>NC_137012.1:12240568-12583068 GCF_032717465.1 Coenobita brevimanus | reverse complement strand
GGGTTCTAATCTCGGCTGGGGCAGGGAACATTATGAGGATTTACATTTCGTTGAAAGAAGACTTTACTAATCGCCCATAAAACCCGCAGACATGTGACAGAATTCCTTCAAATACCAATACAGTCCTGTAAGTGGCAGTCTTAGCATGTATTCACTATGGATAATAGATGTTGGTGCAGAAATGATACGTGGAGGTGTATCAATACAAAGGAGGACTGCCAGGCCTTAGTGAACACAGTGCTGAGCCTATGCCCAACAGTCGGACCCATAGAAAATTGTGCGGAAGTGGTGACATGTGAAGGAGCATGGCGCATAGGAGGACGGTTGGACCTTTCGAAACGAACTGTTAGGAACATACCCAGAATTATACACACCAAAATATGAGTGTTATAGCTAACCCCTTCACTAACAAAAGTCTGCCTTTCAGCTGAATACAATCGTCCGAAGATAGAATCATGAGATAATGAAAGAAGTATTCGGACTGAATGGGCTCATAAAGAGTTTTAAAAAAAATGAAGAAAAAACGTTATATTCAAATCCACAATGTGGAAAAAGAGTTCTGAAAGACAGTTTATCATTTTTCTGCACTCTCTCTCTCTCTCTCTCTCTCTCTCTGAGTAGTCAAATCAAGATTATGACCACGTAGTAGTGATTCGTCACTCAGGAAGGGAAGGAGGGAGGGAATGAGAGAGGGAGGAAACAAGAGAAGAGGTGAAATGAAGAAGGAAGGGGAGGGAGGGAAGGACGAAGGCAAGGGCAGAGAGAGAGGGAAAGGGCGAGAGTGAAGGGTAGGAAAAGAAGGGGAGGGAAGGACGAAGGCAAGGGCAGAGAGAGAGGGAAAGGGCGAGAGTGAAGGGTAGGAAAAGAAGGGGAGAGAAAGGGAAGGGAGGAATGATATGAAATAGTGGAGAAAGGAAAAGGAAAGCAGATAGGAAAAGTAGAGGAGTATGAGGAGAGGTGGATAAAGAAGGAAACAGAGTAGGGGAGCGACGGAAAAAAAAAAGAACGAGTGACAGACATAAGAAGAGGGAGAGAAGGTGGGAGGAGTGATAGATGGAAGAGGGGGGGATGTATCGAAAGGGAAGAAGTGGGAAACTGGAGGGAAAGATGGTAGAGGGAAGAAACAGTGAAAGGAGAGAACTGGAAGACGAGGAGAGAAGCCAAGGAAATGGAGGAAGAGAGTAAAAGGGGAAGGAGGAAAAGAAAACGAATAAAGGAGTAAAGAGGAAAGTTGAAAAGATATCTATATACCTAGGCTGCTTCCCCCAAGGAAAGGGAGGTAGCCGAGACAGGACGACACACTCTCCATTTACTCATCCATTTAAACACATTCATTCACATCTTAGCCCCAAAGGGGAGAACGGACAGATCCTCACCGCACCACACCGCACAAGGGTCAACTGCGCAATGCAATCAGTGACATCCGCAGCAGGGCCCGACAGCAGAGCTGGTTTACCCCTGCCACATCATAACATACCCATCCCCTTACCCGCACCTGACCTGACTAGCTGATCAGACCAAAAGAGAAGAGAAAAAATAAAGTTTGAAGAGAAAAGACCAGGTAGTAAAAGATGAATGGAGTTGAGAAGATAATAAAGACTGAAAAGAAAAGAAGACAATAAATGAAAGAATGGAGAAAAGTGGAGCATTATCTCTCCTTCAACTGCGTACACCACTACCACCACCTTCACACCTTGACATTTATCCTTTTGTTTCATCTCGCTCACTTGATCTCACTTTCCGTTAGTTATCTCCCACTCTCATTTTTACCAGCTGCGATAGCGAAGCTGGCATTGTTTTCAGTTTGTCTATCTGTGTGTGTGTGTGTGTGTGTGTGTGTGTGTGTGTAATTCACCGGGTCGGTCAGGATCACTTGATGGTCGTGATCGTCAGCTTTTACACTCCCGGAAGAGAGCTGAGAGCTCATATAGTCCGATCTAAGGGCAAGGCTGTGACCTTCACACACGCACACACCCGTCCCCTTGCTCCAGGAGGACAGTAACCACCCACTTCGTCAGTGAAACTTTTTCGCAACCTGAGCGAGGCGCGAACTCCCGTCAACCAGTTGGCAAGCGAGAGCGTTACCACTGCACCAGCGAGCGGTGTGTGTGTGTGTTAGCATGATAACTTCGCAACTGCTCAAGACGTCATCACAAACATTTTACAGGTGTGTGGTATGGAAAAAAATCGATCACGAGTTCGAAATTGGTAAAAGTAGGTCTAGGTCTGTGTGTCTGTTACCACGATAACTTCGCAACCGTGCGAGATATCATCACAAAATTTTACAGGTTTGTATGAGGGATGAGGTGAAAGTAAGTCAAGGTCAAGGTCATCTTTCGAGCCGCGCTAGATATGTATCAGCTCGTGGGTGGTGTGATTCCCTCCCTTGGGGGGTCCTCTACTCTTGAAACTATATCTAACTTATTAGCATTTTTTTCTCTCACAGTTCCTACATATTCTCTTATTTATCCTTAATCTTCATCTGAATTTCGGCTTTTAACCCATTTTAAATATCGTCCACTCTCAGTTAAAAACAGATACTATCCTTTCAATTGTTTTGCAGTGATGTCCAGTGTCCTGTGTTTTTGTGTTTTCTACAATATGGTTGCGTCCCTTTTTCTTTGTCTCGATCCTCCTTAAACTTAATGTAACATTCAGATTTCGTGTGACCAGGATTCGCACAGTAATAACAGAGACCTGTCTCCCGAATGTGACCCTCGAGATGCTTTTCCATATTTTGTTTTTTCTGTGGCACGGTTTCTGCTTGGACTATGTGCAAACTTTTGAGGCTGCCTGTGGCATGGTGTTTGAGACCGCTGCCTCGATGTCAGTTGTTGTTTGTTTTTTCAGTTTTCAGGTTGTGATTGTTTTTGTTCTGTGCTTGGGCTAAATGTGTTTATGGCTGCCACTGTGTAATTCTCATTCTGTTTTTATTGGGTTGTGATATTTCACTCACCCCTGCTTTGCTACAATTCAACTCTACCTCGTTCATAAAATCTAACAAACACAATTCCTGGGCTGTATGTGATAGTTTTAGAAATTTTTTATACCCTGTCAGGTAATTTACACAGTGCAGCTACATAACCAAGGATGTCTACAACATGCATTGGTGACATCTTGCCATCAGCTGATACCCAATTTGAGTTCCCTGTAGTGCCTAACAGTGTTCTCTCAATTATGGACACATCTGCTGTTATTTCACCTAAGACAGGGTTTGTGGTATGTTGTCTCAAAAGATCCACATTCTTATGTAATTCTGGAATTATACCTGGCAAGAAATTTATACCTCCAGAAAATTTCTTTAGGAATTCTGTCTTAAACTCATCATATGTCTGAGCTCGTAAGAGCTTATCAGATCTAAGTAGATCACCAGCTGGTCATCTTTCTTGATTAATCCATGATGAAAAAACAGCTATATTTTCACCCTCATCTGTTATGTCTTTTAACAAACAGTTGCTCACACTGATTTATAAGGGACATCACGTCGATGCAGTCCTTTTCTGTGCCTGAGAATTTTTGTAAGATTTTTATCCTCATGGTAAACATTTACAGGGGTGGGGAAGTTTGAGCTGTGGTGTTAGATTAACTAGCCATGGTGTTCGTTAGTTTGGTCAAATTCACCTGAAGTCCCTAGTCGTTATGGGAAGGAATAGTTGCATAAGTGTTTCCTGACCTATGAACCCTAGTAAGTTTTCATAAGTTTGTATGCCAGAGTTATAATCATCGCTCTCTACATCAGAGAAAACTGTCCAAGAAATGTCATTATCCTCAATTCCAGAAGTGTTTGTTTCTTTATCTTTTGTTCATGGAGAACTATGTGTGTTTGTTATGTTTTCCTGTTGTTCTACTAACTGTGAATCATCATTGGGTAAATCAGATGCGGTCTCCTCTGACAATAAAATTGGTGATGTTGAAAACATCCCGTCATAGCACTAACCAATTATTAAGAAACTCATTTTGCTAAGGAATGTTGTCATGAAACACTTATTCTATGTATGTGTTAACTGTATAGATAACGACAATGAATAGTAATAAAGGAAAGATATATATGTGTGTGTGTGTGTGTGTGTGTGTGTGTGTGTGTGTGTGTTTTTGTGTGTGTGTTAACTGTATAAATAATGACAATGAATGGTAATAAAGGAAAGATATACCTTGTATATATATATATATATATATATATATATATATATATATATATATATATATCATCAGCCGTTTGAGTGTCCACTGGAGGACCGACCTATCCCGACAGAAGTGGGGACGATATAGCCAATGTATCTCTACCAAGTGCCTTAGGCTGTATGGTAGAGATTGTACGTAGGGTGAGAAGTGCTTGTAAGTGTAATTGTTGTCTTGGAGTGGCTTTGGATGTGTGTGTAGTCTGTGAACCACGTGTAATCGGCCCGCTCAAGCCGACTGGGTGCAAGCATACTTTATAGTATGCGACACTGGTTCAACCACAGCACCCCTTATGTTCGCCAAGCAGTACGTGGTCAGAAGAACGCTCCCAAAGCTTATTATCCTGGCGGGGCGCGAACCCTCGTTCTTCAGCATACGAAAACGCACAGTTTCCCACTGTACCACAGAGGCTCCATACACACACACACACACACACACACACACACACACACACACACATATATATATATATATATATATATATATATATATATATATATATATATATATATATATATAATTGTTACTGTTGGTACTAGAAATCAGTAATGGACTTAAATAAGTGAAGAAGGTGTATGTAGGTGAGATTGTGTATAGATGAAGTGGTGTTTGTTACTAGTAATAGTAAAATGTGGGTAAAAGAAAAAAAAAAAAGAAATGCATGGCATGTGGAAAGGCTTTCTCAGGTTGTTACGTCACTCACTGCCTTTTTGTTTGTTTTTTCTCTAACCCTGTTCTTCTTAATTACTCTGCCTGAAGTGTTACTTAGTTTGATTGTTGTAAATACAATAATTGTAATGTACAGTATATCTTATGCAAAGAGTTCATCACTCGTACTACCAATACATTCCTATAGAATAGTGGTGATATACATTGGTGATGTTATAAGCAACAACAAAAAAAGGGATTGTATTTTTAAGCTCTGGGAAAAATAAGGAAAAGTATAAACACCCACTTAGGTGATGAGTCACCCTCAGAGACTCAGCACCGTGGTGATGGATCAGAGATGAGTAATGTTAAGTGAGTTGAGTGGTGGGTCAGGGCTGTCTGGTAGTTGCTGCATTGTCTGCCCCGTCACCCCTGCATCAGCGCCTCCTCCCTTTGTTAGTTGTGGTGGTGGTGGTGATGGAGGGTGGTTGGGGAGAAGGGTGGGGTCAGGTGGGGGTCGATGTGGTTGTGGGTTGTGAGTCAGCACTCTCACTAAAGCTGTTTCCCTCGTGCTCCATTTACTGGTACTTCATTTTCTTGTTTCTTATTTCTTGTCATTTACTTGTAGGCATGTACTGTAGAGTTGTCTTGTATATGTGGGTTGTTTTGTGACAATCGAAGATACTTGTAGTTTATCGTGTATAGCAGAACTGAAGCTGATCTTGGTTACCTCCTCACCTGCCTGTAGTTAACTTGCAGGATCGTAATATATTGTTTTGATTGTAAATTGAGTCTTAAATTGTTTGTTGATTGTTAACTGATATAGAAATTGGAAGGTTGATTGTAACAATAGATCATCAAACCACTGCCAGTATAACCCGCCCCATCCCAGCAGATTTTTTACCAGTGACCACCCCCAATCCCGGCAGATTTTTTACATTTTATTTTTTTATTTTTTTGCTAAAACCTCCACTTTTTATGAGAAACATCGAAAATTCATAGAGAAATTGCTCACCTGAGCTTAAAAATGCTAGTACAGGTGACCATACCCTCACCTGGCACCATGTTCTATGGGGGCCGGCTTCAGAGAAAATGTTTTCTATGGAAGCGGTAACTATTCCTAACCACTAAGAATAGGTAGATATTAATTTATTTGGTACGAATTTATATGTGGTACAAGAGTATATTGGTTTTCACACAGCACTATAGGCAATATAAGCGTTGTTTCACTCACCAAACACATCAACATACCCCACCTTTTTTGGCGACAGTACCTGCTCATCACTTCCTCTAATGTCACGTAAACTTTGTCCTCCACATTGTTATTGATTGGGGAATCATTCTTGCCTTGAATTTCGTACCACGGCTCGACATGTCTTTACTGGCCAGGGCACTGGTAACAGGTGAGTAGCCAAGACAGGCATGCGGGTGGGGAGGTTATCTGGGGTAAGGCATTGTCCCCGCCTGGCCACAGGTAGAGGAAGGTGTCTCTCATATACTGTATGTACCAGAAATCATGTACAAAATTTGAAAAATGTGCAAATGATGGACCTTGCAATTGCAGTGCGTTTATAAATGCAAATGGGAGTCACAGTGACAAAAAGTTCTGGCGCATATGTACGTCAACGGGACGCACCGGGATAAAGTTGTGAGGCATCGTATGGCTCAAACTTGTAGTAGTTTTTCGTTTTCTATCTTGATAACGTAGATGACTGTAGACTCATAGACGTAGTTTGTACACTTGCTGCCACCATATATATCATAATTGTAAAGAACAGGGAGGTTTTAGGAAGGGAAGAGGTTGTGTAGATCAGGTATTCATTCTTAGATCTTTAGTGGAAAAGTTTCTAGAGAAGGGAAAGAAGTTGTGTGCAGCTTTCATGGATTTGGAGAAAGCATATGACAGGGTGGATAGACAAGGATTGTGGAAAGTATTGAGAATATATGGAGTAGATGAAAAGTTGTTGAATGCTGTGAAAAGTATGTATGATGGTGCTAAGGCTGCAGTGCGTGTGGATGGTGAACTAAGTGAATTTTTCTCTTTGGAGGTTGGGTTGAAACAGGGATGTGTCATGTCTCCATGGTTGTTCAATCTGTTCATGGATGGGGTAATAAAAGAGGTACAAGGTAGGGTAGTGGATGTTGGAGTGGCCCTGGTGAGAGAGGATAGTGTTTGGAAACTCCCTGTACTGTTGTTTGCAGATGATACTGTGTTGTTGAGTGAAAGCGAAGGGGAGCTGCAAGGTTTGGTGGATGAGTTTGGGAGAGTGTGCAAGAAACAGACTCTAAAGGTGAATGTAGGGAAGAGTAAAGTGATGGTCTTTGAGAGAGGTGAAGTCAGTGAATGTACAGCGAGGATGGATGGTGAGGAATTGGAAAATGTGAGTATGTTTAAGTACTTGGGTAGTGTGATGAGTAAGGATGGAGGTTTGGAGGGTGAAGTGCTTGAAAGGGTACAGCAGGGAAGAAAGGTTGCTGGTTCTTTGAAAGAAGTGATAAGAAACAGGGAAGTGAGCATGGAAGTGAAAAAGTTACTACACGACAGTATTGTGATACCAACTCTAACGTATGGAAGTGAAGCTTGGACGTTGTTGGAAGAACACAAATCAAGAGTGAGAGCAGTGGAAATGAGTTATTTAAGAGGAGCCTGTGGAGTCACATGGAGAGACAGGCTGATGAATGAGGATATAAAGGAGCGTTGTGGTGTGGATGTGAATGTGATAGGAAGTGTTATGAGGAACACACTGAGGTGGTTTGGCCATGTGGAGAGGATGGAGGGTGAAAGACTGACGAAGAGAGTGTATGTGAGTGAGGTGGAGGGGGGGAAGAGGGAGGGGGAGGCCGAGGATGAGATGGAGGAATGGGGTGGAGAGGTATATGAGAGAGGGGTGTGTGAGTTGGGAGCAGGGCAGTGAAATGGAGGGTGACAGGATGACGAGGAGGCGATTTGTTTGTGGCCACCCCAAACGGGATTGAGGCGTCTGGCAATAGAATAGTAGTCATCGCCAAGCTATTGTAACAATGTGTTCATTTGTAGGGATTTTACGGAAGGAGAGACTGTTCACTGTACTTGTCGTGGATGGCAGCAGAAAGATAAAGATGAGTCTGGGGTTTGATTGCAGTTTATGATCTTCACAGGGTATATCTCAAGAGTAATACTGAGGTGGGTAACAGTGAGTCTCACAAGAACATACTGTGGTCAGAGCGGTTACTGGCTAACCCTGCTCGCTCCTTCTTCCTCTCCTCGCCGTCTCTATTCTCTCCTAAACCCGTTCTGCCCTGTCTCTCCCATTTCCCCTGTATATGACTGGTTGTGTCATGTGTGAGGGCACGGGTGTGTGGAACCTTCCCGAGCCTGGAGACCTTCCGATCAGGCATCACACTTTGCTGTGTTTTGAAATTCCTGAGAATGTGTGAATGTTATTTCCTCTAGCCCTCTTGCCCAGGCATGACTATCATCTAACCTCTATATTACATATATACATTACTAGCCACTATGTATTGTGTTGTGATATTTTAGAGTCCTGACAGGGTGTCCGACTCAAAACCATTACACACAACCATTTTTTTAATCTAGACAAACAAATTTTTACACGGTGGTAGAACTTCACTCTCACCAATTGATAAGCAAGGTGGGACTCCCGACAGCCACCTTCCATAAGGAGGGGAGGAGGGGGGCAGCCCTTGGAGCTTTCAGTCAGTCATTATACATGATGAAATGTTTTATCGAAGTACAGGAAATTTTCTAGATGTTCACCCTGGCCATGTACTGAGAAGGGTGAAACCAACGAGGATCATCATTCACAGGGGAGGGAGTGGTCCCCGGCCATGATTTGTAACCTAGAAACAGGAAATTTTGCTTATTGGAAGGGATTTCCCGGGCCACATTGTAGACAGCGTGGGACCCGCGATGACGGATCCCCATGGGCAGGAGGGGGGAGGGGACAATACCATAGATTTTACCCAAGAGCATGAAACTTTGTACAATGGTAGATCTACACTGATGCCACGTTTTAGGCAGGATGAGAGCTCATAGACCATTTTCCACTGGGGGGAGGGGGTTATGGCCAAAATATTTATATTCGTACATGGTCATGGTTTTTAACCTAGGAACCTGAAATTTTGCATACTGGTAGATGTTCTCCCAGCCATGTTTGAGGCATGGTGGGACCCCCGATGACCACCCCCCAGAGGGGGGGTCAGTGCCATAGTTTTTACGTAGGCACACAAAATTTTGCACATTAATAGACAGGGAGAAGAGAGGCAAGGACGGAGGAAGAGGTCAGTATACCAGAAGTATTAGAAGCAATGAAGAAAGTCAAAATTGGGAAATCTCCAGGATTTGATGGGGTGTGTGATGAAATGTTGAAGTACCGGGATAGTTAATGATGGAATGGACATGGAAGATGTTCAGACTGACCTGGGAGGAAGATAGGGTACTGGATGATTGGGAGTATAATTGTTCACCTATACAGAGGGTAAGAAGAGTGAGAAGTTTGTGGCAATCACAGCGGTACATCTTCTCAATATTACAGGAAAAATATGATAGGATATTTATCAGTAGTTAGGGAAACTACCAAGGTTGGCACCAAAGTGGGTGACCCGGTTTAGCCCACCTGTTTTTTTTGTTTTTTGTTTTCAATAAAACCCACTTAAAAAAACTGTTTTAGCCTATACAATTTAGTTTTTTTTTTTTTTTTTCAAAATAATGTATTTAATCACAAAAATTCCGTGTAATATGAGCCAATATCATAGAAACTTATAACACAAACAAGCAGAGCCAAAATTTTGTGTATATACAGCATTAGCTAATTTTGTAACGTTTTAGGATTACCAGTATGTTTGTTTTTAACAGATATGGTTTTTGCTTAGTTAGGATTAGGATAGATTTGTTATATTATCAGTACCTAAGTTATGTTAGACCTATGCCAGGTTAGGTTGTCTCATATATTATTACCAAATTCCAGTCATCTGAAGAAATTCATTTTAAACATTACTACTTTTTGAATATAGGTCTCTTTGATAAATTTAGATCTGTTACCCCAAGGCTATTATTACTGTTAAAATGATGTGCACATTTACCTGTGGAAGTGATTTTTCACTTGTAAGAAGAATGGGAAATGTAAGTGTAAAATTACCAAAGAAAGATGTAGCAGCAAAGAAAATGAGTCCTTCTATTTGGCCTACTGCATTGAAGCAGCAAAGGAAATGAGTCCTGCTACTGCTGTGTTGTAGCAGCAAAGGAAAGGAGTCCTTCTCCTACTGTCGTGTTGTGGCAGGAAAGGAAATGAAACCTTTTACTAATGTCCAGTTTGCACTGATCTCTCTGTCAGCTCATAGATGTGCTCCCATGATGAAACATGTTTCACAGTGTAGCATGCAGTCCGGGGGTAACAAACAAGTCAAAACATGATCATCCCCCTCATTTAACTCATTGTGTAAAAGTCTCATTGTGCAAAATTATAGTTTATTTGGATTGTCCATAATTATAGCCTATCCATACTGGATATCTCAGTAAACCACGCCCCCTTCCTTCAGCGCCTAACAGTTATCATACGGCTGGCCGGGCTGTAGGCTATCATTTACCGTCTGACCTCGGAGCTGCTAACATCTCCTAACAATATCCATCGTGCGATATAAGAATGTTTTAATACCTGTAGATCTGCAGTAATTGTGCTACATAATATTCCCTTACACCGTCGTACTCGTGAATGTTGTGTCTGTGGAAAGTATTTTCCGAAAGGTAAAGAGAAGCTACAGTAATAAAATACTCAACGAGAAAGTTCTTGTAAGTTTTCAGTGCTTCCCCTGTGTATGAAGTGGGTGTCATCGGTATACTGTATAATTATATACAGTACCTTTCCCTCCCTCCTTCTTTACCCTTCCATTCCTCTTCATCCTCCTTCTCATGTCCTTTTCCACTACAAGTTCCATCCCATTCTCTCTTTTCTTATGCCATACTCTCATCCCCGTCACCCTCCCCTCATTTCTTATCTCTTTCTTGCTGTTAGATATTTATCTCCTCTTACTTCTCTCTCACTCATTTTCCCCTTGTCGTCTCTCTCTCTCTCTCTCTCTGTCTCTCTCTCCATGTCACATAGCCATATCCTTCGTCCTCCCTTGCTTCTCCCTTATCCCCACCCCTCCTCTCTATCCCCAGTTCTTCCTTTCTCTCCACGTGTACAGTATCACGTTTTTTTTCCTCTCTACTTTTCCTCCCCTCCCCTCTTCTGTTCATTCACTCATCTTGTCTTCCCTCACCTCTCCCTCTACCATCATTCCCTGCCTCCAATCTAGTCCTTACTCACCTCCCTCTCTCTCCCTCTGTTCTCTCCATCACTTGTTTCTCCTTTCCTCTCTCCAACGCTTTATCCCTTTCTCCTGTCTCCTCTCTCCCTCACTATTTGCTTTTCTTCAATCAATCACTTCCTTCGTCACTCATACCTCGTCCTCCCCTTCCTTCCCACATTCTAATGATCTTGATAACACCCTCCCCTCACTCCCAACCACTACCCACTCTGTTCTTTCCTTCAGTCCCTTCACGTCTCACCCTAATGTGTCCTCTATTCCCTAATTCGCCCCTATCTTTTCTGCTATATACTTCTCCCTTTTAAGCTCTCCTCCACACGACTCTCCATTCTTTTTTTTTTTCAGTTACTGCACTTGCCACCACCACCTGCCCTCTGTCTATCGTCTGTCAGTCACCTTCCTTGCTCCTCCTACGCTTTCTCCTTCCTCGGCTTCCCCTCTTTCTCCTCTCTTCCTTTCTTCATCTTCATCCTGTCTTATGAATTTCCCTCCCCGCTTCTCCCATTAACTTTCTTTCTTCATTCCACTCGCCTGCGTATCCCTTACTTTCATTTATTCTCCATCCTTCCACTTTCCACGCACTCTGTCCCTCGTTCGTCCTCCACTGTCTTCAGTCCCTCATTTCTTCCTCATTCCCTCAAATTCTACGTTACCCTTCCCCCCCTCTCACTTGCTCCTCTCTCTCCTTTTCTGCCTTTTCGCTCTTCCTCTCTCCGAAACTCCACTTCCTTGTACTTTTTCCTTCAGTTTTATCCTCCGCCTTTTCCCTCTTTTTTTTTTTTTTTTTTCCTTTTCTTCTCATCCTTTCTTCCTCCTCCACTTAATATCCCACTTCCCTATCTTTGTTCTCTTCCATTCGTACCCGTCTTTCTTTTCAACTCTTCTTTCGTCCCTCACCCATTCACTTACTTTCCTCCTTCGTTAGGGGAGAGTGGGCCACAGTGGGACAAAATAAATAAATAAATAAATAAATAATTGTGACACTATAACTCATTTATATGAATAGGTATTAGAGAAGTGAAATACGGAAAAAGCACTATCAACATTTAGCATCAATAAACATATACAAAAGAAACGATCAACTTGTCTGAAAAAGATGTGGTCCGCAAAACAATAAAATATATTTTTTTGTCCCACTGTGCCCCAGGTGGGGGTACAGTGGGACAAGAACTGGGGCACACTGTGGCATGACTAGTTTACATTAATGAAACCAAAATTTAAATCAAATTTAACGTATACATTTTGTCTTTCTGTTGTACCACACGTGTTAGGCTTGGGGAGGATGACCTTAATGGCACTGAGCTTGATAGAAGCAATATCCGAACCTGTGGAAAGAAAAACTCCGGTGATGCCAGCTTTCTCCACAGATACGAAACTTCGTAGTCCCCTTCATCATCTTTCTCCTTATTTACAAGGTCCACATAATATTTCTTAATTGTAGTATCAAACTCAGCCAGAATGTAATGATTTACTTTGGGCCTTCCTTCCAATTCAGGAAACTCCTGATCGTCATTGTTCATCTCTTCATCAAAATCGTTGGATGAATGACCTGACAAAACCAATTCTTCCCCAGATGATGAATCCTGGTCTTCAAAAACTAATTTGGGGGGTCTTGGCATGCTATTGGTGTCCTTCTTATAGTCTCGGTTTTGTGCAGAGTTTTGAGTTTTAGGTCTACACTGAGCAAGCGCTTCTTTCTCAGGAGTGTCGGGAGCAATGATACTGCGACCCTAATATATTATATGAAGTCTATAATATATAATACATAACCAATAATATCAGTAGTGCATGATGTATAATATATATGATACATATCTCTACATCACTAAATGGGGCACAATGGGACACTGTCCCACACTGCCCCATTATAGGTGTCCCACTGTGCCCCATGTGAAATTTTGCAAGACAAAGTCATTTCTAGAAAAATCAGGAAAGCATATGGTAACAGGAACATCCCATTACGTATACATTTAGTTGTTATACTTAGGTAAATATTATATGAACATTTTTGCAATACATGTGATACAAAGATACTTCCATACTTACAGCAAAAAAGATTACATTTGTGTGTTGATAGAACAAGGACCTCCAGCACAGAGGACCTGGAGCACCAGAGCCTCCCTTAGCAACGTTAGTAGAGGCATTGGCCTGAGAGTCGTGTTTGGTACAAGCTCCCACAGCATGGATTCTCAAATACATCTAGAATCAGTGTTGTCCCACAGTGCCCCATGTCCCAGTGTGTCTCACCCTCCCCTACCCACCATATCTCTTTTTCTTATCCTACTTCCTCCATCTTTATTTTCTTCTTTCCTCTTTCTGCTAGGCATCTCTTCCACAATGCCATACTTTTACCCATCTACTCTTCAGCCTTTCTCTACCCTCCAGTTACCGTCCTCTTCATGCGTATCAGCTTCCCTTCATACATTCATTTCCATGAAAATAAAAGGGAAAACGTCAAGGGAAATAAAAGGAGGGAAAGATGAATGCAAGAAACTGATGAAACACATGGTGGTGTAGTATGGAGACATAATTTAGGTTTGGTTATTATTATTATTTTTTTTTTTATGTGTCCGACTCTGGGCATAGGCTTCACAGCCTGCTCTCAAGGCCCAGTAGTCCTACATACCATACACCTCTACATGTCACCATTTCGGCGCTAACACCCACCGTCCATATTGAATACATGCTAGGGCTGTCTCATACAGGACTGGTGTGTTGGTATTAGCGGGCGTGTTTTTACGACATGTCGGCGGGTCTTCTGGTAGATCAGTAAAGTCTGTTTTTATTAAATTCAAATCCTTAAACTGTTCCCTGCCCCAGAGGGGATTTGAACCTGGGTCCGGTAGGACTGCAGGCCACCTCTCTACCGACTGAGCCACCGCCTCCCCCATATTCTCACGTACTACCCCTCTCTCGACTCCCTCTCACCCTTCTTCTACCCCTGCCTCTTCCTCCCCTGCTCTTCCTTTCTTACCCTCCTCACCCATTTCTCTATCCCTACCCCTCTTCCTTCTCCCGCCAGCTCCCGCTCTTGTTATCTAAAACAACCACCACCGGCATCATCAAAGAACAACGAGGGAGACGATACTGGGGAGTGTGCAAAAAACTAGTTACCTGGCCTCCCAGTGGAACCATGCTTTTCTGACCACTGGGTGTGATCTGGCCATCCATTTAGGAGTGGTGTCTTTATACGCTCTTCCTCAATTAAATCATACGTAAACATATTTCTGTGGTATTTTGAATACGATTTCGTGATAAACATGGACGTTCAAAATTGAAGTATGTCTTCATAAACCCTTTCTCGCTAAATATGTGTATTTACAAAAATAGGCATATGGATTTTTAAAGATGAACATATATATTTACTAAATTGGACTCTGTTTCTCATAGGCAGTTTCCTCAAAAAGCTTACAGATTTCTGAAGCTGGATATTCTTCTATTTCTGTAATCATTCATTGCTCAATATATGAATATAGCCGAGATTCCTTTGTATGTGATGTATATTGAATCAAGGATTTTGTGTGTGTGTGTGTGTGTGTGTGTGTGTGTGTGTGTGTGTGTGTGTGTGTGTGTCAGGGGGGTGCCTATGGTGAGGTGAGGAATGTGACTTCCTGCTATCTAGTTTGTGAGAAGGGGCTTTGTAGATTTATCTGGGGCTACACTGAGTCTGTTTGTGGTGAACCATTCGTATAGTGTTTGAGGTAAGGTTGGAGGATGTGTACTGCTGTGTTAGCATTTTGATGTGTCCATGTGTTATGTCACCTGCATAAGAAGTTATGTGTATCTGTGGTGTGTGGGGTGTGGGTATGTCATGCATGTATAGGCTAAAGAGTGTAGGGGACAAAACAGATCCTTGAGGGACAAATGTTACCTGTGCACATCTGCCTGCTAAGTAGTTTGCCAGCCATCATCTTGTGTTATTGTGCATGTTTGTGTTGAATATTTTGTTTGTGAAGTTATGGTAGGGGATGGCATCAAAAGCTTTGTTAATGTCTATTGTGACTAGGAATGTTTTATGTGGTGGCTTAGCTGAATTGATGCCATCAAAAACTCTTTGTGTAAGGTCTGTAAGAAGAGTATTTGTGGAGCATAGCTGCCTAAAACATGTTGAGATGGGGCAAGGGAGATGTGAGGTATTACTAATTGTAACACTAGTCATTCAGTGACTTTGGAGGGGGTGCAGAGGAGTGTGATGGGGCGGTGTGAGGAAGGTAACGTGTAGTCTTTGTTGGGTGTGGGAATAGTGATGACAGCACCGTGCTTCCAGATGTTGGGTATTGTGTTGTGTGAGTAGCTTTAGTGTGATATGTTGGTGAGTGCTTGTATGGCTTGTGGTCCAAGATGTTTAAGGTGCATGTTGCTAATGTTGTCTGGGCCACTGTCAGATGAGCACTTAAGGTTGCTAATGATGTGCTTTGTTGGTTGTAAGTGAAGGGTGCGAAGTCTGGGTGTGTGGCGAACTGTCTCTTGCGTCGGATGACACAGTGTCTCTTTCTGTTGCCTCTAGGGATGTGTCTTTTGTCTGCATTTTGAATAATTGTACTGAAAGTGTGCACAGCGATGTTGATGTTTGTGATGGGTGTATACTGTTTAATATTTCGAAGTGTTGCTCTGTTTCTGTTGTGAAGGCCTCCCAGTTGCCTTTCACATAATTTGTATGTATGTCTGTGGCCAGCTGGGGTGATTCTGGTTTTGGTAGTGATGATGATCGGGAGACAGTCAGAGCAAAAGGATTTTGACCACTCTCCAGGATGTTGTGGGGGTTAGGTTTGGGGAGCAAAAGGTGATGCCTGGGAAATATGGGAGGAAGAGGGCTTGGTGTGGGATATGGGTACTTTGTTGGAAATTGTTGAGTATGAAAAGATTATCTGTTTGGGATTGTAGTACCAGCCCTCTGTCTGTGTCAGGGTTGTTGATGTGCCAGGCCGACGCCTTGGTGTTGAAATCACCACCCAGGATGATGTTGGGTATGTTAGTAATGTGGTGTATTTGAGGATAATAATTGTGTGGTACTGTGGTGGACAACTGGGGGAAAATGTATGTATTGCCGATTGTTATGTGTGAATTATTGCCGGTGCATATTTTATTTGATTGTGTTCCTGTTTTGGTGGATTGGTGTACTAGGGTGATGAGTCCACCGCCACTGCCGTCAGCCTGGGCTTGTCTAATGGTGGTGAAGTTATGAAATGTAGGTGTTTTTTGTGTTCTGTGTAGTTTTGTTTCTTGTAAGATGGCAATGAGTATGCTTTGTTGTGTGATGAATAATGCGAGTTCTTGTGTTTTGGTTTATGCCATCTATGTTTATCTAAAGAATGTTATTGTGTCTATGATGTCTGTTGGGTGCCGCAGCACGGGGGGGAGGTGGGGGTGTGAGTGGAGGAGAAAGAGAAGGAAAAGGTTGTAACAGAGATAAAAGTTGGGGTGGATTAGATTGGGATGTGTTGGGAGGGGTTGGAGGATTGGATTGCGTGGGAAGGATTGGCAGGTTAGGTTGAGGAGGTGTGGGGGGAGTATGAGAGGGACTGGTAAGGAGGTTAGTGGGTGGGAGGAACGAGCATAAGGAGCAGGTCCAGGTGCTTGTGTAATGTTCTTTGGATGAAAGTGCTGTGCAGGCGAAATGGGTCCAGTTCTTGCAGGAACTGCACTTAACTGAACCCTTTGTCTGTCACGTTTGTCTGTCTGTTAACAACTTTACATGAAAACTTCTGGTGCGATTTTCACTAAAATTACAGGGATGATGGCTTATGACCTTCTGATCATCTTAGTATGTTTTGGGCCTAACTGGGCCAAGGCCAGGGCTGTAGGCCCAAAAAATGTTATTTAAAAAAATAGTTTTTTATCATAACTCCTATCAAATTCGTCATATCGACATGAAACCAAAACCGAAGGGTGCATCTTTCAAGTGTGCATCCTACAACAAGCCTCAGTACATCGGGGGGGGGGGAGTCACCCCCAGTTAGTAGTAGGGGGGTCAATGTCAGTTCTGTCCTAAAGCTTGAGATGGGCATAAAATCATCTATTTTTACCGGATTTACTTAAAATTAGATATGTGACATCATTGACTAGATATTCTGATGTGTTTGTATGTCAACACTTAAGTGGCTACCGGGGACTGGTTTGCTGTGCCTTGGCACCACTTCTTGTTTTTCCATGCTTTTATGAGTATGGTAACAGTTAACAGAATGGACTTGCCACGATACTATAAGATATTGCAAGCTCGTTGGTAAGTAGAGTCGGTTCGTTAGTTAGAATACCATACAGGCACCACAGACTTTTTACCGATGAGGAATATGCCTTTTTTTAATGGATTTATTCATTTTGCTTTTCTCACCCCTTTATCCTAAAAACTTTCCCATGAGTAAAAGATGAAAAACATAAAATATAATACGGTAATGATACAGTACAGTAATACAATACATAGAGTACTTTGTACTCTCCTACTATTGGCATCAGTGGTGGGTAGAGGTGTACATCGTGCAGTACAGTTCAGTGCCATTAATCCCGTGCGATCTAGTGGCAGTAATTATTTGTACGGTAAATTCAGAATCATGATAGAGCACTAGGACACAAAACACTGAGAGGCCACAAGCTTTACAACAACATGAGAGGCCACAGAGTAAGCTTCAGCACTAGGGTTTTGCCACCGGATGGTCACAAGAGCAGAGTGCATAGATACATCTGTAGTGAATGAGGTCTACGAGAGACTGAGAGAGTGGCTGTTGGCTAGGTGAGTTGGGGCCACTCCCGCAATGCATTCTGGTTGACCGGCGTGTTGCGGGCATCCTCATTGGTTGGTGCGTTGCAGGGTTTTCCCGGGTGTTGTTTGGCTACCATGTACACCCACCCACAAAAGTCCTGTCCTTTTTTTGAGCCCCGTAAAAGTGCAAGCAGGTTTGTCGAAGCTGCAGGGAAACTCACGTGTATCTGGGAACAGTGTCAGTGGGGGCTGGGAATATTGGGGATGGAGGGGGTGGTGCGATAGTGGGTGAGTTGTATGCTGCAGTCATGTTATTGTGTAGCTTTTCCTGTTCTTGGCTTTGGTCTATACAAACAGTGGAGATGGAAAGGGAAAATGAAAATTATGGTATATTACTACATGCTAAAACAGACATGCAACTTCTAAAAAATCGAGTTGAGCTGCAACAAGGAGGTTCCTCCTGCCCTCCCTGTACACTCTCCGCTCACCATAATACTGCCTTGGTTCCCATCAGTTGACTCCATTTCCTTGGGCTGCTGTATAGCACATAGTCGACAAAACATTACGACATAATAACAAAACAAAGAAAACATTGCCTTGTCAGTGCACATGTCTGTAATATGAGATGATGTAGCAGAACTTTATTTTGTGGCGACATCTGAAACCTTTACTGTAATTGTCAAACTACCTATTAACTAGAAACAACACAGGTTGGTGATGGTGGGGAGTCTAAACTCTGGTATAGACCACAGCTCTGACGTAATGTGATGAAGCATGGTGAAGTAAGGTGTAAGCACCACAGTTGTCGGGCAAGGTCATGAAGCAAGGGAGCCATGGCTGTTGATTTAAATATAGATTCATTTTACATGATTACCGTGGCACAAAAATGTAGTCATAATCAAGCTCTCAGTGTTTTACACTGTTGATTAATAGGAATTAATGCCTAGTATTCAGATATTTGAAAACATCCCCCATGCATTGCCTGTGGAAATTAACCACCTACAGTTATATTTCCCAAGTAGTGCAGAGACAAAACCTATGTAAAATTTTGACATTATGGTCCCAAATGTGTTTGTCATGTATTCATATGATAAGTAAAGCAACGTTTAACTTTTCATTATATTCAGTATTCACGCACTGATATATGTTTAGTAATCTTCCCCCAGTAATTTCAGTAAAAAAGGAATAAGTAAACAATTTGTAATCCTGCAGTTGATTCCACTTTAAGGTTATATTACATTTAACATGAAACTCACATTTCTCAAAAAAATAATAATAATGGAAAATAATCCATTTGCTATGCTGTCTCCCAGTGAATAAAGTGTCTCCAGTCAACATCAGAAATAAATGGTATTTTATAACTGAAGCAGGTCCGTAATATATTACAGTCAGGAAATGAAGAAATTACCATGTGATAAGTCAGAATGCTTAGAAGGTAAACATTTATACATCTGAATATTACTTCATATAGGCTGAGGGTATCTACACCTGACAAAATCCTATGACCCCCAGCAATATCAAAGGAAAAGCATTAGTAGGATAAAATAATGTATCACACTGTGGTGAGTTACACAAAGTTGTTTCCATAATAGCCTATCCAACATGAACAATGCTTCTAATACGATGTCCAGCCATCCTGTGCAGAAAAGACCTCATCTAATCTGTTTGGCATTGACTGGACAAGATTCAATCAAACACTAGGACGACGTCTAATACGTTCCCAAACCTCCTGAGCATGTCTTTCCAAAGCTTGCTTAGTGGGTTGCTCACCAGTATCCCAGTTGCGACACATAATTGCCCATAGGTTCTCTATGGATTTAGGTCGCATGATTTTGCTGGCTACCTTAGGGGCTGTGTTAGAGGATGTTGCTCAAACCATGCCTTTAACACAATGCTTGCATTCACGGAACTGTTATCGTGCACCAGTATAATTGGTTCTGGGTGGGGAATTGCCATGGCTCTAACTGAGGGTATCAACACATCTTCCAACACTTGTATGTAATCCGCACTGGTAAATCTCCCCTTCAGTACCACAGGGGAGGTTGAGGTCTCAAGTAACTTGGACGACTGTTTTCTTAGGCGTGTCTTCTATAGTGGCCAATAAACGGTTGTCTTCCTCCTGAGTCGTTACCTGTTGTCGGCCGCTCCTAGATTTTGTCATCACTGAACCCTCCTCCTGCCACCTTCTTATCCACCTCTGGACTGTTTTTTTCGAGAATCCGCAAACTGCGGCAATATTGTGGATTGGCATACCACTCTCCCACAGTCCAATTATTCTACCACGGTCTGCAATTACCTCTGGTCTATTCACTCTCCCCGTGGCCATAACTGTGGAATATTAGTTCAAATATACAACGCAAATGTTACAAAATATTTAGAAGACAAAGTGTAATATATACCGGTATATATACATATATATATATATATATATATATATATATATATATATATATATATATATATATATATATATATATATATATAAAGAATGTATGTGTAGTGAGGATATGAATTTGCGGCTGTTAATCTGGTTATCTTCGTTTTCATACTTTATTAAGTGTTATGATATATAGGTTAAGGGAACATACGTTACAATAACATGTCACTATGACTATGGGCATGAAAAAAAAAAAAAAAACATTACCTGGATATTGGAGACCAGGGTGCGTCAGCAACCGGGATGAATCACTCCTGTGGCAGACGACGTCTGTTGGAGATAAATGGCCATACAACATTACAGGTGGTTTAGTGTATGGATACCAGCTTATATGGATAACAGGTTATCAAGACCGCAACATTACACATATTTCATTTTTATGCAGTTAAACAACCATAACAAGATGGTCACGAGTGGCTTGAAAATGGACTTAGGAAGTGTGTGTCACCTGGTGTAGGGAGAGTTACTTTGTTGGGGAGAGGTAGCCAAGGCAGGTGGCCACTGTGCCTCACTCCTGATATAGAGAAATAATAACAGAACACGTCACATATGATGTTTGCATGTGTATACATTTCATTTTATACCACAGTCATTATATAAATATTACACTATATTTTTATCCATATATTGCATAAGATCTGTAACAGGTTTTAGAATGTGACAGAACATTCAGGTGTAACAATGTTGATATGACTGATATGTCTCACCTGCTCCTTTGTAACGATGGGCCTGTGAGTCGACAGAGGAGTCGACGGAAGGAGCTCGCCATGACCTCTTTTTTTTTTTTTCGTTTTAATGGCTATCGGCCATAACGTTGGCCATTAAGCCAAAATGTCATACTGGACATATACACATACACACACATATGCGTATACAAATACATAATATCCAGACACTCTACAAAACAGTTGAAAATGGCACAAGACAAAATCAGGAGCAGTAGGGCAGTAAGGCAGGGGCAGCAAAGTGATGGGCGAGACTAAACCATAGAAGCAGCAGAGTCAGAGTCGGAACCTGCAGCGAGATGAGACTGCACGACCCCGAGGGTGTAGGAAAGGATACGACACTCCTCGGGGTCGGTAACAGTCTGGAGGGACCCCTGGCACAGCTCGGTGAAGGAGAGCAACGCCTGCTGGTAGTCCCCCTTGGAAAACTCCCGCTCGCCAAACTCCACTGGTGCCGCGTCTTCATAGTGGAGCAGCTGGTTCTCCAGAATCTCTAGGCCAAGTGGGGGGAGGGAGGCAAGTCGCCCAAAGAGAGTTTCCAGGTCGAACTAGGGGACCTGGCACTCTTCGATCCCTGGTCTATTGATGATGGAGGAGGCACAGCAGGAGTCACCACTTCAGATACAGGGGCATCAGGAGCAACCTCAGGTGGAGATGAGGGTTCAGCGTCCCCCAACCTCCATGGGAACCTCAGGTACGGCCTGAGAGGCAGACTGGCAGGAGACAGCACTCCCCGACAGCTGGATCCTCATCAGGGGAGTGGAGGGCTGCAGCTGTAGCACCCGCGGGACCAAGGAGGTGGGGGACGAAGAGAGCTGAGGGTGACGACAATGAGGGTGAGGATGAGGAGCGCCTCTCCCAGGCCTCCTCTGTGGCATGGGTGTGGAAGAAAAAGACTCGGTGATTTATATGGCAGGGAGCCCGTTGGCCTGGAAAATAACGGGCAGGCGCCGTGCAAAAACCACCACATCCCTCCCTGAAAAGGCCTTGGCAACCTCCACACATATGGTTATGATGGTAGAGGTAGAGGAGGCAGGGAAGGAGGCAGGAACATCAGATTGTGGCTGACGCCGCTGCCGACGACGGGGGAGGGTGTGGGGTGAGCCCCGCACTTCCTGACCTGCAGGGCCGGTGACAGAGGCAGCTGCAGGGCCCTTAACATCCTCTCGTAAAACAAATTCCACCTCTTCTCCAGCAGCAACAGAGGGCACAGGGTGGGCAGGGTTGGGGGCCACAATGGAGCGGTGGAGGAACACCCCCCCCCCCTGGTATCCCGGCGAGTCACGAAGCCGTAGCCCCTCAGGACGTGGAACCACTTGACCTGCCCCACAACCTTGGCTGCCATGGTCCACCTAGTAGCGTGTCGTTTGTACCATCTGTGAGAGCTCCTGGTTGGTGTCTCGACCTCTCAGGTCAGGAGCTGGATCATCCTCTCGTTTGTGTATCAGGACTCGTTGTCGTCCCATGACCTCACCATTGGGCTGCCGGTTATATACCCTGCAGTCGTCCTCCCCCCTTGTTACTGTTCACATTCAAATCCTTAGATATATATAGCACGGATATGTTTGTCATATATACAGTCCTTGGTCTTCATTTTCCTTAAATAATATAACACCATCACCAACCTGCACTGTCTCTGTATAATAGGTGTTTTTACCCTTAACTACTGTAAATGTTTCTTATGTCGCCAAAAATAAAATTATTCTACATCGTCTCATATTACAGACATGTGAACTAACAAGGCAATGTTTTCTTTGTTTTGTTATTATGTCGTAATGTTTTGTCGACTATGTGCTATACAGCAGCCCAAGGAAATGGAGTCAACTGATGGGAACCAAGGCAGTATTATGATGGACGGGGAGTGTGCGGGGAGGGCAGGAGGAACCTTCTTGTTGCAGCTCAACTCGATTTTTTAGTAGCTGCATGTCTGTTTTAGCATGTAGTAATCTATCATAATTTTTCATTATCCCTTTCCATCTCCATTGTTTGTATAAAACAAAGCCAAGAACAGGAAAAGCTACACAATAACATGACTGCAGCATACAACTCACCCACTACCGCACCACCCCCTCCATCCCCAATACCCCCAACCCCCTCTGACACTGTTCCCAGATACACGTGAGTCTCTCTGCAGTTTCAACAAACCTGCTCGCACTTTTACGGGGTTCGAAAAAAGGACAGGACTTTTGTGGGTGAGCGTACAAGCCGATTGATGCGCCTCGCATCCCGATATTTCATAGAAGCGCCGTTTACTTCCTGTTTTGGAGCTGGATGTTGCATAACTTTGCCGGATATGCTTTCATAGAGCCGAGCCAATAGCACCAGATATTGTGTTGGGCCAGATATTGCGGCGACGGATAGCTGAGAGTTTACTGAATTATTATTATTATTATTATTAGTAGTAGTAGTATTACTATTATTATTATTATTATTATTATTATTATTATCATATTTAATAATGATAATAAGAATAAGAATAAGAATATTATTATTATTATTATTATTATTATTATTATTATTATTATTATCATCATTATTATTTGTAATGTACAGTACAGTGTTGTTTGAGGCCATCTTTCCATGAGTCTTGTCCTCCTTTTAAATTATTATCAGGGCATTTACCCGACTGACTCAATTGTTTGTACATAATAATCCCGTGTCACTCTGCGAAGTGGACTCAAGTCGGCAGACTTGCTGGTAATTGTTCAGCAACCGAACAGTGCAATATCACTAGCAAACATGTAGTACAATGATGAAGCACAACACCAAAACGTAGTTGTTTCGGAAACTAAGAATACTTCAGCAAACTTATGAACATTGTTTAGGATAAAAGACACACACACACACACACACACACACACACACACACACACACACACAGACGCGCGCGCGCGCGCCATTTCTCTTTTATCTGTTGAGTCATATCTCACACAGGCTTGTCATCATCATCATCATTACCAACATCACCCTACTTTCCACTAACTAGCAAAAAAAAAAAAAAAAAATCTTATGACGTTACTCCTACATCTTTAAGCTCGTCATCATCACCATCATCATAATTACCGATACCAGCACCACCACCACCATAATAAACTTGTATTAATCCAATCTGTACGATGTTCTTCTCCCCAGCTTTCTCCACTATGACTTATTAATGTCAGCCTGGTCCATCCCAAGCCAACACAGCAACTACTTTCATCCCCGCACATGGTTTCCTACCCATACTTTTCGCTCACTACCTCCTCTTTATTATCCCTTTCCTTTCACCCCATCAGTACCAGAGATCTACTTGCAACTGACTTAAATCCCTTACCGATAGCAAAATAAAAAAATAGCACGTCATTGTAATGAAGGGCTTAATGAAGACTATATACCCAGCCCATATGTTAGTGAAAAAAAGATAAGCATGACTCAACAAAAGCCTGGAGGGGGAATTAGTGGTCAGACTATGGAGGAGAGAGGAAGACGGCTGCTGTCCGGAACAACACAAGATCGATCTCAGGGTGAGGTAGGGATCAAGCAATTTACCAATTTGAATTCATGAAAAGGTATTAACAGATCTTTCAAAATACTCTCCGACTGACATTGCCATAGTCCTTCCTTCCTAGTTAATAATTCACATCAGTCCTAAATGAAACACTCCTAACATGAAATCATTAAGGACGGTAGGTATTAGCGCCTGTGCAGTGACACAACAAGGTGCCTGGCATTATTTGTTGTGTGTAAGATGAATGCTTAAGTACAGAAAACAAAGTGACAAATGTCGGCTTCAAATCGGATTAATTATTTACACTGAAGAAAAAGAAGGACTCGACAGTAGTAAAAATAAAATAAACCGGAAATCATCGCACTGGGCTGTTAATTCACTCTCCCCTTTCCTTCCATTAACCCGCATTTTCCCTTCCCCCATTTAGTCTACTGTCCCCCTCACCTCTGTACACCCACCCCTCACACGCTCATCTACTCAAACCAGCGAGTCACACTGGAACCTCCCCTCTCATCCTCTCATTATCCTTTTCCCCCTCCTCTCTCTCTCTCTCTCTCTCTCTCTGCCCCTTCAGCCCCTCACTTATCACCCTTTCCTACATCCCCTGTCCCCTTTCGAGCTCCTTTCTACTTCTCTTCTCCTTTTCTCCATTCCCCAAACGTCCCCTTACCACCTCTTCCTTCCAATTCCCATTCCTCCCTACCCCTTCACTGTTCGTTCCTTCCGCTTCTCCTACCCCCTTCTCACTTCGCTTCCTATCGCGTCACTTCTTCCTTCCCCTTTCCACGTTTCTCCTCCTACTTCCATCCCTTCCCACACTGCCCCTATCCCTCTTAGCCTCACCCATTCCCAAACCTCCCCTTCCTTTTCCCTTTCCCTCCGCCCTATTCCAACCCTCCCCACGCCGTTCCTCTTCGTCATTTCTCAAAACTAGCTCCCTCACCCTTCCCTATTTCCTCCGCCCCCCCATCAACCTCGCTTCCTTTCCCCTTCCTCCTACTCCCGGAACTATCAACCCTCTTCTGCTTTAAGGGGAGTTCTTCAAGGATGCATGACACACACTTCAGAGGAAAATGTTCCTGACACGGCTGTTAGAAATAACGTACCAGTTCGTGCACGTTTCGTCTTCTCCCCTTCTCCACAGCCTCCTGTGTATGGAGGAACGTTTCAGGCTTATTTACAGGCCCGTGTGTGTGTGTGTGTGTGTGTGTGTGTGTGAAGTTAAGGGGAATTTGCTGAAGTAGTTTGGACATGAAAGTAATAATGAATCACCCAGATATGAAATGGATGACGTATGGCAGACCACAAAATAGTCTCCATGTCACGCAAATAATGAAACGCAAATATGATAACAACACAGGAACTACACATGACCTGTGCCTGGTCATGCGCCTTAAACCACTAAACCACCAAACCACGTGTAAGCCTATGTGTGTAAAGAAGCGTCTTATTTTGCCCGTTCCACCTTAATATCCTTTTCAATGTCACTGATACATATTTCTTTTTCCAATGTTAAAACGACATAAGCAACATACAAAAGAATATTGATAGTATGAAATAAATTAAATCACCAAGGAATGTTAAGATGCCTCCTAGACCATCTTAAAAAAAAAAAAAAAAAAAAAAAAAAAAAAAGAGGCAGGGAGTGATGGGTAGGTGGGCATGGGGCGTGTGGTGGTGAGGTATGCAGGAGGGGTGAGGTGTGAGGGCCTGTTGTTGTTGCTGGAGAGACATGGAGGGAGGGAGGGAGGTGTAGAGAGAGAAGGAGGATGAAGGGAGAGAGGGATGATGACTAACTGATGGGTAGGTAGGGAGAGAAACATAGGAAACATAGAAGGAGAGAGAGAGAGAGAGAGAGAGAGAGAGAGAGAGAGAGAGAGAGTACAAAGGAGTACATACGAAATACCAGAAGACCTGTTGGCTCATGATGAGGTTATCTGTTAGCAAATAGGCTAATTCTACTATGATATAACTAACGTGTTAAAGGAAAGGGGAGGAAAGAGGAAGTCTCTCCCTCACCCACCAAACCAGCCGGTAAAACTGTCCGGAAAAGGATAGGAAAAAGAACATCATGTTTGTTGGAAAGATCAAGCATGGAAAATTTATAGGAGAGACAGAAGTGGAACGACTATGCAATATTTGCTCTACAGATCTGTAAAGGAAAAGTAAACACAATCGCCGAATTGTCTCGTTATTAAAAAAACGTCTCACAGTCGCCAGCATCGGTTCAACCTGGGAATAAATAACACTAAGTTAGTTATAGCCTACATACTGAAAATATTTGTCTAGCCGAATTTTAAACGTATCAGTAGTTGTTGCACTAACAACTGTTGCTGGTAGCCTATTCCATTGTTCCACTACGCGAATATTAAAGTAGTTTTCCTTATATTAGTGTTGTATCTCTTGCTTTCATTTCAATTATTTGTAGTCGCAGCATCTGTAACTCGAACAAATGATCATATCCAGGACTGTAAAATTTGTTAAGATATTTAAATACTTCTATTAGATCTCCTCTGAGTCGTCTTTTAACTGATAAATCTTATTTTCTTTAGTAGCTCCTTATAAATTAAATTTCACAGCGATGGGATCAGCTTGTGGCTCCGCGATGGACTCTCTTGAGCCTATCTTAGTCCATAATAAGACCACTTCTACATCGTAACAGTATTTTAGTGTGGTCCAGCTAATGACTCTGACGTATGAAGCTTAGTAATTACATCAGACGTTTAACGATCAAAGTTCTTTGCGTTGAATTCGAGCAGTGATGACCTTGTCATTGGCTGCCATACTCTGTTTTCAGTTTATGAGGTCGTTACTGATATTACAGTAACTCCTTGATCCCTCTCAACCTTTACTTCCGTCAGTGGGGTACTGAGAGAATTGAAGGACTCAGAATAGTGCAGGTAAACCATGGTAGCGATGTGGCAGTGAGTGACGTCATTCATATAATAAAGCAGAGAGAGAGAGAGAGAGAGAGAGAGGTGTGTGTGTGTGTGTGTGTGTGTGTGTGTGTGTGTGTGTGTGTGTGTGTGTGTGTGTGTGTTTGCCATCTTCCTGCCACCTCCCCGCATGTTATTTGTAATTCTCAAATTTCATCTTTTCCCATCCTCCCTGGTTCCCTTCCTTCCTTCATTCCTTGCTTCCTCCCTCCCTCTTTCCATGTCTCTTTCCCTCCCTTCCTTACTATTCGTCATTCTTCCTCCCGTTCTCTCATTTCTTCCTTTCCTCCTTTTCTCCACGCCTCGTTCTTTCCTATATGTCTGCTTGTCATTCATTGTTTCTCCCTCCATATGCTTGCTTTCTCCCTCCTTATGTTTCCCTTTCTCCCTCTTTCCTAGCCTTGCCCATCTCCTCTTACTCTTTCTAACCATAAACCCTCCACACACCCATTTCTCTCTCTCTCTCTCTCTCTCTCTCTCTGCATTACTCATCTTTTTTATTCCTTTTGCCTGTCTTCCTCCTTCATCCACTTTTCTCGTCTTCCCTTTATTCTATATTTTCTTTTTTGTGCACTTTTTTTTATCTCGTCTCTTCGGTTTTCCACATATTTGACACTATGTTCCTTCTTCCTCACTTCCCTTGTTTGTCAGCTCTTCTCTTCTAATCTCTCTCTTCCAATTTTTCTCTCATTATTTTTCTCTCTCCCTTTTTTTACCATCTCGTGCTTGACTTCCTTTTCACTCATTTTCTCTCTGAGTTTTTTCATTGTCTGTTCTACGTTCTCTTCCTCTTTTTTTCCCTCCCTCATTTCCCCCTCTACTTCTTTTCCCTCTCTTCCACTTTTTTCGTCTCTCCCGTCTATTTTTGTTGTGATCTTCAAGTAGACCTTTCGAGCTGCAGTGGTTAAATACTGACCACTTGAGTGGTCTTCTAAACAGAGAAAAATCGCACGGCAGCAGCACATTGCCAACATTCCCAAGGGTATGAACGATGGTCTCCACAAACCTTCACTGGACTGACATATGAAAAGACTAATACTTCTATGGAAATTCCCATCATGATTAATGAACACACAAGAACACAGGATCTCAAAATATATGTGAATATATCGACTGAACTTTGATCTCATAAAACCATTTAAATTGCTTCAATCGATAAGTAAAAACGATATCCGGGAATAATACCCTAAGAAACAATTGTGCCAAGTGTGTAATGAATTTGTGAAGAAATGAATGAATGGCACCAAACTGCAAAGTGTTTGTAACAATGAAGATATAAAGACGAAGCAAGAAGTTGAGTAAATATAATATGATCATCACAGTGTGACGGGCATAACATCCTCGGGTTGAAGAAGTTGATTCCTTGACCATGAGTTAGCCGGAGCGTACCGTGGGCGAGATGAAGCCTTCCTCTGTTCTATCCTTAGCCCGTTCTAGGTGGTATGGGAGTCTTCATTAGTTCGTAGCACCTCTTCCTTAACGATCTACTTTGCAGGTTACTCCTGCACCTTAAAATTATCTTGTATGGTATTTGTATTGTTAATTTATCAGCATAGTTTGCAGCAACAACATCTATCTTTCTATCTGTCTATAGCCAGGTGTTTTGATCCCGGAAGAGGTGGCAATAAACGCATCACCTCCATGTCACCCTGGCCTTTGCCATCAGGCTGCTCTCTCTCCAACCCCTACTACCGTCACTTTTACCTCTCCACCCGATTCCTCCATCTCATCTTCGATCCCCTCCCCCTCTCCCCCTCCACCTCACTCACACACACTATCTAATCAGTCTCTGATTATCCTTTCTTTCCTCATGGCCAAACCGCCTAAAAGTACTTCTAGTTATTCTGGTAATAAGATGCAATAGGATGTTGAGATGTAATGTGTAGAACAAATCGTTAAAGAAAGGGTATTGCAAAATCTCCAGAGCCGTTCAGGACATGAGCTTTGTTTTCTCAGACATGAATTTGCAAGTTAGACTTTTAGTGTGATCAATTATTCAGCAGATCGTAACTTGTGTAATATTTCTACGTTTCTCTTTCTTTTACCTTCTAATTTCTTGCCTTTTCACATTTTTTCTATTGCCTTTTATTCTATATTTTCTTCTTCAAACTTTGTGTCCTTTCTCCATTCTTTAATTCTTCCTTCTTGTTTAGTCCTTTTTTTACTTCTGTACCCTGATCTTCCCTTATCTTCATTCTTCGTTATATCCATCTCCATTATTTTTTTTTTCTAAATTTATCTTTTTCCTTTCCCTCTCTCCTCTTCTCCTCTCTCAAGTCTCATTTATTTGCTCCTGCCTTTATCTTCACCCATTCCCTCGCCCTTCATCTTTTTCCACTTCCTCCTCTGTCTTTATCTGTCCTTATATTTTTCCTTCGTCCGTCCCCTCTCCACTCTTATCCTTTGTGTCTCTGTTTCACAGTTTCACCTTACCCCTCATATCATGTTTTTCTTGACACATTCTTTCTTCCCCTCTCCCTCCCTCCTCTGTCCGTCTTTCTGCCTGTTTCTATCTTTCCGTGGTTCTAGAATATGAAAATGAATAAAAGTGACTGATGAGGATATTAAGATAAGAAAAAACTCAAAATGGCGGAAGAGGGAAATATAGATGAGAGAGTAAAAGGGAGGATGCAAGAATAGTACCAATAAAGTTGCCTTCTACTTCTTTCGATGAGTAGGGGCCCGAGGCTAGACTAACATATCTGAATACTTTTAAAGGTACATGACTAGCTTACTTACCGTTGCCATATTGCATGTCTAATAAATCCCCAGTCGCTTCGAGATCAAAACTACGCACATGGCAAGTCCGTCACTCCGATTGGAGTGCCATGACCCTAAACTATAAGCCGCCAACTATAGCACAACTACCAGTCACCTAAGCCTTGCCTTCTACATGAGAAGCGTAGGTACCTGAAGTTAAACTACTCTGTCCTGACATTCAAGGCGAGGGTACCCAGCCTCACTCGCCCCAAGTGACATTATTTGACCAATAAATCTCAGTCAACCCCTCGGACGTACAGTAAACCCTTTTGGGGCTATACGGTTGGAGCGCCTTAACCCACTGAACCACCAGGCGTCATTTGGTTATAATGGTTTCCACTCAGCCTAGTAAATGGTTTTCTAGGATATAATAAACTATTTGGCTTGTCACTCAGTGTAGTCAGCACCTACCACCATATTACAGGAAATTATTTGTTACAAGGAAGACTGCGATCCTTAAGTGTTAACCAGTACATCACCGGCTTTTCAGGGAAAGAGAAAAATGAGAGAGAGAGAGAGAGAGAGAGAGAGAGAGAGAGAGAGAGAGAGAGAGAGAGAGAGAGAGGACGGAGGTTATGTGTAGAGGAAAGAAGATTGGTCGAGGGTCATAAAGGCTCATAAACATGCAGGAGGGACTCGGGGACGGGAGGGAGGGAGGGGAAGAGACCGGGCGGAAAAGAGGGAGGGGTGGAGAGGTGGGAGAGATGGATGGACAGGGAGGAACAGAGAGAGGGAGGAGAAGATGGAAAGACAGTGAGAGGTAAAGGACTTGGTGGTGAGAGGGGAGATGAAGGGAGGCAGGAGAGACAAGGTGAAGGGATGGGGATTAACATGTATAAAGTACAAGGGAGTATAAAGGAAAGCAAACAACGACAGACTAATTAGTCTCTTCGAGCCTGTATGAAATGGGACAGAGAATAACTCGCGTATATAACTATTCAGTGAGTCAAAGAAGCGATAGCAGAGGCGAAGGCTCACCCCCACTCACCAAACCCTTCAGTCGCAGCTAATAAAAAGAAACATAGGCAACGCTATGCTGTTGCAGCCCTCCACCTGACCAAGCACATACCCCCCACTTTCCTGCACATCTAACCAAGAGCACAACGGCCTTCATACCGCCTCCCCTCCAATCTTTTCTTTTAAAGGTGGGTGTAAGGAGAACGCCCTGAGGACACATAACCTGGGCCCTTCAGATTCCTTGAGCAGGGCTGGATTTTTTCATTTCTTTATTATATTCATAAAAAAAAAATTAAGACGCAGCATTCTTCCTATGAAAAGGCACCAGTTCGCAATAAGACATAAGTATGTGAAATTTCATGACTCTCTAGCTATTGCTTTCTGACTTCTGGTCCGGAAACGATATCTCTACGCCCTGGTCGCCGCCCTGCCACCCTGCCGCCCAACTCTACGGACAGACACTTACTGATCCCAATGATAAGAACACTCTCCTCTGACTTTTTTAGGTGGAGGGTAAAAATTGAAAACTATCGTGAGGCATCGAAAAGCTGCCCTGAAAACTGCATAGAAAAAAAAGAATGGAAAACAAATGTTCTTTCATCTTACCTCTGGTGACATGTTGAGGTGTATGGTGTGCAGGAGGACTACTGGGCCTTGGGAGCAGCCTGTGAAACATATGCCCAGAGTCAGACACATAAAAAAATACATGTACGGACAGAAGGAAGCACGGAAAGGAAAAGGGAGGAGGGAGGAGGGAGGAAGACAGAAGGTGAGAAACAATGAAGCAGGGATAGAGAGAGAGGGAAAGAGGAAAGGACAGTGAAGGAGGGAGGGACAGAGAAAGTGGGAAGGACAGGAGGGGAGGGAGGGATAGGGAAGGAGGAAGGGACAGGGGAGGAGGCAAGAACAGGGAAGGAGGGAAAGGGTGAGAGAGACAAGGGTGGAGGGCAGGGAGAAGAGGATGGGAGGTGGAATGGAGGAAGTGGGAGAAAGAGGCAGGGATGGAGAGAGGGAGAGAGACTGAATGTACAGCAAAAAATATGGATGAGGGACGGCAGGGGAAAGGATGGTGTAGGGAAGGAAGGATGGAAGAGAGAGAGAGAGAGAGAGAGAGAGAGAGAGAGAGAGAAGTGGAGAGAGAAGAAATGGGAAAGACGAAAGCCAATAAATAGAATAATAGGAAAGACTAGAAGAATAAAAATGAAACAGTAGGAGAGAGTAGAAGGTAAGCAAAAGCAACAGATCAGTTACTGCTTTGGAGGCTGTTTAGTATAGGATAGGCTATGATTAAGGTAAATATTTGGTGAGTGTGAGGTAAGGAACGCAATGCAGGAAGAGAGAGGATAGGGAGGGAAGACAGGAGAGGGAAAGTGGAAGTAAAGGAAAGAGAGAGGAGAGAAGAGGGAACAAGAAAGAGAGAGAGAGAGAGAGAGAGAGAGAGAGAGAGAGAGAGAGAGAGAGAGAGAGAGAGAGAGAGAGAGAGAGAGAGAGAGAGAGAGAGAGAGGAAAAGGGGGGAATGGACTGGATAAAGAAGGACGTGACAGATGGACACGGGTAAAGGGAGAAGGAGAGGCAGAGAAAAGGAAGGACGATGAGAAGCTGAGGAGGGAAAAAGAACGGGAGAGTTGGAGAGAGAGCGAGAACATCGAAACAGGGTGAGGAGAGAGGCTGGGCGGGAGGGACAGGCAGGAAAAAGGGAGAGAGGGGAAGAGAGGATGCGAAAGAAAAAGGGAAGAGAGAGAGAGAGAGAGAGAGAGAGAGAGAGAGAGAGAGAGAGAGAGAGGGAGGGTCGAAAGGTCAGCAGAGGGGAGGGACGAGGGAGACAGAGGGAAAAAGGTAGAAAGAGAAGCAATAAAAGTGAGAACAGAGGAGGGGACGGGAAGAGGAAAGGAAGAGGGAAGGGATAAAAGTCTGAGGTAAAGGGAGAGAGAGGTGCGAGGGAGGGATCAAGAAAGAAGTTGAAGTTCATAAAAGCAGAGTGGAAGGGGTGCAGGAACTGGAAGGGGAACGTAGGGGTAGGGGGAGGTTGAAGGAGGCAGGGGAATGGGCGAAGGTGAAAGAAGTGTAGGGTATTGAGGGGAGGTGGAAGTGGGGCAGGGGAATGGGTGGAGGTGAAAGGGGAATGGGGGAGGTGAAAGGGGAATGGGGGAGGTAGAAGGGGAATGGGAGAGGTGGAAGGGGGCAGGGGAATGGGGGGAGGTGGAAGGAAGGGAAGGGGAGTAGGGAGAGGGTGAGAGGTGATGCAGACAGATTGATGGAGGGGCAGACTGGCAGGCATTGTTGGTGGGTCACGAGAGTATAGAGAAAAGGGAAATTTGGACGACGGTGAGAAAGTGTGGGTAAGAAATATTGGGAAAGGTCAGAGCATTGTCACCTTTATCAATGAGAAGGGTAAGGAAATCATCGACACCATCATCACCATTGTCATCATTATAATCATCCTCAGTGTCATATCATTATCATCACTATCACCATGATCGTCATCATCCCAAACCTAATTTGCCCCTAAGGATGGGGAGAGGAATTATATATATATATATATACAGTATATTATAAATAGGTACTGTAGTTGGATAGAAACATCAAAACTTCATAACAGGGGAGAAGGTTTGAGAAACGAATTCGAGAAAGCTAAAAGAAACAACGATAATACCGATGAGACTGGGAGAAAATGACATTTATTCTTGTTTTTCATGCTACCACTTGACGCTTTTATTTACTTCTGGCCAACTCTCCATATTGGTGTTATGTGGAGAATACTGTCAACCCTTCACTGCCAGAGGTTTTCCCAAACTTAAGTAAAAGCATCTGTAGGTAGCAGCATCCAAGGTGTAATATTAAAACTTAGTTTGTCATGGCAACACGGATCACTGCTCACTGGGGACACAGTGGAGGTGATAAGGAAAACATCTAACAAATATTACCCAATATTACGTCAGGTAGTCGTCGCCATGCAAATCCATGTTCCTATTCCAGTTTCAGGTGCAAACAGGCTGGGGTAATGACACACACCCGTCACCTTTCAAATCCATGCCCCCACTCAAGTTACAGATGCGAAAAAACTGGATTAAAGAGATGTGTCCAAAGATCTCCCTGTCGGCCATGGGGTCGAATGACATGCAAATGTTCGGGGGTAAAACGACAACCTTATGTCTGATAGACAGAGCTGCAGATAGACGACCATAGATAAATAAGTAGACAGGTGGAGGGGCAGGTGAGGCAGGTGGTGGGTTATGAGGGGACGGGTCATATTCAGCCATAGACAGGTAGACAGATAGTCAATGGCAGACAAGTAGTTACAGACTTTCCTTAGTTCAGATTCCATCCCTCAGTTCATCCTAATCCACTTTCAGATAGTTAATAATAAATAAATAGGTAGACAGACAGATAGCAATAGATGAAATAAAGACACAGCTAGGATGATAGACAGGTAAACAGGAAGATAACCAAAAATAGATAAACAAGTTGACAGAAAACAGTAGACTGGTAGATAGATAGACAGACAGATAACACAGATGTATGGTTATAGAGATTAGTAACCATAAAAAGAGAGATAGGTATACTGATGAACGTCCAAAGATAGACACTATATAACCTTTTTGTTTCAGATTCGACCCCCAAACCTTCCACAAGCCACTCCCAGACCCAGCACACTCACAACCTTGGGGAGACAAATATGAAATCAGTTAGCTAATTAGAGAAATCTGATAACGGACCATCTTTACTATGAGGACGCAGAAAAGATAATTTAATGGGCATTACATTTGAAATAATATCTGACCATCGCGTGGCACCAGTTTTTTCAAATGAAAATGTTCACTGATAATCGTATGCTGTAAACCCTTTTCATACTAACAGGGTTATGTAGCAGGCTGTTCGACTGTAGTACACCTTCAATATGATGACATAATTTCGCGTTTGTATTCAGGCCAGACAGAATTTCCAACAGTGAAGAGCTAATGAAGGCTTTGTGCTATCCATCCAGTTTGCAGTCTTTCCTTAAGCAAATAAAATCGTCTGGAAATACCGAGAATAAAACAAACATTACGTCATCGTAGTGAATGGGCGTATATCAGAAACACTGTATTTCGATGTCAATGAGCTGTGCAGAAAAGATAGGTTTTGGAAGGAAGCCACCAGAAAAAATGATGTTGTGGAAGGATGTACAAAGGAAGTACAAAGGAAAGCAAGCAGCAACAAACCTGTTGGCTCGTTCGTGAGTGGTTGGTATAGGATAGAAGCTCCCCCACCCAAACCACCCAGCCAAACTCTCCACCTGAAGCCAGCAGGTAATAGTGAGAAAGGCCACCTTGAAGTATAGAAAAAACTGTCAAGGAGATTTCGTAGGAAAGAGGAAAAGGAAATCTTATTCTACACCACGTACCTGAAAAGGAAAGTAATGTTAAGTCAACATTATTTACCCATGTTGATCTGTGGGTTACATCGTCTGGACCCTGAAAAAAAAAAAGTTCACGCATAATACACAAAAACGTATTATTCTAAAGTAAACATATTAAGCTGGAGTTTAAAGGACATATACTAATCTCAGTGACCTTTAATGGTTAGTGCTGTATTGCAGTTTACTACACTGGAGGACAATTTGTTCCATGTATTTACAACTTTGTTGAAGAAAAAATGATGAGCTTCATGCGACTGGAATCGTTTGCCCATTATTTTATGCCCATTGCCTCTAGTATAATTCGAGTGATCAACTGTGAAGTATTTATCGACAGCCATGTTACAATATCCTTTGAATATTTTAAATACTTGAATCATAGCCTACCTCATCATAACCTGCGTTGAGTTAGGTTAAAAAGATTCGTGGCTTCTAAATGCTCTTCGTATGGTTTACTTCTCAATCTAAGTATCATTTTGGTCACCCTTTGTTGCACTCTCGAGTTTCTTTGTCTTTTTTGTAATAAGGTGACCAGAACTAGACTCAGTACTCTAAGTGAGGGAGTACTAGAGAATTATGCAAGGTGAAGATTATTTCTTGTGATTTATATTCGGTTGCCCTACAAGTGAACTCGATTAATTTGTTGGCTTTCTAAACAGCCTCTGTACACTGTTTGCTTGGTTTAAGATGAATTGTTACTATAATTCTTATTTTTTTTTAATGAGTGACATTATCTGTTTGAATATCGTTTCTAGTGTAACTGGCTCTTTCATTTTCATTTCCAGTGTTCAGCACTTTACATATACTAATTTTAAGGTCCATCTGTCAGGTTTGGGCCCAATTAAATAGTCAATTGAGGTCACGCTGAATTGCTTGCCTCTGTAAAGATGTGTAGGCTCTGTTTCCAGCTTTATTATCATCAGCAGATTGGAATATTTTACAGAATAAACCATTGTCTGTATCATTTATGTATATAAAAACAGAATAGGACCCAATACTCTACCCTGCAGCACAATTCTAGTACCATCTTTTCAGTCTGATTATATACCATTTATTATGACTGTTTACGTTCTGTAAGCCAGTTATTGACCCACTCGAGCACATTGCCTCTGACCCCATGCACATTCAGTTTTTGAAGTAGTTTTTCATGGGGAAATTTATCAAATGCTTTTTGAAAATTGAGGCGGACAATGTCACTGTATCTGATCTTATCGTATTTATTGAATATATCATATAAGAAATCCAAGAGATTCATACGGCAAGAGCAATTATTCTGAAAACCATGTTGTGAATCTTTGATGAGATTATTTATTCCTCATTGCTGAACGACTAATATTCGAAAATAGTTTCCAACAACTTGCATACCACCGAAGTTAAGCTTATTGGTCAATAATTTTTTGGTTGTGATTTGTTGCCTTTTTATGAATATCAGAGTTACATATCCTAGTTTCCACTCATGAGGCACCTCACTGTTTTTCGGTGATTTATTGAATGGCCCAGCTAATGGCTTCGATATTTCATTCACTGCCTCTGTCACAGTGCACGGAGATAATTTATCTGGCCTCGGTGTTTTATTCATTGTAAGTTTACCAATGGCACGGTGTACATCATTCTCGCTAACAGTAATGTCTCTAATTACGTTACCCTCTTCTAGGACAATAAGAGAAGCTGTGAGAATGAAATCTGTATTTCAAGTTGTAAATAGGGATTCAAAGAAAGTGTTGAGAATTTTAGCCATCTCCTTTTCATCAACGATATGCCCTCCATTATCTGTGACTGGTAAGGGAATTGCTGGTGATATTCTTGTTTCTTATATAGCTGAAAATTTCTCTAGGGTTGGATTAACTGATGTGGGCAATGTGAGCTTCATTTTTGTGTGTGTGTACCTGTTTATTTACTTTTTCCTTTTCAGTGAAAAGCATCATATATATTTTTATCACTTTGATTATTTGTTCTGGTAGGAGGTAGAGAGATTCGACAGGGTGATAAAAAAGTTAGTAGGAGAGTGAAAGACAGAAGTGGCAGATAGATAGTGAAGGGAGAAAAAAATTAGCAGAAGGAGAGAATATTTTAAGGAATTGTTAAAAATAGAGAATGAAAGCAATGCGAGCATAAATGGCTGAGGAATGGCTGGGAAAAGGAAGGAGGTGAGAAGAGAGGAAGAGATTAGTAGGACAGAAGTAGTGGAAGCAAAGAAGAAGGTCAAAATGGGGAAAGCCCCAGGAATTGATGGAATGTGTGGTGAAACGCTGAAGCCTTGGGGAAAAATAGTATTAGAATGGATATGGAAGATTTGCAGATTAGCCTGGGAAGAAAGTACAGTCCCTGAGGAACTGAAGTCAGGTATAATTTTTTCCCTGCATAAAGGAAAATGAAGAAAAAAGAAGTGTTTGGTAATCATGGGGACATTTATCTTCTTTTATTATTATTATGTGTCCGACTCTGGGCATAGGCTTGACAGCCTGCTCTCAAGGCCCAGTAGTCCTCCTACATGCCATACACCTCTACATGTCACCACTTCGGCGCTAACACCCACCGTCCATATTGAATACATGCCAGGGCTGTCTCATACAGGGCTGGTGTATTGGTATTAGCAGGGGTATTTTTAAGACATGTTGGCGGGTCTTCTGGTAGATTATGAAAGTCTGATTTTATGACATTCAAATCCTTAAGGCCGGTTCACACGAGCAAAATCGCGGTCGTTTTTTGCCGGAATTTGCTTCCCGGTAGAAATTCCGGCCGCTTTTTTCGCCGGTATGGAGAGACCGACATGTCGGTCTTTTTTTGCCGGAATCGGGAGAAAGATGCCGGGCTGATTTAAATGGAAGCACCGAACAAGGCAAAGCTCTGGGAACGAAGACGAATACGACATCCTGTTTACACTATTACCACAAATAATCTCACTTTAGCGTTCATTCCAGTTTGGGTGTATCTGATATAAGCACAAGTATAAAAGTATGATTATTTAAGTATGAGTTAATGGTAAAGGAATCTTGTACATGATTTATGTTTAAGAAAATTTATGCATACGGCCCCTGAAGCTACCGGAAAGCTGAGTGGCAGTAAAGGCCTATTCACAGGAACTAAATCGCGGCCGTGAGGGTTCATCTTGAAGTTGGAAAAGTGCAAGAGCTACACACCTACTACGAGTACGGTGGTCCATCATTGTAAACACTGTTGCCGCGTTCCTGACTCTGCAGTCCCCGTACGTGTGAACACCTTTCCGGGAGAAATGCCGAAAATCGGCATTTTTCCCCCGCAAATCGGCGAAAAAAACGGCCGCGATTCAGCTCGTGTGAACCGGCCTTTAAACTGTTCCCTGTCCCAGCGGGGATTTGAACCTGGGTCCGGCAGGACTGCAGGCCACCTCTCTACCGACTGAGCCACCGCCTCCCTCTTTGTGTAATAGGAAAAGTACATGGTAGGATACTTATTGACAGAGCTAGGGAAATAACAGAAGATTAGTTGGAGAAGAACAGTGAGGTTTTAGGAATGGAAAAGGTTGTGTAAATCAGATATTAATTCTTAAGTCTATAGTGGAAAAAATTCTAAAGAAGGAAAAGTAGTTGTATGCATCCTTCCTGGATTTGGAGAAAGCATATGCCAGAGTGGATGGACAATGAGTGTGGAAAATATTAAGAATATATGAAGCAAATGGGAAGCTGTTGAATGTCATAAGGAGTATTTATGAGGGTGCTAAGGCTGCAGTGTGTGTGAATGGTGAACTGAGTGAATTTCTCTATCTGAATGTTGGATTGAGACAGGGATATGCCATGTCTCCATGGCTGTTCAATATGTATATGGATGGGGTTCAAAAGAGAAACAAGGTAGGGCAGCGGATATTGGAGCAGTCCTAATGAGAGAGGGCAGCGTTTGGAAATTTCCGGTTCTGTTGTTTGCAGATGATGCTGTTAAGAGAAGACTAAGAGGAACTGCAAGGCTTGGTGAATGAGTTTGGGAGAGTGTGTAAGAAACGTAATGTAAGGGTAAATGTAATGAAGAGTAAAGTTATGGTCTTCGGGAGAAATGAAGTCATTGAATGCACAGTGAGGTTGGATGATGAAGAAATGAAAAGCTGTGAGTACACTTAAGTACTTGTGGTTGTGTGATGAGTAAGGATGGAAGTTTAGAGGGTGAAGTGCTTTAAAGGGTACAACAAGGAAGAAAGGTTGCTGGTTCTTTGAAAGAAGTGATAAGATGCCTCCTGTGACGGATGGGGGTAACAGACCACATTTGCCAAAACGTGCTATTCATCCTTACTGGGAAATTCAATCTTTCTACTATGGTTTGGTATAGGGTACAACCTCCTTACGTCACTGGAAATATGGTTGAAAGTCCCGCAAAAAATAGTACTGAGTTTACTTTACTCTTGCCAGCATGCTTCCAGGGCCTCGTCCCCATGACGGAAGGTGGTATTGTCCATTCCCTGTCCTTGTAACGTATCACCTAGCCAACCAGAATGCGAGGATTATTGTCACACCCCCAGGTTCAGCCAATCATGACCACAGCATCCCTGCCCGGGCCCAGCTAACCACCTAATTGTTTCAGTTCTAGTGCCATTCCATCGTGGGACAGAGCACACACGAGTGAAGGAGGTTTCGTGAACTTTATATTGGGATATTCATTTTGCAGCAGTGCCTAACTATTCTCAAAAGCATGGTATAATGTCTGGCCGGGCTTCAAGTGAGGAATCGAGTGAGGCTGGGCCTTCTGGCCTGGGTTCTGGTGCATTCTATGGTGGCGTGGGTAGTGGTGGTTTGCCCACGCGGTATTTCCGTGATCGTGATGTCGAGAGTGATGTTGAAAACCCTACATTTATCCCTGAATACGATAGTGATAATAGTGAAGCTGGTAATGGTGCCAATGTTTCATCAAGTGGTGGTGGTGCTGAGGGGCATACTGGTGGTGATGAAAGTGAAAGTATGGCGTGCAGTGTTGGTGGTGAGGTGAGCACATCCTGCCCCCCATGTGACACCCCACACACCATAGAAAAGAAAGGACAAGTGAGTGCACGTAATGTTGAGATGTAAGGACGGGTAGTTTCCAAGAGAAGGAGAAATTTGGGCATTGACTACGTTAGTTATGACACAAAGGAAGTGCTTAAGGCTCGAAAGATTGGCCCACCTTGCAATGAAGGCTGCTTTGAAAAAATAGGGCGGCAGAAAATCGAGGAAATCTTTAACAATTTCTGGGCTATTGGTGACTATAATGACCAGAATAGTTACCTGCAGTCTCTCATCCATGAATCGGCCTGCAAATGTAAACATACTGTGTCTGAAGTAAGCCGTAGGCCTGTGCACTACTGTTACTTTTGTGAAAATTCCCCCCGAAACTGCCGTTTAGGTCAGCTTTCCAGTCCATACATGAGCTTGAGAAGAAGAAAATGACCGTCCTCCTGCAGAAAAGGAAGGAATCCCCGTCAGGAGCTCCAGTACCTGACAAGAGAGGACGGAACCCTCGAACAAGGAAAATTACAGGCACCAGGCTGGCACATGTGCATGAACACATTTGTTCATTACCTATGACTGCCAGCCACTACAGCCATGCCCATAGCCCCCACAAATGTTACCTGGGGTGTGGTGGCTCTATCGCAGAGCTACATGGAACCTATGTCTCGTGGATGAACCAGCACTATCCAGACGAAGAAAAAGTCTCACTGAAGTTCTATGAAATGGTGTTTACGAAGGAGTACAACATCGTTTTTTTGGTGCTCTAACGAGTGATGTGTGTACGTACTGCAAGATAAAGGATAGAGAAATTAACACCAGCATAAAAAATGGCAACAATCCAGAGAGGCTGCAGATGGAGTTGCAGGAGCACAAGGACAGTGCCCAGGTGCCACGGGACCTCCTCCGTCAGGCAGAACAGACTGCCCCTCAAGATGTTGCTGGAAATGTCAAGTGTGTGGCCACTGACCTGCAACAGGCATTGCCCTTCCCACGTTTACGTGGTAGTGTGGCATACTACAATGGAAGTTGTAGATATACAACTTCTGTCTGTACGACAAGCACCAGCAGAAGGCTACGATGTTCGTCTAGGACGAGGTCACAGGAGGACGTGGAGCTGATGAGATGGCCAGTTATTTAATCAAGCGGCTTAACATTAGAATGGTCGAGAGGAGGGAGGACTTTGTGACACTCCATATCTTTTGTGGCAACTGTGGGGGTCAAATTAAGAATATTTGCATGCTCCTGATGGCACTGCAGAAGGTCCACGTGAAGCTGCTCACCAAAGTGGAGTTCATTTTTATGAAAAGTGGCCACTCCTCCTCTGCGACAGGACCTTCGACAGCTTTGAGATGAAGGTACGGAAGTGTGTTCACATTGACAGCAGAAAAGACTACGTGGACATCATTGCCTCCTCCACAAAGAAGGGGTTTCCTGTGGTGGCCATGAAGTGTGAGGACTTCCTGGACGTCTGTAGCCTCCTGCAGCATGTCACCGGAAGGCCACAAAAGGACTTCTCACAGGCCTGTGGGCTGGCTGTGGACATCAACTTTGCCCTGGGTTACATTATCAAGACTGAGCACAACCTGGACAGTGACCCACCAGCAACATCGACGAAGGTCTCACTGATGAAGGGGAGGGGCAAGACATGGAAGAGGGAGAAGTTTGACCTCTCTAAGTGCAGCTTGTCCCTAAGTATCCACAGGAGAGGCTACTCCAGGAGGCTAAAGTGAGTGACCTTCGAAAGCTCCTGCCACTCCTGAAGGGGAATGCCCGGGACTGGTTGCTGGGACTGTTAACCTCTATGCGCTGGTTGATATGTATAGCCATTATAATTTTGGGTGCGGAGCAACGCCAGTTGACATGTATAGCCGTAAACGTCTTCCCGCCACCCTTTGAACTTTAACTTATCCTTACTCATCGACGGGAACACCTGGAGATGTGGGGATACTTTCATTTGAAAGAGAAAGAGTTGGTGAGTCTTATTGTCTAGGAGTGTGTGACATAGGAAAAACCCCAGCATGTAGGGGTTAACAAGACAGGACCAACTCCGACAGGAGGGGGTGAAGGAGGCTGGGGGGGGCCTCCCAGGTGGTGAGAGAGGAGACAGACGCGGATGACACCACAGTGGATTACGTCCCTCCATTGGCTCCTGCCCCATAGTGCCTCCCTCTACATTCCCTTGCCAGCCTTCAGCGCTGATGACCCGGACCAATTATGGATTATTCTACAAAGGATTACTCAAAGGATTACTACAAAGGACTACTCTACACAGCCCCATGAATTGGGTAAGTTTACACTCCTTACCTGTTCACATTATAACTCTACCTGCTTCTTTTATGCATCACCCCTCCTATTACCATTCTTTCCTACTACTGCGATTATCTATTCTCTATGTCGTGCTATGAAACTTATTACTGTCATGAATGATTTGCCATAATGATGTAATATCATGCTATCATTATGAGATGTTTATCTTGGTCTTGGAAATCAACGTCTGACATCTTTGTATAATGATAATTATTAATTTTATTAACTTTATTTTGCATACATCACTCAGTGGGTCTCTCTTGTGACTGTAAGGCTGGGGATTACTCTTATGTGTACATTATTATGCGAATATTATCCACATTATGTCCCACAAATTGCCCTCAAAGTGCTGGCAAAGTAAAAACGACCATGACCTATTTCATTAAAGTGAGCATAATAATTATTTTTATTACATACATCACTAAAACCTCTTCAGGAGAATCTATGTGACATTCTAAGCTTTAATTTAGAACAAAGAATGCTCAAGCATAAAAAAATATATATATTTTTTCTTTGCCAAACTTTGAGCGTAATTTGTGAGCTTTTTTTTATTAAGTGTACGTTACCCCCTACCATCCCCGGACGCCTCTTCTGAGCATAGAAGTAAAGATGTTGCCGCATGACGGTTTTGTGATACCATCTTTAACGAATGGAAGAGAAAGTTTGGACCTTGCTGGAAGAACACAAGTCAAGAGTGAGAGCAGTGGAAATAACTAATTTGAGAGGAACATGTGGAGTTACAAGGTGAGACAGACAGACAAATGAGGAAGCGAAGGAGCATTTTGGTGAGGATGTGGATGTGATGGAAAGCGTTGAGAGAAGTACACTGAGGTGGTTTGGATGGAGAGCGAGAGACTAAGGAGAAGAGTGAACGTGAGTGAGGTGGAGGGGGCGGAGAGGGAGTGGGAGGCAGAGTATAAGATGTAGGGATGGCGTGAGAGGTTGAGAGAGGGGGATGTGAGCTGGCAGGAGGGCAGTGAAGTGGCGGGGAACATAGCGACATGCAGGCGATCTGTTTGTGGCCACCCTTTCTGGAATAAAGACGACTGGCAATAGAGAGGTAGACAGATTCTTTGTGGCATTATAATTTTTTTGTGCCAGTACTTTTAACTGACAGACAACATTTAATGTCCATATTCATCAATTTGGGTTTAATATTTTTAGCAGGTCATCTGTTGCGCACTGCATACATACTGTTACTGCTTTACTGGGAATATATGTAGATAATTTTCATGGTTCATTAATTATCTATTTTCGAAAAATGGGATTCCAGCCACTAGAAGTAATTATTTCCATTAGTTTTTGAAAATGGCTCTCTTGTAGTCAGGCACTTTCTCGCAACTAGCTCTAACACAGGCTCCAGTAAATTTAATGTTGAGTACTAAACTTTTCCCCTATCATAACAATGTCAACTAAGTTTTCCAACGTGGTCAAAACCAGATCTAATATGCTTCCTCCCCGTGTTGCGCAGTCTACGAGAGGATGGAATGAATTTTCTTGGAAGTTAGTGTACAAGCTCAACCCTGTGTGAAGTGAATCAAGTGAGGGAAAGTAAAGGAAGTTGACGTAACGGGAAGAAAACCGGGTTTGTGGATCATGCCTCACGATGTATTATGGGCAGCAAAACAGGTCCAGGGTAACAGACATTAAGAGTGGTAATCTGATCAGACTGAGCGAGTTAGCCCGGATTAAGCTCCTTGTAGATATAATCTAAACGAGTCCAAAGGGTTATTAACTGCGTACAAATTACATGGATGTAATAAGTGTCTAGGAAAGGTTAATAAGTGTCGAAATTCAACGTGAAGTCGAGATAAACACTGCCAACTTCCTGGCAACTTATCTTTAGTTTTAAACCCTGGGCATGACACATTTCTGTTCTTTAATATATATATTGATGCCTTTTTGATGTTGACGTATTTCGCATGTATAACACACGGAACAGTAAAAAACGGTAAAAGCAAATTTAACATTAACCTATCGTGGGGCACAGGAGAACCCGGGATCGGGTTACCGTAGTCCAGATAATTTAAGTCGTCGGAGGTCACCCCATTTCTCACGCAGCGTTTCTGAAGACAAAAAGCCCTCTGACCAGCTCTCGTATTCGAGTCATGGAGAGTTAGCTCATGTTCTTCTCCGACCCGAGAGCATTATAAACTATGGCACTGAGGCGCCTGACACAAGAATATTAACATACCACACGTCGAAATGAGAGAGAGAGAGAGAGAGAGAGAGAGAGAGAGAGAGAGAGAGAGAGAGAGAGAGAGAGAGAGAGAGAGTATTCTCCAATATCGCGACTTTTCACCTTCCACCACTCCCTCCTTACGCCAACAGTTTCTCTCCCTTCTATCGTTCTTTCCTCTTCTCACCAACAACTCTTCTCACTTCAATCACTTCTTCCTCCTCGCACAAACGCTTCTTTTTTCTCGCCCTTCCTACCTCCTTTCACAAGCGCCTCTTCTCTCTTCTTTCACTCTTTCTCACTCTCACCTTGCATACCAGCGTCGGACAGTCACATTGTTTCTTCGATAACGGAATATGAAGCACGACTCAGCCAGCCACACCGACAGTCACACCGCTAACGAATTGGACATGTATTTATAAACTACCCTAAGCTCAAGTTGTGTATGAAAGTGCCTGTATATTCGATTGTTTTCACTCAAACACCCACCATGCACTTTACACTCAGACTACAGCGAATATTAAGGTGATGAAATGCAAAAGATAAAACGATCTGTGGTAACAGTTAGCTGCTATGAAGACTTGAACATCCTGTAAAATAGTTCAGATCCTTTGTAAATACATGTCCTAGTCCATCGTGATCTATGTACATGTGTGATCATTATTACTAACACCTCATCTGGTCTGTCAGTATCTGGTGTGTCACTATTTCCCTCATATCGTTGGCACTAAGCACGCAGGGCATTAATGTACCTTTGCAGCTCTGATTACATAGACGGGTTCAACCGGTAGCTCGGACGAGTTGGGAATTGCCATTGACTTCCTCACTGGATTCGCATTCCCGCTACAAATGGTGTCACCCAATGCAGTATTATGCCAAGGTTAGTCCTGAACTGGTTCACTGAAGGATCGAAGTACATCACAAGGGAAGAGTAAAGTACAGTTCTTCACTACTGTGGCTTATGACGGAAAGCAAAGGACAGAATACATTACACAGTGCCCATTCACGGTCATTTCCTCTATATGGACTTCGTTTGGTTCAGTAATTCTTGTGCATTAGACTTTGGATAAAGGCTACCGGGGCCATTCACTTGGTTCAAAAGTCCACCCACGATACACCATCAGTGTTGTTTCTCTCAGCTCTCACACTTCACCTGGGTCAGTGTTTGGGTACAAATACTTGCCATCTGCGTTGTGATAAGTTGGGGATAGCATATTCATATATTATTATTATGGTGTTAAAGACTGTTTTTATGACATGTCGCGGAGGTCGTATGGAAGAGCAGTGAGCACGGTGCTAATGTGCACGCATTCCCACCCCACCGTTCTATTGTGGATGTACACAGAGGCCTTGAAGAAAGAAATCTGTACTGTACACAGGAAAAATCATCCGATATATTACCAATATGCCGGGAATCGAACCCGTGACTCTCAGGTGAGAGCCAGACAGCATACCACTATACCACGACCAGGTAAAAGTTAATTTACATTGTTACAATCTTGCAACCAATGTCACTCCGCCCCCACTGTGGGCATGAAGAGGATGAGTTAACCCCCTGGCACTCGGGCAAATAGATGCTTTTAATCTATCCCCAGCACTTATGGCGAGTCAGAATGAAGAGAGAAATCTGTACTGTACACAGGAATAATCATCCGATATATTACCTGAGAGTCCCGGATTCGATTACCGGCATATTGGTAACATATAGGATGATTTTTCCTGTGTACAGTACAGGTTTCTTCATTCTGACTTTCCGTAAGTGCTTGGGATAGATTTAAAGCATCTACATGCCCGAGTGCCAGGGGTTTAACTCATCCTCTTCATGCCGACAGTGGGGGCGGAGGGACAATGGTTACAAGACTGTGAGAATGTGACTTAACTTTTACCTGGTCGTGGTGCAGTGGTATGCTGTCTGGCTCTCACCTGAGAGTCCCGGGTTCGATTCCCGGCATATTGGTAATATATCGGACAGTTATGACAAAACATGTCTGACATTTCTGTATCGTTGCTGGCTAAACCCTGTGTTTTAGCATGCAGGTTGATCACATATAACAACAAAATGCACTCAGAGAATTCAACACCCGTGACGTACAATCGGTCTAAAGGCCCATCCACATGATCAGTGGATACCTGTGGTCTTACTGTATGATAAGGAAAAAATGTTGGAAAATTCCTTTAGACCTGAAGAACTAAATCACCCACTGTTTATAGCGAGATATGTCACCATGCTTCGATACTGGTGAACAGCGTCCTCAAACGTTAATAGGATGCCCACTGATCGTGCGGATGAGCGTGAACACCAAACTTTTATTTTTCTACTCTCCCCTGTGTTCTTGAGTTTTCATAGATTTCTCTCAAAATCAAACTACTAAATTCTAGCCTGACAGTGAACCTATCCACCAAGTTTGGTTCAAATCGGATCAAAAATATTTAAGTTGACCTTATCTTGTGACTTTGACCTTTGACCTACTGTTTAAAAAAGAAAATCCTCATTTAACCACAAATTCCTCCACCAAGGTTGATCTACAGCAAAGGAAGCCTCTTGAGTTAATGGACGGAACCTATATCCTTCCACTTTGATCTTTACCTTAGATAAATTGTTCTCAAAAATGCATCACATCACCTTTTATTGTTTTTGAACCCTCTCACAAAGTTTGGTCAGAATCGAGTTAGAACTGTTTGAGCTGATCTTGCCCTTAGCAAATCACCTATGACCTTGTTTGGTCAGAGACTAATCACCTGTTCCTCTGATAGTTCTTAATCATTACGTCATATGTGGTGCAATTCCAGTCAATAGTTTTTCATAATCTTGCTGACACACAGGCAGACAAACCGGATCAAACATTTAACTCCCTCGCGCTTTCGTGCACGGCTGTAATTACAGGTGTTTCATAAATGACCGTCAGAAATAAGAGGCTTGCTGGTACCATCGCAAACTCGGTTTTTATAATACGGCTGAGTCAGGTGTACAGTATATAAAGAAACAATCCAACAGTTTAACGTTAAAGCCATGTTCTTTATCATTTCGTCATCCCTGTGGGTGGATGATTGCCACGGACATTTCTGTGGACAGGATAATGGTGTGGTGTGGTGTGACTGAATCCCATTATGCCAGTGGAGACGGTCTGGTCCCACGTTTAAGAGGTATCGTTGTGTGTGTAACGCAGGATGGTGATATCAAACGTTTTATTCCCATATTAGCTTCCTGTGTGTGTGTGTGTATGTGTATGTGTGTGTGTGTGTGTGTGTGTGTGTGTGTGTGTGTGTGTGTGTGTGTGTGTGTGTGTGTGTGTGTGTGTGTGTGTGTGTGTAATAACAAAATTTTGCAAAAGTACGCTGATGCACAGATCACACACATCTAACGGTTTCAAGTCATCAGAGGAAGACAGGGTGTGAATGTGTGAGAGCACATGAAAGGGCATGTCGCCTTACCTTAGATGATGTCCATGCCCGGGTGGGATTTACCCTAGAGAAGGAGGATTAAGTCTTGCCATGGTCAAAAGATCTTTGAAACTTTAGACTTTGTGACACCTCCTTGTCCCATGTACAGTCGGAAAACAATTGGACCATGTTTCACCTCCTGCACTTCCCAGTTACTTTCTCTTCGCTAGTATTATTAACTAAGAGATGATTAGCATGTTTCTCTGCAAATAGCTGATTCTTTCTAATATGCTACTTTCAGAGAGGAGAAGTGACATGTTCTGTGTGTAAAGGAATTACAGAGGAATATTAGGCGAACTTTGATCGTTGATTGTGCTCCTCCACCTTGTTATTTCAGCCATCCTTCAAGCACACCATAACACTTAGCAGATCAAGATAACAATTGAAGCTGGACTAACTCTGAAATGTGACTTACTTGTGTTGGCGACGCCGCAGGCAGACAAGATCGTTCATAGCCATTAATATACGACATCGTATCACACGTGCAGTATATCCCAGACTACAGTGCAGCTCAGACCTTCCACTGCACTACACTAATACATATCATCATCATCATCATCATGATCACCATCAAAACCTAATTTTCAGCTATTCTAGAGATATGAGTAGTATTCACAAATAGGAATTATACAAGCGTCAGAGTAGGTATCAGTAGAGCTCGGGTGCCTTTCTATCACACGGATAGTTCATTTCTTTCTCCTCGTCATTGTTCTGTCCCAGATATTCAAAATAACACACACCAGAAATCATCCTTATTTCACACACACACACACACACACACACACACACACACACACACACACACACACACACACACACACAAGGAACACCATCCACCCAACACTGACCACATAATAGCTCTCTTTGACTGCCCGACTCCCTGTCATTAGAGAGAGAGAGGAGTGGGGGGGGGGGTGATTTGGTGTGGTGTTCTAAGTGGCTTTGGGGATTTCATAACACCTCCTTCTGGGCAACTGTTATGGCCATTAAACCTTAATATCCTTTTGTGGGTTATTGATATATATTAAATCGACATACAAAACTATATGCTTAATATACAAGAAATGTTAAGAGTTACTACGTAAAATAAATCGTCATGGAGGGGAGAAGTGAAGCCTCCTATGGCACTTAAGAATGTGGCTCTGATGTGGTGCTCTCGACTCCCTAAGTAGACGTCAGCCTGGCATCATCAGAGGGGTGTAATTTACCTTGGTGTTTGTATAAGATGGTATCGGGGTGGTTAAGTGGCCGAGGTGCATTACATCCACAGTTAGACCAGTGCGGTAGTTATTTACAATCAAGAAACGCAACTTCACCAGCCAACTTGGCCACGTATACGGAAAGACACTTAACCAGTTCTTACGATAAACTAGTTTCCTTTGCAAATGAATATTGAAAGGAATCATATTGGAACGTTGTGTTTTTTGGCGTCAGCATTCATTCTAGTGTGATTCTGACGTGTTTGATAGCTGTACGAGTAATAGAGCAGATGCGCACGATCCCATTCTCAAATCAAGCCCAGGCAAGTTTGTGAATGCGGTCACAGCAGTGTTAGGCGTGAGGGGGATGGCGGTGTGGGATGGCTCGGAGGAAGTTAATGGTCGAGCTTAACGAACGCTGGAGCTTTTTATGTTAATGCATCTTGTGGTTCGCCTGCTCATATTTCACACAAGGGTTTGCACACCCTTTCAGAATTCAGCTTAAGAATTTTATAGCACTTATTTGTCCATATTGCCGGTATCTATTTTTTTTTTTTCACTGCGATTAACTTACATATAATTGACTTTAATAAATTCTGCTCTATGATGTAATTAATTGCTTATCCTTGCTACTATCGAACGCTTGTAATAAGCTCTGAAGAGCTCCCTAGTTGTGATTTATTCTTTTCTGTCCTCTTGTCTTGCAAGCATCTTGTGCTTTTCTATCCGTGTTCAGTTTACAGTTATTTGATGTTAACATTTTCACGCAAAGGACGTAATCTATACCTTATTCTTACTACTACAGAGTGATATTAATCAGCTAAAGAAAGTACCCTAGTAGTGAAGGAGTTAAAGTCTATACGCAGCTCCTCCAGTCGGAAAGTTTTGAATTGAATCAGGTCATCCCAGATTGTCTATGAGATTGATGGCACATTTTTTTTTTTTTACAATTACTGTTACTTTTCACACCGTGATAAAATGACATGTGATTTGCATTAAAGGTGAAGGGTCGAAATAATATGAGGTTACACAATGGCTACGGGTCTATCAGCCTTGATTGATCCCTTTAGTCTGCTGCCTTCATTTACATTAATCAGGCTACCACAAAATGATAATACTCACCTGAAGGGAGAGCTTTATAATTACGAGGTTAAGAAAAGTCTCTCATGAACTGAATGAAATCGTCTGGTAAGGGCGAAGTAAAATATATATGTCAGTTATTCATTTTACATTAATTTGGCCAAATTTCCCGTATCTTCGTCTTAAATACTGACTTGTAACGATTGGTTGAGGATAGAATATAATGTTAGTCACTAAAAAACGCTATGGAAAGGATGTAGAGCCGTTGGATTGTTTCTTTATGCCGGTGAGCTACGAGAAATAAGTTGCAAAACGGCAAAATTCTAGGTCAGTTGAAAATGTAGAGTATAGTACGTATAATACACAGTATTAAACCCTTCAACCCAAGACCGTAATTCCTGCACCATTGTTACTATTTCAATTTATTTTATTTAGCCTGGAAGAAACATTTCAAGCTGATGGGGTTAGATATATTCTTCAATAACCCTTCATTACGAAGGTGCTCTTCTAAGCTGAATAGTCGTTAGAAGTAAGTTAGCATTTAAGGGAGAATTACTCCACGCTGTGATTGGCAGTGAAGGTACGGCTGGAGACAAGCTTGGCAAATTATAGCTTACATGTCGATCATAATTTTGCCTTATTATCTCATTAATTCCTCTTCATGAGACCTCACGTGAGGTCAGTCTGTTCAGACGTCTCCTGGCGTTCCTGATTTAGCTAGCTGGACCCACCTGTTGTGAAAACTGTCAGTGAGTTTAGTGACCTGTGGTAGTGTTGTGCTAGTGAGTTGTAGTGACCTGCGATAGTGTTGTGCTAGTGTGTTGTAGTGACCTGCGATAGTGATGAGATAGTGTGTTGTAGTGACCTGTGATACTTTGTGTGAATTTATGCGTGATGCCTTCCCCTACGGAGAGTTGTGTCTACGCTGCAAGTTTTGAGAAGGACTACCTTGAGTTAAAGGAAGAACTTCTCAAATCGATGCGAGAGGTACAGGTTCTCAGGCAGGAGAAGTCACAAATGAAGGAATTGTTGGAGGAAATGTTGGAGGAGAAAGAAGAAAAGGCTGAAGGTTGGACACTTGTTCCCAGTGGTGCAACAAAGTTCACCCTTAAGAAACAACCGGAGATAAAAACCACAAATGCATTCGACACATTATGGGAAGAATGTGAAGGGAAGGCAGAGATGGAAGTAGAGAATAACGGTGAGAGAACTTCCCGTATAGGTAAGTATACTGAAATCAAGAAAGGTAAGAAAAATGTTCTCATTGTTGGAGACTCCCAGATATGATATCTAAACAGAGCAATGTATACTCCACTCACTAAACATGTGTGTCGTCCGGGGGCCAGGGTGGGTAATGTGATAGGAAAAATGTCAAATACCATGAAGGATAGTGAAGGCAAACCCACTGTGTGCCTCAGTGTAGGAGGCAATGATACTGGTAGGCATAAGAGTGAGGTACTGTTGCAATGGTACAAGGTGATGTTGGAGATGGTTAGGGGGAGGGGAGGGACCCCTGTAGTACTCTGTGTTTTGCCTAGGAGGGGGGTTGGCTGGGACTGGTTGATCAGGGCCTTGAAAGGTATTGTAGAGTTAATGCAATACCTTTCATAGACAGCTGGGACCGGTTTTATGGACGGAGTGCCTTGTATAGTTGCGATGGGACTCTTCTTAGTGGGCAGGGAGTTATTGTTTTAGCTGGAATGATAGGGAGTTAGATTTTTTTTTTTTTAGATTGAGAATTAGATGTGCGGTACATAAAGTTGGAGCAACTACACTCAGAAATCATTATTATCAGGTTTAGATAGTTGCATCAAGACTTGCAAAAGTAGGAACACGAGTTTAACCATTATTGTAGGTACATCCACCCAGCCACCTCAAAATAAGCAGGTGATGATAGAGGACAGAATAAGCGAGAATAGAGGGGCAATAATGATAGTACAAAAAATATTATATTAGTAAGGTAATGAGTTTCCCAGTTATTAACAAAATAAAAAAAGTAAGTCCCAAGGTAGAGGTATAAATATGCATAATAAACTGAAAGTGTACTACACAAACAGTAGGAGTTTACATAATGAAATGGATGAACTGAGGGCTTTAATTTGTACAGAGAAAATAGACATTGCTGTTATTAGTGAAACTTGGGTGAATACAGACACTCGAGAATTTTTAGCAGAATATCAGATAAAGAGTTATAATATTTTTGTGTCAAACCATCTGGGAAGAGAGGGGGGTGGGGTAACTATTTATGTAAAGGATTCATTAAACTGTTACAATAAAGCCAACATTAACCCACCACGTCCCAGTAATGTATGGATACGTTGCAACATTTTGTCACGCTCAGTTCCAATAATGTATCCATATGTTTTGCAATTGCGAGTTCCATCATTTGCACATTTTTCAAATTTCACCTGTGATTTTTGGTATGTATACGCAGGACACTTTCCTCTACCCTCCGCCAGGCGAGGACACTGCCTTACCCTGTGTGACCTCCCCCTCCCACGCCATTGTCTCTGCAAATCACCTGTTACCAGTGACGGCCAGTAAAGACATGTCGCACCACGGAACGAAAGTCAAGGCGAGAATTATTCCCCAGTCGATGACAATACGGAGGACAAAGATTACGTGGTGCCAGAGGAAGAAACGAGCAGAAGTGATGAGGAGGTAACATCGCCAAGGAAGGTGCCATGTGTTGATGTGGTTAGTGAATAAAACAATGCTTATATCGCCTATATTATTGTATGAAAACCAGTATATTCTTGTACTACACATAAATTCGTGCCAAATGAACAAATATCTACCTGTCCTGAGTGGTTTGTAATAGTTACCGCTACCATAGAAAATGCGACACCTACAATGCGGCGCCAGAGAACATGGTACCAGATGTTTAAAGGGTCACCTGTTTAAACCACTTTTTAGCTCAGACGAGCACTTCTGGGGGGCATTTTCCAAAGTTTCTCATAACAAGTGGAGGTTTTAGCCAAAAAGATTTTTTTTTTTTAATCTGCCAGGATTGGGGGGGGGAGTCAGTGGCAAAAAATCAGTCGGGATGCAGCGGGTTAAAGTAAATAGAGACAAGGAAAATGTCTGGATTGAATTTAGTAACAACAGGGAGAAGTCTTAGGAGCTATTTACAGACATCCAAAATTAAGTAGAGCAGATAGTAAATAGCTTTGGGAGGAAATTAAGAAAGTATCACAGTCCAGCTTAGTAATAATTGTTGGGGATCTTAACCTGCCAAGGGTAGAATGGCGAAATCAGACAGGGGATGTAGACTCAGAGGAGTTTCTAGAGGTAACACAGGATAATTTCCTTTATCAGTATATCATGGAGCCCACCACAGGTGATACTATACTAGATTTGGTTTTAGCTAATAAAGAAAATGTCATTAGTGATATAAAAGTTGGTGGACAACTTGGTAATAGCAATCATGAAGAAATTAAGTTCAAATATATTTGGGATGTCTGTTCTCCTGAAAATCCCTCCACCATTCCCAATTTTTGTTTAGGAGATGTTATTGGATTAACCCCTCCATGGCCATGGGTCCGGAATATTACGTGCACCCCAGGCCGACACAGGGGTTTTCTGAAGTTTCGAAAATTGATTTTTTTTTCTTGCCATATTGAAGAGAATGTTCAGACGCACCTCTCAGTGCAAATCCCAGATTCCTAGACCCATTCTGTGGCTTGCAATGGAGTGCGAAAGTTGCAGAAATATCGGCAACCGATATCCACCACTGAGAGCTGTTGCCACACTGCAACATCGCATGTGTTGTTATCATATTTTTTACCCGTCAAAACAATGTGAATGGTGCTGGAATGTTGAGCATATATTAGATACGATGATATCGAATGATTTCAGAACATAATATGTTAGGATTGGCTCAAAAAAAAAAAAAATATATATTTTTTCAACTCTTTATATACATGTTTACGGTAGTGTCGAGTTATTTTTTACGTTATCAATGTGCCCATGCTTGGAAAGGGAGTGGAAGGGTTGAATTTTCAGCCCTTAATGAGAAAATTGCCCGTCCTCATAGGCTAGGCTCTCCTACAGGGGATGAAAGTGGAGGGTCAGATCCGATTAGGAATAGGGGAGTTGAGTTGTAACTTGCCACTTCCACATCACGTGCATAACGAAAAATAGAATCGTAAAGCAGTTTCAAAACTACGAATAAGTCTAATTATTACGAATGAAGAGACAAAACAGAAATATATATGTTTACAGATGGGGGAAAACGTATTTTTTCTGTAATAACACGTTAACCTTTCTCTCTCATTGTACCTTATTTTCGCAATATGTGTTGCTGTTTGTTTGTCGTGAGTGTGGGAAAGTATGATATTGTCTGCCTGGGTAAGGAAAAAAGATACAGCTGGATGTTGCCCAACATTTTACATGGTCATAATTGCAAGACGACCTGCCATTTGCCCCTCTGACGAGCTGAAGGCAAGAAGGGAAGTTTTTTCCACCCACGAAAAAATCATGTGAACACAGAAAACTTTCCTGTTATGCTTGTAAAAGGCAAAGAATATGTAAAATGATTCAAAACAGTGCAACAAACCTGAACAAATAGGTAAAGATACCAAGACAAAAATGTTTTTTTCATTTAGTATCATGTCTTTTTTATTTGTGCCTGTATTAATTCATAATTGTAAATAGGTGGTTGTGTGTGTTTTTCAAGAGAGGACAAAGATGTCTTCTACCTGGATCGAGATCGTGGGTGTTGTACTTGTTTGGGCATGGCCAGGAACAAAACAATAAAATATTCACTCATCACAGAAGCAAGCTATGAACTGCTTGATGAGGTGTATGGGAGTGTAGCGTAGGTCAGTCTGAAGACGTTCAGAACGTTGGTTCACTTCCCAAAAATTTTCGCCGTTTTTTATAGGCTGCGCTCAAACAACGCCTGTGGCCATTTATCAGCTAAATGTCATTCGACGCTGGCGGCCACGTAGGGGTTAAGAGCTTACTTTAGAATGGTATTCCATGGCAAGACTAACTATTTTAGGGAGAGCCAGGTCAGTGGGGAACCTCAGGTATTAGGTGAGGCGTGGGAAATGGGTGGGAATGTGTGCCAGGTCTCTGGGGAAGGTCAGGTGGGAGCGTAGTTCAGGTGATGGGGATTAACTCAGGTCCAGTACCATGCAGCCATTTGGCTAGTGAGAAATATAATGTGTTACGGTAGTAAATATAATACACGGAGGCCAAGGTAGATATATTCCTTCAAAATTGTTTAGAATTAATAACTCATAACCAAGATGGGTAAACGACAGATTAAAATCTCTCATAGGCCAAAGGAAAGGAATATATAGAAAAATGAAACATGGAGAGGAACACTTATGTAATCGGTACGCTATTTTGAATAGAGAAGTATAGAGGGAGATAGGAAAAGCAAAGAGAAGTTATGAAATTAAGATTGCTAGTGAATCAAAAGAAGACCCCAAGGGTTTTCATCAAATGTCCCATACGAAAAATAAAGATAGGATAGGACCATTCAGAAACGAATCATGTGACACTACCAATGAAAGTAAAGAAACTTGCTCCATTCTAAATAATTATTTCATATCAATTTTTACCAAGGAAAATCTAGACCTGGTCCCTCAAGCAGCAAATATTTACGATGATAATACGAAAAATATTCTTAGTAAAATAACCAATGATAAGGAGGACGTATTGATAGAAATTACTAAGTTAAAACCTCAAAAATCGTTAGGTCCAGTTGATATATATGCAAAAATTATAAAGGAAACCAAAGACTAGTTATGTCAGCCACTTTTAATGTTATTTAATGACTTTAATTTCAGGAGAAGTTCCAGAGGCGTGGAAGACCGCAAATGTAGTGCCCATATTTTAAAAGGGTGATAAAGCAGCTGCGTCGAATTATCGTCCAATAAGTCTAACGTCAATAGTACGAAATATACTGGAGTTAGTTTTGGCAAATAAGATTAGGGAACACTTAGAAAGATTTAATCTTATAAAATAAAGTCAGCACGGATTCAGGCAAGGACGATCCTTCCTCACAAACCTGTTGTCATTCTTCCCGGAGGTCTATGAGGCAGTAGATAGCAACAAAGCTTATGATATTATTTATCTTGACTTCAGTCAAGCTTTTGATAGGGTCCCGCACGATAGGTTAGTTAGAAAGGTTCGAGCACACGGTATAGACGGCGATATATTAAAATGGACAGAATCCTGGCTGAAAGGACAAAAGCAGAGAGTATTAATAAATGGAACTAAGTCGGACTGGGGATTAAACTAGCGGTGTACCACAGGGTTCAGTACTCGGTCCATTATTATTCATTATATAGATAAATGATCTAGACTTAGGAATCACTAGCAGTATTAGAAAATTTGTCGATGGCACAAAAATAGGACGTATCATTAACTCGCCTGACGATTGCCATAACTTACAAAAGGACCTAGATATATTGTCCAAATAGTCTAAAACTTGGGAAATGGAATTTAACATAGAAAAATGTAAAGTACTTAACGTAGGCAAGATCACTGGAGATTCTAAGTGCAGCTTAGGTAACAAAGAAATTAGTAAACCAGAATGCGAGAGGGATCTAGGAGTTATGGTTTGTAAAGATCTCAGACCAAGGGAACAGTGTATTAATGCAAGAATTAAAACAAATAGGGTCCTAGGATTTATTTGGAGAAGGGTGAGCAACAGATCAAAAGTAATATTGCAACTTTATCTAGCATTAGTAAGGCCACATTTAGACTACGCAGTACAATTTTGGTGTCCTTACTATAGAATGGATATAAACTCGTTAGAAATTAAACAGAGAAGAATGACAAAAATGATACATGATGTTTGGAACCTGGCATATGAAGACAGACTAAAAAGACTAAGTCTGCACCCACTAGAGAGGCGTAGAGTACGGGGAGACTTAAATGAGGTGTTTAAGTGGATGAAGGGAATAAATAAGGGAGATACTAGCAAGGTACTTCAAGTGAGCATACAGGATAGAACCAGAAGTAATGGTTTTAAACTAGAAAAATTCCGTTCCATAAGGAAATAGGTAGAAATTGGTTTGGTAATAGAGTAGTAGACGAATGGAATAAACTACCAAGTAAAGTAGTTGCTACCTCTTCCATTAAGATTTTCAAGCATAGGCTAGATAAGCATATGACAAATAAGGGGTGGGTATAGAAAAAATAAAATATAAAAGCCAATACTAATTCACTGTTTTTCCTTTTCAGGTTCCACTATAATAGTCTCTTTTTCTCCTTTCACACTTTCCTGTAAAATGTCCACGCCAGTTTTTCTACACTACGTGGTGTCCTTCCTGACTTTTTCCTGCTGGCTTTGAGTGGAGGGTTTGGAGGGCGGGGGAGAGCCTTCTTCTTTGCTATCCTTATCTCATTCTAGGAGCTGCCTAGCATGGGCCAACCGGCCTACTGCAGTTATCCTCTCTTCTTAGGTTCTTATGTTTCTTTTTTTTTGTTTTGTTTTGTTTTTTTGTTTTTTATTTCCAGTAGATTGTAGAGATGCACAAAGGAGTTGAATAAGACAGATAAATAGACAGACACAAATACATAGACAGACTGATATTGATAGATAAATATGTAGAAAAAGATGGAGGAATAAAACGGTAGAGATAGACAGATAGGAAGGCAGGTAGGTAGGTAGATAGGTAGGTAGGTAGGTAGGTAGGTAGGAAGGCAGACAGATAGAGAGACAGAATGATATACAAATAGATATATAGATACTGTAGGTAAGTAGGTAGACCGATAGAGACAGACATATATATAGACAGATTGGTTGATAGATATATAGGCAGTGTAACATAGCCTATGATTTCATCATCCCTTGTATAATTCTAACTTATGATACAGCTTTGTTCATGATTGCATCATCCTTTGTATGATCCTAATGTAGCCTACAGTATGCTGCATGTTTGTTCACGATTCGCCACGTGGCTTCCATAGTGACCAGGCTTGCGTGTTCTACCTCACTCTCCCCTTCTCCCCCTTATAGTAGAGTAAGTCGTTCTTTCTGTTGTTCAGAGCAGGACTGTCAACTCTTCCTCCCCTATGCCTTCATTTCCGCGTCCTTCTTACAAGTTGAATCAAGCTCTGCCGGCCCCTATATAATGAACTCAGTCTCTGCATTAATGGTCACTTAGATCTACTCCTCATTCTGTTCACATCTCTGTCCTCCCCTGTACAGTATACTATTATTTTTGTGAGTGCTCAGGAAGTCTCCAGCCATCTAGCTGCTGTATAATTTGAGTATAAGTGTTATTACCATTTTTCTTGTACTGCATAGCCAAAGGCGTTAATTCGTAAGCCTGGTAAAGTTTTTGTGATTCATGTTGGTTCCATCCTGTCAACCAGTATTAGTAATATTTTGTATCTGTAATAATATTATATCTTGCTTTAACTGAGCATTATCCGGTTTTTTCATTTTATCAGGGATGACTTAGATAAATTTGCTCTTGCTAAATTCGTGTTAATAGAGGCTATTGCAGTTAACCATATATGTAACCTGTATTGCCATTACATTATCCTTATGAGTCCTGAATGTTTAGTTGTTAGTTTGTGCATTAAACATTAACTTGTAATTTTACCTAAGTCTTTTGTTTTGAACCTGGAACTTTGCGGGACAGTAGTGATTTTAGTATTGTCACTTGAAGTGTTCATTATCTCTCTCTCTGTTCCGTAACATTAATTTGGCGACCTCTTATCAGGATATTCAGGATATTATCATAAGGATATTGCTTGATATTTTGTGACTGTGATTTATTCATGATGTCAACTATTACTACTCTTGATGAAGCCAAAGATTTTTTGTCAAATGTGCAAACAGTGTGTGATGTAGAAAACAGAACAAAGAATGAACTTAAGCTTGTTGCTCAACAATTGGGAATTGCTGTTCACTCTCATCATTCTAGAGATCAAATTGTTGGCATGATTAATAAAAGCTTGTTTAATGTAACTCCTCCAGATGAGCAAATGCAGATTGAAATCGCTAAGTTACAGCTAGCCCTGCAGGAGGCTCGTGCTAAGGAGGCTGAGTTTCAGGCACGTGCTAAGGAGGCTGAGTTTCAGGCACGTGCTAAGGAGGCTGAGTTTCAGGCACGTGCTAAGGAGGCTGAATCTCAGGCTCGTATTCAGGAGGCACAAATTGAACTTGCTAGGATTCAGGCAGACCATGAGTATCGCATGAAACATGGTGGAACTGGATCATCTAGCTCTTATGATTTTGATGTGACTAAAAATGTTAAACTTGTCCCTCCTTTTAATGAATCTGATTTAACAAAGTATTTTCAGTTGTTTGAGAGGGTAGCTACAGGTTTTAATTGGCCCAAAAAGTATTGGCCAGTACTCCTTCAGAGTGTTCTCACCGGTAAAGCTCAAGTAACTTATGCATCTTTACCTCAGGATCAATCTGATAATTATGATGTAGTTAAGAGCTTGAATCTTAAGGCCTATGAGCTTGTTCCTGAAGCCTATAGAGTAAAATTTAGGACAATTTATAAGCAAGATAAGCAATCTCATGTTGAGTATGCAAAAATCAAAGAAGATGGAGGTTTGGAGGGTGAAGTGCTTGAAAGGGTACAGCAGGGAAGAAAGGTTGCTGGTTCCTTGAAAGCAGTGATAAGAAACAGGGAAGTGAGCATGGAAGTGAAAAAGTTACTACATGACAGTATTGTGATACCAACTCTAACGTACGGAATTGAAGCTTGGACATTGTTGGAAGGACACAAGTCAAGAGTGAGAGCAGTGGAAATGAGTTATTTAAGAGGAGCCTGTGGAGTCACGTGGAGAGACAGGCTGACGAATGAGGATATAAAGGAGCGTTGTGGTGTGGATGTGGATGTGATAGGAAGCGTTATGAGGAACACACTGAGGTGGTTTGGCCATGTGGAGAGGATGGAGGGCGAAAGACTGACGAAGAGAGTGTATGTGAGTGAGGTGGAGGGGGGAAGAGGGAGGGGGAGGCCGAGGATGAGATGGAGGGATGGGGTGGAGAGGTATATGAGAGCGGGGCGTGTGCGTTGGGAGCAGGGCAGTGAAATGGCGGGGGACAGGGCGACTTGGAGGCGATTTGTTTGTGGCCACCCCAAACGGGATTGAGGCGTCTGGCAATAGATAGAGATAGATAGAAAGAAGATCTGTTAGAGCAGTGGTTAAATTCTAAGAATGTAAATTCTGATTTTGATAAATTTAAGCAGATGATTTTGTTGGAGGACTTCAAAAGGTGTATTAATAAAGATGTTAGCCTATATCTTGATGAGAAAAGCATAGATAATTTGTCTGATGCTGCAGTTTTAGCTGATGAATATGTTCTCACTCACAAGAGATATTCTAAAGAAAAAAGGAAAGCTGAGAGTAAGTATGTTGCCTCTACTCAGAGTACAGGTAACAGGAAAGAGAATAAAGATGATGTTTCTCAGGAAGTAAATACCAGCTCCACCTCTAGATTTCAGAAAAGTAAATGTACTTATTGTAGTAAGCTTGGTCATACTACGGAGAAATGTTTCAGGAGACAGCGTGATGTGAACAAAAAGAGTCTTTAAATATTCAGTCAATTGGTCTAGTGTCCACCCTTGAGAGTTCCCAGAATTCTTTAACCGAGTTAACTGAACCTACTTTGAAGGGTAAATGAAATTCTCATGATGGAGCTCCTCTTCTGAGCAGTAACGTGGGTGACACTCTCAAGAGTTCATGTGCTAATTTCCTGTCTGGTGGTTTTGTCAGTCCTCTGGACAGTAATGACAGGAAATCAGTTAAAATATATCGTGATACAGGTGCTTGCCAGTCCCTTATGCTGACCAGTGTTCTAAGCTCTAATGTTAATTCCTCTGATGAAACTGTAATCTTACAAGGTGTAGGGAATAATTACTTCTCTGTCCCTCTGTGCAGAGTGAATTTAGAGTCTTGTTTTGTTAATGGTTCCGTTATGGTTCGGGTGGTTGAGACACTCCCAATGTCAGGTGTAACTTTCTTACTTGGAAATGATATTGGTGGAAGTCAAGTGTGTCCAGCTCCTCAGATGTCTAGTGAACCAGTGACTGCGACCCAGGATTGTGATGTCCCTGATGTGTTCTCTGCATGTGCTGTCACTAGGGCTAAGTCTAAAGTTACTGGTGACTAAGAGGATAATGATGATGATGATTTTATCCTAGCTGACACTTTTCTTGCTAATTTGGACCACTCACCAGATGAGGCAGTACTCCGTAGTGTTGATAATTTGTCTCGTCAAGAGTTGGTTGAGTGGCAGGTTGCTGACCCTGAGTTGAAAGTCTAGCTAACTCTGCTTGCAGTGAGGAAGAGTCAGCTGGTGCTTCTACTTGTTATTATATAAAGTCAGGAGTACTTATGAGAAAGTGGAGACCCCCAACAGCATCAGCCGACTGTGAACGGGAGGTTGTACATCAAGTTGTCATCCCTCGTGTTTGTAGGCAGGATATCATTAGAGTGGCTCATGATTCCAGTTTGGCAGGACACCTTGGAGTGAGGAAGACTGTGGCACGCATTTTGAAACACTTCTACTGGCCAGGTATCTTCAGAGATGTTTCCTGGTATTGTAAGTCTTGTCACACCTGTCAAGTTGTGGGGAAGTGTAATCAGACCGAAAAGGTTGCACCTCTAGTTCCCATTCCTCCTTTTGAGGCGCCATTCACCCGTGTGTTGGTGGATATTGTGGGCCCTCTTCCTAAGACTTCTTCAGGATTTTCTTATGTGTTGACCCTGATTGATATGGCTACTCGTTATCCTGAAGCCATTCCACTTAGAAATATCTCAGCAAAGAACGTGGTTAAGGAAATGCTAGGGTTCTTCACCAAGTTTGGTTTGCCCAAGGAGGTACAGTCAGACCGGGGAAGTAATTTCATGTCAAATGTTTTCAAGCAGTCTCTGAAAGAGTTGAGCATCACCCAGATCACGTCTTCAGCTTACCATCCCCAGATCCAAGGAGCGTTGGAGAGATATCATCAAACACTCAAATCGATGCTCAGGAAATACTGTTTGGAACATCAGAAAGATTGGGATAAAGGTCTTCCATTCGTTGTATTTGCTGCAAGAGAATCTCCAAATGAATCACTGGGCTTCTCACCCTTTGAACTACTGTTTGGCCATGAAGTAAGAGGACCCCTTAAGCTACTCAAGGAATGCTGGCTGTCGGAGGAAGATGACGTCAACCTGCTGGAGTATGTGATGAAGTTCAAAGAACGGCTGTCCACTGCTTTACAGCTGGCGAGAGAGAATTTAGGAGCTGCTCAGGAGAAGATGAAGACTTGGTATGATAAGAAGTCCAGGTTACACCACTTACAGCCAGGAGATCAGGTTTTGAGTCTGCTACCAGTGCATGGGCAACCTCTTCAAGCCAAGTTTAGTGGTCCTTATTTCGTGGAGAAGAAACTCAGTGATGTCAACTATGTCATCGCCACACCAGATCGTAGAAAGAACAAGCAACTTTGTCACATCAACATGCTAAAGTTATATCACAGGCGGGACGAAAATAACCCAGTCTGCACTGTAGCTGTTCCACCCGAGTCTGCAAGTGAAGCTCTCCCATGCAGTATGTGCCTGAGTGATAGTTTAGGGAAGAATCCTGATGTCATGAATGATCTCCAGACTAAGCTTTCTCATCTGGCTCCCGAGGAAATGCAGGAGTTTTCGGCATTACTGCAGAAGTACCCGCAAGTGTTCCGTGACACTCCAGGAAGAACCACTGTGTTGATGCTTGATGTCGATGTTGGAGACGCAAAGCCAATTAAACTGCCTCCTTACCGTGTGACCCCAGTGAAAGTTCCTCTCATCCAGAAGGAGCTTGGCTACCTGTTGGACCACAAGATGATTGAGCCCTGTCAAAGCGAGTGGAGTTCTCCTGTCACTCTAGTCCCTAAGCCAGGTGGGTCACAGCGGCTTTGCATTGACTACAGACGTGTTAATCAGATAACCAAAACAGAAACTTACCCTCTCCCTCGCGTGGAAGATTGCATAGACAAGATCGGAAAGGCTAGGTACGTAAGTAAGTTTGATTTGTTAAAGGGATACTGGCAAGTACCTATGACTGAACGTGCTAGGGAGATCTCATGTTTTGTAACACTAGGAAAGACTTTTGCATGTTCTGTAATGCCATATGGTATGAAGAATGCACCAGCCACTTTTGAGAAGCTCATGAATGTTGTAACAGAGGGTTTGGCAGGGTGTGTTGTTTATATTGATGATGTATTAATCTTCAGTGACAACTGGAAAGATCACCTATGTCATGTCAGTAAATTTCTTGAGCATTTGGTTCAGGCTAATCTTGTAGCTAATTTATCAAAGTGTGAGTTTGGTCAAGCTGAAGTTCAGTACCTTGGGTACGTAATTGGTGATGGACACGTTGCACCACCAGGAGCTAAAGTTCAAGTTATAAGTGATCTTCCCAGACCTAAAAGTAGGACAGAACTACAAAGATTTTTGGGAATGGTAGGTTATTACAGGAGATTTGTTCTTAACTTTTCAGTTCTTGTATCACCGCTTACAGACCTACTGAAAAAAGGAGTTAAATTTGTCTGGACCTATAACTGTGAATCCTCTTTCAGCAAACTTAAAGCTATCCTATTAAGTCAGCCAGTGCTCACTACTACAAATTTTGCTAAGCCTTTTAAGATGGCTGTTGACGCAAGTGATACAGGAGCTGGGGCTCTTTTGCTGCAAGAGGATGATCAGGGTATTGAACATCCTGTATCTTATTACAGTAAGAAGTTCACTCCACCTCAAAAGACCTACTCAACGATTGAGAAAGAGCTTTTGGCCTTGATTTTGGGTTTACAGCATTTTTCATTTTATTTGCGTTCTGGTTTTGACCCCATAGTCATTTATACCGATCATAACCCACTGAAATTCCTTAGTAAGTTTAAAGATAAAAATCAGAGATTGACAAGATGGTGTCTACTTCTTCAGGAGTATTCATTAGACATACAACATGTCAAGGGGAAAGAAAATGTTATTGCAGATTGCTTATCTAGACTTTAGACAGATTGTTTTAGAGTAAGAAAAAATTTCCTTTGTAATTTTCTTTTTCTTTGTGGGGAGGTGTTACATAGCCTATGATTTCTTCATCCCTTGTATAATTCTAACTTATGATACAGTTTTGTTCATGACTGCATCATCCTTTGTATGATCCTAATGTAGCCTACAGTATGCTGCATGTTTGTTCACGATTCGCCACATGGCTTCCATAGTGACCAGGCTTGCATGTTCTACCTCACTCCCCCCTTCTCCCCCTTATAGTAGAGTAAGTCGTTCTTTCTGTTGTTCAGAGCAGGACTGTCAACTCTTCCTCCCCTATGCCTTCATTTCCGCGTCCTTCTTACAAGTTGAATCAAGCTCTGCCGGCCCCTATATAATGAACTCAGTCTCTGCATTAGTGGCCACTTAGATCTACTCCTCATTCTCTTCACATCTCTGCCCTCCCCTGTACAGTATATTATTATTTTTGTGAGTGCTCAGGAAGTCTCCAGCCATCTAGCTGCTGTATAATTTGAGTATAAGTGTTATTACTATTTTTCTTTTACTGCACAGCCTAAGGCGTTAATTCGTAAGCCTGGTAAAGTTTTTGTGATTCATGTTGGTTCCATCCTGTCAGCCAGTATTAGTAATATTTTGTTTCGCTGAAGTTCGTTGAAAGATTCCCTTCATATATAGTGCAGGCCGGGCCATACATTAGCCCAGTCAGTGGTGTATGGGCTGATTAAAAAAGAGTAAGTGGGGAAGACAGGACCTGGGGAATGCCCAGCACACACGTCCTGTCTCCTGACTGGCTTTGTGGTGTGTGTGAGTATTTTGTATCTGTAATAATGTTATATCTTGCTTTAACTGAGCATTATCCGGTTTTCTCATTTTATCAGGGCTGACTTAGATAAATTTGCTCTTGCTAAATTCGTGTTAATAGAGGCTATTGCAGTTAACCATATATATGTAACCTATTTTGCCATTACATTATCCTTATGAGTCCTGAATGTTTAGTTGTTAGTTTGTGCATTAAACTTTAACTTGTAATTTTACCTAAGTCTTTTGTTTTGAACCTGGAACTTTGCTGGACAGTAGTGATTTTAGTATTCTCACTTAAAGTGTACATTATCTCTCTCTCTTCCGTAACAACAGAAAGACAAATCAGTAAGTAGGTAATAAAGACAGACAGAAAGAGTTAAATAGATAAAATACCACACAGGTAAAGAGACAGATATAGATAGATAGATAGATAGATAGGCCTATAGATATATAGATACAGATATATAGATACATACATACATACATACATACATATAGACAGATAGATATATATATACAGACAGAGACAAATCGGCAAGTAGGCAATAAAGACAGAGTAAGATAGAAAAGCAGACAGACAGACAGACAAACAGACAGATAGGCAGATAGGGAAAGACAGATGAACTGATAGGTAAGTAGGTAAGTAGGTAAAAAATAGACAAAAAGAGTGATAGCTAGATAGACAGGCAGATAGATAGAATAGATAAAGATAGACAGACAGACGGACAGACACACAGACAAATGCATAGAGTAATATAATAAGGAATCATATGCCTCGATCCTGACCTCAGTTTCAGCTAATCATACGAAAATTCAGAGAACGTGATGGGAATGCTCTCACTCTATCAATCCATCTATTTATCTGTGTCTTTCTATCTGTCTATCTGTCCGTTTATTTGCCTCTGTCCACCTATCGACCTACCTACCTATCTATCTAGCTATTTATCTACCTGTCTGTCTGTTTCTCTCTCTCTCTCTCTCTCTCTCTCTCTCTGTTCACCTATCTATCTATCTATCTATCTGTCAATCGAACTACTATTCTATCTGTCTATCTGTCTGTCAATATCTTCGCTTCTTTTCCTGCCTATTTAAACTTCTCCATGTGTTTATTTATTTGTTGTCTCTTCATATATATATCTATATCTATCTATATATATATATATATATATATATATATATATATATATATATATATATATATATATATTGTTACGGAACAGAGAAAGATAATGTACACTTTAAGTGAGAATACTAAAAATCACTAACTGTCCCGTAAAGTTCCAGGTTCAAAACAAAGAGTTAGGTAAAATTACAAGTTAAAGATTAATGCTCAAACTAACAACAAAACATTCAGGACTCATAAGGATAATGTAATGGCAAATAAACAGGTTAAATATATGGTTAACTGCAATAGCCTCTATTAACACGAAATTAGCAAGAGTAAATTTATCTAAGTCAGCCCTGATAAAATGAGATACCAGATAATACTCAGTGAATGCCAGATAAATTATTACAGATACAAACTATTATCAAAAATGACTGACATAAAACCCAACATTAATAAAAAAACCTCACTAGGCCTAAGAATTAACCTTATGCTACACAGTACAAGAAAAAATGCAATAACACTTATACTCAAATTACACACAGCTGCTAGATGTTTGGAGATTTCTTGAGCACTCACAATAATAATATCTGTACAGGGGAGGACAGAGATGTGAACAAAATGAGGAGCAGATCTAAGTGGCAATGATGCAGAGACTGAGCTCATTATATAGGGGCCAGAAGAGCTTGATACAACTTGCAAGAAGGACGCGCAAATGAAGCCATGGGGACAAAAAGCTGAAAATCCCGCACTGAACTCCAGAAATGACGACTTACTCTACTATAACGGTAGAAGGGGGGACTGAGGCAGAACACGCTCGTGATCAAACATGCAGCAACTGTGCGTTAAAATTACACAAAGGATGATGAAATCATAGGCTATGTAACAATATATATACTATATATATATATATATATATATATATAGATATATATATATATATATATAGGTATATACTGTATATATGGAAATAGAGATAACAGAAAAATGAACATATCTATCTGTCTATCTATCTGTCTATCTATCTATCTATCTATATACACACCTGTGGAACAGTGGTAGAGTATGGGTTTTCGTACATGGGAGAACCAGGGTTCGCGCCCTGCCAGGGTAATGAACTTTGGAAGTAGGTGAGAATGAGAGGGCAAAAGGAGTGTGTATTGTTGTGAGTAACAGATGGAATGATAATATAAGAGAGTATGGATCAGTTGGCTCAAGGATTGTGTGGGTAAGAGTGAAAGTTGGACTACAAATGTGGGCAATTGTGTGCATGCATGCGCCAACGCACGATCGTGCAAAGAGAGTGAGAGAAGAGTTCTGGACAAAGGTGGAAGCGTGCTTGAAAAGGCTTGAATGGAATGAGAGAGTGTTTTTGATTGGAGATATGAATGGAAAAGTAGGGAATGTGAAAGTGGATGGAGTACTTGGTGGGTGGGGTGTGCCTGTAGAGATGGATGAGAATGGACATTGGTGCCGAGAGGGGGTTGGTGATAGCCAATACCCTTTTCAGGCACAAAATGATCCACAGGTATACATGGCAAGTGATGAGATGGGTGGATGGTGAACTGAACGAACGGAATGCTATCTATCTGTCGATTAACCTATTGCCAGACGCCTTAATCCCGTAAGGGGTGGCCAGAAACAAATCGCCTCCATGTCGCCCTGTCCCCTGCCATTTCACTGCCCTGCTCCCAGCTCACTTCCTTCCCTCTCATATACCTCTCCACTCCATCCATCCATCCATCTCATCCTCGGCCTCCCCCTCCCTCTCCCCCCCTCCACCTCACTCACATACACTCTCCTCGTCAGTCTCTTACCCTCCATCCTCTCCACTTGGCCAAACCACTTCAGTGTGTTCCTCCGAAAGCTTCCTATCACATCCACATCCACACCACAATGCTCCTTCACTTATTCATTTGTCAGCCTGTCTCTCCAAGTGACTCCACAGGTTCCTCTTAAATAACTCATTTCCACTGTTCTCACTCTTGACTTGTGTCCTTCCAACAACGTCCAAGCTTCACGTCCATACGTTAGAGTTGGTATCACAATACTGTCATGTAGTAACTTTTTCACTTCCATGCTCACTTCCCTGTTTCTTATCACTGCTTTCAAGGAACCAGCAACCTTTCTTCCTTGTTGTACTCTTTCAAGCACTTCACCCTCCAAACTTCCATCCTTACTCATTACACTCCCCAAGTACTTAAATGTACTCACATTTTCCATTTCCTCACCATCCAACCTCACGGCACATTGACTGACTTCACCTCTCTCAAAGACCATCACTTTACTCTTCCCTACATTCACGTTTAGATTCCGTTTTTTACACACTCTCCCAAACTCGTCCACCAAGCCTTGCAGCTCCCCTTCATCATCACTTAACAACACAGTATCATCTGCAAACAACAGTACAGGAAGTTTCCAAACACTACCCTCTCTCACTAGGGCCATGCCAACATCACCTGCCCTACCTTGTATCTGTTTTATTACCCCATCCATATATATATATAAATATATATATATATATATATATATATATATATATATATATATATATATATATATATAAATATATATATATATATATATATATATATATATATATATATATATATATATATATATATATATATATATATATATATATATATATATATATATATATATATATATATTGAACAACCATGGAGACATGACACATCCCTGTTTCAACTCAACCTTCAAAGAGAAAAATTCACTCAGTTCACGATCCACACGCACTGCAGCCTTAGCACCATCATACATACTCTTCACAGCTTTCAACAACTTCCCATCTACTCCATATGTTCTTAATACTTTCCACAATCCCTGTCTATCCACCCTGTCATATGCTTTCTCCAGATCCATGAAAGCCACATAAATCTTCTTTCCCTTTTCTAGAAACTTTTCCACTAAAGATCTAAGAATGAATATCTGATCTGCACAATCTCTTTCCTTCCTAAAGCCTCCCTGTTCTTCTCCAACTAATTCCTCAGTTATTTCCCTAACTCTGTTAATAAGTATCCTCCCATACACTTTTCCTATTACACTAAGAGGAGAAATGCCCCTATGATTACCACACACTTCTTTTTCCCCTTTTCCTTTGTACAGAGGGATAATTATACTTGACTTCCAATCATCCGGGACTCTACCTTCCTCCCAGGCCAATCTGCACATCTTCCACATCCGTTCTACTATTATCTCTCCCCCATGCTTCAGCATTTCACCACACACTCCATCAATTCCTGTTTTTTTTCAACTTGATTTTCTACATTGCTTCCACAACTTCTATCCTACTGATTTCTTTCTGTCGTCTCACCTCCCTCCTTCTCCTAGCCATTCCTCAGTCACTTATACTCGCATTACTTCTATTCTCAATGTTCAACAATTCCTTAAAGTGTTCTCTTCATCTGCTCACTTTTTCTCCCTTCTCCACTAGTAATCTACCATTTTTATCTTTCACTCCCCTACTAATTTCACTGACACCCTGTCTTACTCTCTTCACCTCTTTCCAGAACATTTTCTTACAGTCCCTCCACTTTATACTCAAATTCCTTCAAAATTCCTCATCCACTCTCTTCTTTCTCTTAATAATCTTTTCACCTCTCTCTTTCTTTCTACATACAACTCTCTCTTCCGCCTCTCAACTTCTTCCAAACGCCTATTTCTTATCCATTCATTGTATGCTTTCTTCTTTTGTGCCACAGCCTGTCTCACCTTTTCATTCCACCATGCTGTTCTGGAAAGAGGTGAAAAGAGTAAGACAGGGTGGAAGTGAAGTTAGCAGGGGAGTGAAAGATAAAAATGGTAAATTACTAGTGGAGAAGGGAGAAAAAGTGAGCAGATGGAGAGAACACTTTAAGGAATTGTTGAACGTGGAGGATGGAAGTAATGCGAGTATAAGTGGCTGGGGAATGGCTGGAAGAAGGAGGGAGGTGAGAAGACAGGAAGAAATCAGTATGATAGAAGTTGTGGAAGCAATGAAGAAAGTTAAATCAGGGAAAGCCCCAGGAATTGATGGAGTGTGTGGTGAAATGCTGAAGCATGGGGGAGAGATAGTAGTAGAATGGATGTGGAAGATGTGCAGATTGGCCTGGGAGGAAGGTAGAGTCCCGGAGGATTGGAAGTCAGGTATAATTATTCCCTTGTACAAAGGAAAAGGGGAAAAAGAAGTGTGTGGTAATCATAGGGGCATTTGTCTTCTTAGCATAATAGGAAAAGTGTATGGTAGGATACTTATTGACAGAGTTAGAGAAAGAACAGAGAAATTAGTTGGAGAAGAACAGGGAGGCTTTAGGAAGGGAAGAGGTTGTGTAGATCAGATATTCATTCTCAGATCTTTAGTGGAAAAGTTTCTAGAGAAGGGAAAGAAGTTGTATGCGGCTTTCATGGATTTGGAGAAAGCATATGACAGGGTGGATAGACAAGGATTGTGGAAAGTGTTAAGAATATATGGAATAGATGGGAAGTTGTTGAATGCTGTGAAGAGTATGTACGACGGTGCAAAGGCTGCAGTGCGTGTGGATGGTGAACTAAGTGAATTTTTCTCTTTGAACGTTGGGTTGAAACAGGGATGTGTCATGTCTCCATGGCTGTTCAATCTGTACATGGATGGGGTAATAAAAGAGGTACAAGGTAGGGTAGTGGATGTTGGAGTGGCCCTGGTGAGAGAGGATAGTGTTTGGAAACTCCCTGTACTGTTGTTTGCAGATGATACCGTGTTGTTGAGTGAAGACGAAGGGGAGCTGCAAGGCTTGGTGGATGAGTTTGAGAGAGTGTGTAAGAAACGGAATCTAAAGGTGAATGTAGGGAAGAGTAAAGTGATGGTCTTTGAGAGAGGTGAAGTCAGTGAATGTACAGCGAGGTTGGATGGTGAGGAATTGGAAAATGTGAGTACGTTTAAGTACTTGGGTAGTGTGATGAGTAAGGATGGAGGTTTGGAGGGTGAAGTGCTTGAAAGGGTACAGCAGGGAAGAAAGGCTGCTGGTTCTTTGAAAGCAGTGATAAGAAACAGGGAAGTGAGCATGGAAGTGAAAAAGTTACTACATGACAGTATTGTGATACCAACTCTAACGTACGGAAGTGAAGCTTGGACGTTGTTGGAAGGACACAAGTCAAGAGTGAGAGCCGTGGAAATGAGTTATTTAAGAGGAGCCTGTGGAGTCACATGGAGAGACAGGCTGATGAATGAGGATATAAAGGAGCGTTGTGGTGTTGATGTGGATGTGATAGGAAGCGTTATGAGGAACACACTGAGGTGGTTTGGCCATGTGGAGAGGATGGAGGGTCAAAGACTGACGAAGAGAGTGTATGTGAGTGAGGTGGAGGGGGAAAGAGGGAGGGGGAGGCCGAGGATGAGATGGAGAGATGGGGTGGAGAGGTATATGAGAGAGGGGGGTGTGAGTTGGGAGCAGGGGAGTGAAATGGCGGGGGACAGGGCGACTTGGAGGCGATTTGTTTGTGGCCACCCCAAACGGGATTGAGGCGTCTGGCAATAGATAGATAGATAGATAGATGCTGTTCCTTGCACCCCCTTCCGTCTTCTCTTTGCCCCACACACCACATCACATGCTGCACATTTTTCTTCTGTGAATATCTTGCACACACCTTTCGCATCCCCCATCTGCTCCAATTCATGTTTACCCAATTTTTCCTCCACTACTCTCTTATATTCTGCCTTTTTCTCATCCTCTTGTAACCTTTCCACTCTCCTTGCAACTACATCCTCTTGTCCTTCCCTTTTTCTGTTTCTCCATTTTACTTGGATCTTGATTCTGGCCACCACCTAGTAGTGGTCAGAAAGTCCACTCCCCCCAACCTCTGTAAGCTCTTGCATCCATTACACATCTTCGCATCCTTTCATCCACACACACATAATCAATCACTGCCTTCCTTTCATTCAGTTCACCACCCACCGTTCTCATTACTCGCCATGTATACCTGTGGATCATTTTGTGCCTGAAGAGGGTATTGGCTATCACCAACCCCCTCCCAGCACAAATGTCCACTAACGCACTGCCATTCTCATCTATCTCAGCAGGCACACCCCACTCACCATCTACTCCATCCACCTTCACATTCCCTACTTTACCATTCATATCACCAATCAAAAACACTCTCTCATTCCTTCCAAACTTTTCCATGCACACTTCCACATTTGTCCAGAACTCTTCTCTCACGCTGCTTGCACGATCTTGCGTTGGCGCATATACGCACACAATCGCCCACATTTGTGTTCCAACTTTCAGTCTTACCCACACAATCCTTGAGCCAACTTATCCATACTCTCTTATGTTCTTCTTCCATCTTTTACTCACAACAATACACACTCCTTCTTTTGCCCTCTCATTCTCACCTACTCCTGCACATATACCCCATCCATACTCCCATTCTCTCACACTCTTACCTCGCCATTTAGTTTCAGTTACTCCATATACATCCACTTTCGCACCCTCAAGCACCTGGACAATCTCTCTCTCTTTCACCTCATCATTCGCACCTCTTACATTCCACATCGCAATCTGTACCATGTCCTTTGTCCAGTCCTTGGTCGTCATCTTTTGGTCAGTCCTTGACCGAGGTTTCTTGTTAGTCTTTTTAGTTAGCTATTTTCCGGGGAGGGGCACTAACCCTCCGCCAACCTTTTTAGTCACCTCATACAACAAGCATGGATACTGGGCGAGTATTCTTGGAAACCCCCCCTACCCCAAGGGGGTATAGGCAATGATTGATTATGTGTGTGTGTGGGTGAAAGGATGAGAATTGTGTAATGGATGCAAAAATATATAGAGGTTGGGGGAATGGACTATCGAACCACCACTTGGTGGTGGTCAGAATCAAAATCCAAACAAATTGGAGAAATAGAAGAAGGGAAGGACAGCAGGAAGTAGTTCTTACACGGAGGGTAGAAAGTCAGAATATAAGAGGGAAGTGAGGGAGCGATTGGGTAAATATAGATTAGAGCAGATGGGGGACATGGAAGGTGTGTGCAAGGTATTCACAGAAGAGATCTGAGCAGCATGTGAGGTGGTGTGTGGGGTGAAGAGAAGACGAAAGGGGATGCAGGGAACAGCATGGTGGAATGAAGAGGTGAGAGAGGCTGTGGTACAAAAGAAGAAAGCATTTAGTGAGTGGATGAGAAACAGGGGCGTCAAAGAAGTTGTGAGACTGAAGAGAAAGTAAATTGTAGAGAGAAAGAGAGAGATGAAAACATTAGTAAGAGAGAGTAAGAAGAGAGTGCATGGGGAATTTGGAAGGAATTTGAGTGTAAAGTGGAGGGAATGTAAGAAAATCTTCTGGATAGAGGTGAAGAGAGTTAGACAGGGTGCCAGAGAAGTTAGTTGGAGCGTGAGATAAAAATGGTAGATTACTAGTGGAGAAGCGAGAAAAAATGAGCAGATGGAAAGAACACCTTAAGGAATTGTTGAACATAAAGAATGAATGTAATGCAAGTATAAGTGGCTGGGAAATGGCTGGGAGAAGGAGGGATGTGAGAAGAAAGGAAGAAATCAGTAGGATGGAAGTCGTGGAAGCAATGAAGAAAGTTAAATCGGGGAAAGCCCCAGGAATTGATGGAGTGTGTGGTGAAATGCTGAAGCATGGGAGAGAGATAGTAGTAGAATGGATGTGGAAGATGTGCAGATTGGCCTGGGAGGATGTTAGAGTCCCAGAGGATTGGATGTCAGGTATAATTATTCCCCTGTACAATGGAAAAAGGGAAAAAGGTGTATGGTAATCATATGGACATTAGCTTTCTTAGTGTAATAGGAAAAGTATATGACAGGATACTTATTGACAGAGTTAGGGAAATAACTGAGGAATTAGTTGGAGAAGAACAGGGAGGTTTTAGGAAGGGAAGAGGCTGTGTACAGTAGATCAGATATTCATTCTTAGATCTTTAGTGGAAAAGGGAAAGAAGATGTATGCAACATTCATAGATTTGGAGAAAGCATATGACAGGGTGGATAGACAGGGATTGTCGAAAGTACTAAGAATATGTGGAGTAAATTGGAAGTTGTTGAAGGCCATGAAGAGTATGTATGAGGGTGCTATGGCTGCAGTTCGTGTGGATAGTGAACTTAGTGATTTTTTTTTATTTGAAGGTTGTATTGAAACAAGGATGTGTGGTTGTTCAATCTGTATATTAATGGGGTTATAAAAGAGATACAAAGTAGGGCAGTGGATGTTGGAGTGGCCCTAGTGAGAGAAGGGCAGTGTTGGAAATTCCCTGTACTGTTGTTTGCAGATGGTACTGTGTTTTTAAGTGAAGCCGAAGGGGAGCTGCAAGGCTTGGTGGATGAGTTTGGGAGAGTGTGTAAGAAACGGAATCAAAAAGTGAATGTAGGGAAAAGTAAAGTTATGGTCTTCGAGTGAAGTGAAGTCAGTGAACGTACAGTGAGATTGGATGAGGAGGAAATGGAGAATGTGAGTGTGTTCAAGTACTTGGGTAGTGTGATGAGTAAGGATGGAAGTTCAGAGGGTAAAGTGCTTGAAAGGGTGCAGCAGGGAAGAAAGGTTGCTTGTTCCTTGAAAGCAGTGATAAGAAACAGGGAAGTGGCATGGAAGTGAAAAAGCTACTACATGATTATATAGTGATACCAGCTCTAACATATGGAAGTGAAGCTTGGACCTTGTTGGAGGGACATGAGTCATGAGTGAGAGCAGAGGAAATAAGTTATCTGAGAGGAGCATGTGGAGTCAAATGGAGAGACAGACTGACAAACAAGGAAGTGAAGGAGTGTTGTGGTGTGGATGTAGATGTGATAGGAAGCATTAGGAGAAACACATTAAGGTGGTTTAGCCACGTGGAGAGGATGGAGAGTGAAAGACTGACGAAGAGAGTGTATGTGAGTGAGGTGGAGGGGGGGAGAGGGAGGGGGAGGCAAGGATAAGATGGAGGGATAGAATGGAGAGGTATATGAAACAGGGGTGTTTGAACTGGGAGCAGGGTAGTGAAATGGTGGGGGACAGAGCGACATGGAGGCGATTTGTTTGTGGCCACCCCTTGAGGGATTAAGGCGTCTGGCAAAAGATAGATAGATAGGTAGATAGTGTTCATCCGCCCATGTACTGTTCTGGCGGACATAATGGGTTCTGCGGTTGAACCAGTGTTGCGTACTATGAAGTATGCTTGCACCCAGTCAGCTTGCGTGGGCCAATTACACTTGGTTCACAGACTACACACACATCCAGTGCCACTCCAACATAACAGTCACAGTTACAAGCACTTCTCACCCCACATACAGTCTCTGTCAGACAGCCTAAGCTACTTGGTAGAGATACATTGGCTGCATCGTCCCCACTTTTGTCGGGATAGGCTGGTCTTGCAGTGGATACTCAAACGGCTGATATTGACTATATATATATATATATATATATATATATATATATATATATATATATATATATATATATATATATATATATATATATATATATATATATATATATATATATATATATATATATATATATATATATATATATATATATATATATATATATTGATAGATAGTTATGTAGATAGATATATAAATATCTGTCAACCAGTATGCATCAATAAATCAGACTATCTGTCTATTTGTCTCTATCTACTTTGCTATCTGTCTCTCTCTATATGTCTTTCCATCGATCTCTTACCTTACCTGCCTGTCAGCCTATCTTAAAAGTACCTAGAATAAGTAAAGTAAAACTGATGTCCTTATAACAAATGAGGAAAACCTTAAGTCCCTTCCAAAACTGCTGCACGTATTGATACTCGTGATGGTACCCCCACCCGCGTTCATGTGTTTCTCTTCTCTCTGGTAATACCTTTCGGTTAAGGCAAAAAATATCCCCTCAGCTAAATGGAATGGTTCAATAGCAACAAGAATAAATGCCTTTTTGCTGTTCAGGTTGTTCAATCGCAAGCCTGCATGAAAGAGTGCCGTGTTAATATACCAATACCTGTGATGATCCTCCCCTCCACCGTGGCTTTCTGTCCTCCCTGGCTCGTTATTTTCCCCCGCTGGCGTGAATTACAACACAATATTTCTCTTGTACCCACGTTCTCAAGGAATTATAGAGTATTCATTCCAGAACCGCGTTTCCCTGCCCCGTTCCATCCATCACCACACACACACACACACACACACACACACACACACACACACACACACACACACACAAACGCCTCTTTCTTCTCCAACCCTTATACCATATTTTCCTTTGCTCCTCTCTCTCTCCCTCTCTCTCTCTCTCTCTCTCTCTCTCTTCAAAGTAGCCTCATGAATCACACTAGGGTCCACGGGCGGAATTTCAGGGGGGTCCACGGCAAGCTATAAAAAAAGAGTAATTTGAAACAACGTTGAAAATTTTAAGCCAAAGCTGACTTATAACTGAGCCAATTCGATCTCAGGTTGGGGAAAGAAACATTTTTGTGATTCACATTTGGTTAAACCAGACTTCACCGTTCTTTCACATATACCACTAACTGTTCTTAGAAACACCGCGACCAATACCATCACACTGTCCTGAATGAGACAGGCCTGGCATGTATTCAGTGTGGGCTGTGGGTATTACAACCGAAGCGGGGTCAAATAATGGTACAATATTTGTGGCATGTACGATTGCTGGGTCTCAGGCAGTGGGTTATCAAAGCCTAGGGCCAAGTAAGACACATCAGTCCTTTCATTCGGACAAAGTGCTTTTTTGCTGTATTCTTGGTGGTAGTGCGCTATTGAGAGTGCCCTAGTAGTAAAGGGGTTTACGAGGGCTTAATATAACTTTTCAAGTTCCAATCGGCTCTCCTAAAGAAAATGGCCAAGAGAGAGAGAGAGAGAGAGAGAGAGAGAGAGAGAGAGAGAGAACATATATAACTGAACTCAATGGCTTAATAACTCACAAGACTACTATTAGTCAAATGCCATTTACAGTCGTTGTGTGTATAAGAGTCCACATATTTCTGCCCCTATCACTTTTTCTCCGTTTATCTTTCCTCTCGGCTGCTCTTTCTCCTGTCCCTATGTCTCCTGTCTACTCTTCCACTTCCTCCTGTAATCATTGCGCTCTGAATTTCGCTCCTTTGATTCAACTTGCCCATATTCTTCTGCATGTTTCACTCTTATGTTCTTCTGTCTTAAATCCTGTCAGTATATCTGTGTATATTCTCCTTTTAGTATCGTGCCTCTAACCCGAGCGTTGCAGCGTTCCAACTGCAGCATTTTACTTGTGTTAACACTCTATCTCTCATACACACACACACACACACACACACACACACACATATATATATATATATATATATATATATATACACACACAAGTGAACCAACAGAATCTCATTACAAGACTTCTGTTGACTCCAGGGTGACCATTGACCCTGGCGGTATCAGGGGATCAAGAATGGGTAGGTCAGACTTGAGGAGAGTCGCGCGTCTTCGGGGGGTTCCCCTCTCCCCCCTCCTCGTAACCTCACCATGACTTTATGCTTTCTGCTGTGTTCTTTCATACATCGTCGCGGACATAAATTCTGATCAACTTCATAGCAATAAACAAGGAGACAGAGAACAATGACTTTCAAAACCAAGTGATGCGTGTTTCAGACTCAACAACATTACCAGTATATTTTGTGAGAATTGATTAATAGCCTGAAGGAACCAAAGTGGACCTTAACGATACAAAGATAAGCTTGATGGGGTTGGTGCGACTCCACCCTCTGCCTTGTGTTAGTTCTACGCTCCTCCTAACCTCCTGATGGTATTACCTCTTGTGTTCTTTTCGCTGCCTTACAATGAAAGGCTTGTTCGTGGCGAAAGTCAATCGTCTTCTCTCTCTGCTCCACTAATATACTATAGTCCTGTGTGTGTGTGTGTGTGTGTGTGTGTGTGTGTGTGTGTGTGTGTGTGTAGTGCAGTCAATAACGGATATAAAATTTTGATGAAACTTGGCCGGATGGTTGAAATTGGGTCCCGGATTGGCCAGTTTCGATTTCGTGTTGATTGATATTTTCTGATGGGGTGTTTTGGCCCCGAAAATTTGTCCCCGTTGGTATTACAGTACGCGTGCGTGGAAGAGGCGGCGGGGTATTTTCGTGGAATTTCATACGTCTTGGCTGAAAGAGAGGGGGAGGGGGAGGCAAGCAGACTGTATATCTTCATTCAAATGTCTGTTACTTCAAGGATGCAACGAACAGAAGATTTCATTCAGTAGTAATGGTGGTGGTGGTAGCGGTGGTGGTAGCTGTGATGGTGGTGATGGTTGTTGTGGTAGCTATGGTAGTGGTGGTGGTGTTTGCTGTGACGATGGTGGTGGTGGTGGTAGGAGAGGTGGTCGTGATGATAGCTGTCATTATGGTGTGGTAGCTATGATGATAATTTTAGTCTTTGTGGCGGTGGTGGTGGTGGTAGCTGTGATGCTAATAGTGGTGGCGGGGGTGGTGTTAATGGTAGCTGTGATGATAATGATGGTGGTGGTGGTGATAGCTGTAGTAGTTGTAGTGGTGGTAGCTGTGATGATGATGGTGGTGGTGGTAACACTTCTGAAACAGCTTTCTCTTGGGAAAGTGCTTTGCGGCCGTATCGGATTGCAAAGCGCTTGTTAAAAGGTGAAGTGTGGTTTAAAGGCAGCTCTAATGTGAACAAGTGCTGTGTGGCCAGACATATTCTTGTGCACAGATATAAACTTGGCAGGAAATAAGATGTGATAAATAGTTACGGCTTGGCTATAGCAAGTTGTCTTAATATAAAAGTTAACATTTTAACTTCAGTGATATTTTTCAGTCATTTATAATGAGAATAAAATTGTTCTCCGGCTGAAAGCATGCAAATCTTTGTCCTTTCCAGAGGAAATAAAAAAGATCAATATTCTAGATCTGTTCATTTCATGAACCTTTCTTTCCTTCTGCCTATGAATACCAGTCTTTTAAATGCAATGCTTCAGGGTGTCTACGGATTAACGGATCTTGTTTCTGACTCTTTTTTGTTCCATTTTCTCTAGAAAGAATAAGTTTTTGGTATCCCCAAAACGGCCAGACAAAGGCAAGCATATGAAAAATTGTGTCTTCATACTGAAGGGATTAAAACTAATTGCTGAAGTATATTTCTGTTGACCCTGTTGATTTACGAATTCATTTTCTCTTTTGGTGTGACGTTCAATAATATTACTAAGCGAGGTTAATAATTGTAAATGATTATTTTCACTATCGTAGCAGCAACGACTGAATCACCTCGGTATCTTCCAGTTCACAGTAGTTCAACTTATAGCTGACCTCTACACAAACCTCATACTTCCTCCACCTTCCTCACCTCCTTTTTCTCACTCCTTCTTGTTCCATTTCTTTATTTTTCCTCTTCCCCCTCTGCCTGCCATGTCTTCTACTCGCCTTTTTATTCCCTTGCTAAATTTTTCGCCTCTTCCTATTCTTTAAAAGTTTGTCACCTCTCCCTAGTCTTTGACTAATGCTCCCTCCTCTCCCCCTCCTACCCCGCATACCTGTATTTCCTCTTCTGATTTTTAATTCACAGTCTCTCCCCCCCCCCACACACACACTCAAACTTCCTTCATTTCACTACTTTTCCCTCACCCATCTGTCCCTAACTCACTTTCTATTCCTCTTGTTCCTCCTACTTCCCTTGACACTCACTTCCCTTCTCTCACTCCCTCCTCCTTCATCATCTGCCTTCCTTCATGTATTCCGTACCTAGATCCCTTGCTTTCGCTTCTTGTTTCCTACTTCCCCTCTCTTCACTTCCTGCTTTCTAACAATCCTCCCTCTCATCCTTACTCAATCCCTTTCTCTTACTCCTACATTCTCCTACATTCACTCCTTGTCCCTTTCCCTCACTGTCTCTTTGGTCCTCTTCTCCCGGAAGCTCCTCCCTTCCTCTTTCATGCATTCCTTCCTCCCAGTCTTACCCTTTATCTTTCTCTTACTTTCTTCCATATTCACCCTTTCTCCCTTTCTCTTACCCACTCCCAAATTCACTCTCCCTGCTTATACTCCCTCCCACATTTACCTTTTCTCCTCTTTTTCCTATCCGCCCCTCCCTGCCGTCCTTCAGTCGTTCCCCACTGCCTTCTGTTCCATTTCTCTTTTTCTTTCCTTTCCTTCTCCTACCTTCTAACTGAACTCCCTTCTGCTACTCTCCCTCCTGTCTTCTCCAATTTCCCCTCCTGCTTCTCCCTCACCCTCTCCTTTCCACTCCCTCTGTCCTCTCCAACCTCATCCCACCATCATCCCACTTCACTCCCATCCAGCCGCAGCACTGGTCAGCAGTGCATCACTTTCACCCTTGACGTGCCCTGCCCCGCTAAGGATCCCTGCCTGATACTGTGTGTCTTGGTCCACTTGATCCCCTACCGACATAGTTTTGGCGGATCATTGACCCAGGCTAATGGCAAGGGATGCTTAGGGAAAAAGATTTTTTTTTCTTTTATCATTGCTGCCTTGTCCCGGCTTTATGGTTAGTTTATTCTGCACGCCTTAGTTATAGAGAACCAAGTCAGGCAGTTAAACGCTCTCTCTCTCTCTCTCTCTCTCTCTCTCTCGCAACTAGCCAACCGTATTTACTTTCACCGGACATCTCCATGCAAGTATGCACTGTCAACCTGACAGCTGTATTACAGTAACACTTCTGACACTCAGCCACCGATGTGTGAACAAGTCATTTGTCAGTCTCAGCCATATACTGCCCTGTGCTGACTTAATGTCTGACTTTAGCTTTGCTCTCTTTCGGCCAGGCATTTGTTCGTGCTTTCGAGTTTAGCAAACATTACATGGTAAGATTATTGTTAGTTTAGCAAGCACGACAAGGAAACCTTACCGTTGGTTTAGCATGCATTATAGAATAAGATTACTGTTAGTTTAGCAAGCATTACAAGGAAACATTATTGTTAGTTTAGCAAGCACTATAAGGTAATATTACTGCTAGTTTAGCAAACATTACAAGGAAACATTATTGTTAGTTTAGCAAACATTATGAGGTAAGATTTTTGTTTGTTCAGAAAGCATTACAAGGGAACATTATTGTTGGTTTAGCAAGCATTATAAGATAAGATTATTGTCAGTTATTACTCTTGTTTTTATCATCGTCATCATCATCATTATCATCCTCATAATCTTTATTTTTGCCGTTACTGTTATTAAGAACTTCACATTCTGTGGATTTCTTATTGTATTGTAGATTCTTTTTTTTTTGGGGGGGTAGGGTGGGGGGCATTCTAAGACCGTTCGAGATGGAGACTTGAAATTTTCAGGAGTGATATATCTTGGTGCGGGCTTCTTTTGGCACAATTTTTTCTCCCTAGCACTAGCACCGCACTACCGCCTTGAATGTTATTTGTTTTTAATTTTTGTTTTCCTGCGCAGCAAAAACTATTGAATCGATTGTTTTGCAAATGTTCCAGTATGTAGGTGTCAACATATACTAGTGCACCTGGGTATTGATACTGAGATCCAACAAATACTTTTTGAGATATTGAGAAAAATCAAAATGGACCCCTCATGCCTGAAAGTGCTAAATTGGGAGATATTTGGCCGATTTTGACCAAACTCGGTGGAAATATAGTGGGTAATAAGTGAACTTGATGTCCATAGTATGAATGACTTTGACATTGATCTCAAGGTCACAGGTCAATATCCTTAAAAAATTCTGAATCATACCAAAAGTTCCTTAATATTAGGTCTACAACGATAAAAGTAATTTCATCTGAAATGTGGCGTTCTTTGAATATTCCTTCATCAAATTCAGAATTCTAGCTATTATTATTATTATTATTATTATTATTATTATTAATGTTGTTGTTGTTGTTTTAACTAAATTCCTCTTTTAAGGTGAGAATACGGGCTTGATGATAACGATGGTGCTTGGGATCAAATATTATTATTATATTTATATTATTATTATTATTATTATTATTACTATTATTATACTTTTACTGTAATAAATGAATGATTTTATAACAGCTAAAAACGCGAGTAATGGTGAGAGGGATGGCTTTGGTAATGAAGGGTGCAGAGTGGTGTGTCTCAAATCTGATGTAGGCAGATGATGCCTTGCTGCTTGCAAATGACGGACATGAGGTTGAAAGACTGATGCAGAGTTTGTAGATGTCTGTGAGCGTCGTGCCTTGACAATAAACGTACAGTACATAAGAGCAAGGTGATGGTCTTGAGAGAGAAGCTGACTGGCAGTGTGATGTGACATTAAATGTTGAGATATCTGAATTAGTGAGAGTGTGTAAATACCTGGATGCAGTGACAGAAATAAGACATAAATGTGCAAAACAAGTGGAAAGTAGAGTGGTACAAGGAAGGAAAGTGACTGCTATTATGAAAGTATGAAAAGAAGCAGAGTTCTCAGTGTGATGACCGTGAGAAACTTGCATGAAGGAGTTTTGTTGCCAATTCTAACATACAGGTGTGTGACATGCAAATGAAAAATCAAGAGGAGGTTAAGATGGAACTGCTGATGAATGCGTGTGGACTGAGCAGAGTGAAGAGAGTAAGGAATAATGTGATTCGTGAAAGTCGCGGAGTAAGGAAGTTTGTGGACACTAAAGAAAGTGTGCTTAGATGGTACAGGCATGTGGAGAGATTGGATATGAGGAGTGGTGACAAGGGTATACCTGATCGAGGTTGAAGGTGGGAGGAGGGAAGAGACGTGGCAGGCTAAGATGGTGGGTAGGTATGGTAAATGAGTGTGTGAGCAAGATGTACGGCAGCTGACGAACCTAGGGAACTGACAAACGATCGTGGTGGCCAGATGAATATTGTGCGAAGTTTATGGCCAGGGTTTGGCACCAGCTTTTAACCTGATAATCACCGGATTGACTCTGTCGGATAAGTAAATGTGAAGCTACGTGCGGAATATTGTTTGAGCTATCAGATGGAGCCATGATTCCTAGAGCCTGAACATAGAGTAAATAGAAGTGTGGCTTATTCACTTGGGCAAGCTTTAGATCGTATCTAATTCCATCATGTGTTTTTCTGGTACTCTGAACCCTACCTCATTCCACCTTCGGGAAGGAACGGATGATGATGGTGATCAAAATGATGATGATGATGATAATGATGATGACGATTATTATTATTACCATTATCATATGCATACATAATAACAGTGGTCTACAGTCAAAATGTTTCTGAAATGAAATCAGTCGTACTTGGCTAATTTGGGGTCGCTGAAAACGGAACTGCTACTTAAAAATCTTGATTAGCTCTAGTTTTCAAGATATCACCGAATATAATAAATAGCTCGATTATTCAGTCAAGCTATAAGGACTTCGAGAGAACGAGCTCGATTTCAAACAAGAATGTGTGATCTGAACGATTGATATGATCAAAAGAAAATATCTGATACTGAATCACCTATAAAACTTCTTAAGTCACATACAAAATCACATTAATCACCTATAAACAAGTCACTAACCACTAATTAAAACGTGTGTTCTGTGTTTGCAGGTTTGGTGGAAATGCCTCGTAACTGTGTGAACAATGTCGACAACTTCTGCCAAGTTTGAGGTGAGGTTATTTTAGTTTCACAAAAGAGCAGAATAACCGCCATGCTCAAGAAGGCCTACCACCTCTATTTTGGCTGCAAAATCGGCGATCAGGATAAAACCTGGGCCCCGCACATATGCTGCAACACCTGTGCAACAAACCTTTGTCAGTGGTTGGATGGAATGAAGAAATCCATCCCGTTCGCAGTACCAATGGTCTGGAGGAAACCTACAGATCACATCAGCAACTGTAACTTCTGCACGGTGCCTCCACTTGCAGGTGTGTCAAGGAAAAAGAAGTGGACTGTGCAGTATCCCAACATTCCATCTGCCATACGACCGGTACCCCATGGAGACACACAGCCAGTCTCTGTGGCTCCAGAAGCGTTCACACTGAAGTCAGATGAGGAAGAGGAAGATGTTGGAAGCTGAGTTCTTGAGCATCCTACATCACATGACCCAGATTTTCCGTCACAAGTTCCTTTTGAGCCACAGCTCATAATGCAGGCCAGACTCAACTATCTCGTTAGAAGTTTGGAATTGCCTAAGAATAAGGCAGAGTTACTTGGGTCAAGTCTACAGCAGTGGAATCTACTGACGAGAGATGTTCGAATTTCCACGGTTCGTGACCCCAAGGAGACCTCATTCGATTCTCCTTTATGGAAGGACAACTTGTGGCCTGCAAGGACATCAATGGATTGATCAGGGCTCTCAACATCGCTTATGAGTCTTTTGAGTGGAGGCTGTTCATCGATTCATCAAAGACCAGCCTCAAAGCCGTTTTACTGCATAACGGCAACACACTGCCCTCAATTTCAGTTGGCCATGCAGCACATATGAAGGAAACCTACAACATGGAGCAACTCCTGAGATGCATAAACTACGACTCACATCAGTGGCAGCTCTGTGGCGATTTGAAGGTTGTTGCTCTCTTGCTAGGCCTACAGGCCAGATACACCAAGTACTGCTGCTTTCTCTGTGAATGGGACAGCCAAGCAAGAGATTCGCACTACATCAAGCGAGACTGGCAGCTTCGACAGTCAGGGCAGAAAAATGTTCGGCATCCCCCGCTCATTGACTCGGGGAAGATTCTCTTGCAACTCTTACACATCAAGCTGGGCCTGATGAAGAACTTTGTTAAGGCGATGGTCAAGACTATGCCAGCTTTCAAGTACCTCCTCGAAAAGTTTCAAAGGCTAAGTGAAGCGAAAATAAAAGAAGGGGTGTTTATTGGCCTGCAAATTAGTGAACTTGTGGGAAATGATGAGTTCCACCATGTTCTACGAGGCAAGGAGAAGCTGGTATGGAAAGCTTTCGAAAGAGTTGCAACGAACTTTCGTGGGAACAAGAAGGCCGACGATTACAAGGAATTGGTGGAGAACCTGCTCGAAACGTACAGAAGCCTAGGCTGCAACGTGTCGCTGAAAATACACTTTTTACATTCTCACTTTTTTTTTTTTTTTCCACCGAACTGCAGAGCAATGAGTGACAGACATGGTGAGTGGTTCCACCAGGATATTGCAACAATGGAGAAGCGACATCAAGGCAAGTGGAGTCCATCAGTGCTAGCAGACTACTGCTGGACAGTAACGAGGGATGCTCCGCTCGAAAGCTTCAAGAGGCAAACGAAGAAACGCCGAACAGACAATGAATGAACTTGAACGACTGTGTGACTTGCACAATTACTGTAGTTCTTTCACAGCATCATGTTGAATTAGTGTTCTAGCACATTTTGTCTGTATTATACAATCGTAATATGAAATATACTTACACTGACTTACTGTGTATCTACTAAATATGAATATATCTGGAAACCAGGAGTCAGTCAAGGGATTTAATGTTCATATTTGAGTTTAGCACATCAAAATCTACCAGAAACAGATCATTTCATCTCTGAAGCAGTCAGTTTACAAAAATTGTAGATTAGTCTAATTACCAGTAGTATTTATATTATAATCATTCATCCCTCCATCATTCAATTCTTTTTTGCCTTATCATGGGCGTAGGGATCGGGGCTAGGCTACTCAGTTCCGACTTTAAAGGCAAGGGTGACTTCACGATCCCCTGAGTAGCATTACCTGTACTGTTAACCCCAGGCTTCCCTCGGACATATACCTTAACGGGATGCATCCGTTAGGGGTGCCTTAACCCACTAAATCATCAGGAATCATTTGGTAATATGAATATTAATTAGCATAGTAATTGGCTTCCTGGATTATGTAAAGCCATTAGTCACTCAGTGTTGAGTCGTGTCTGTGTACTGTAGAGTCTTCAGTACAGAGAACTGGTACATGTTTTGGCATGTCTATTTTTTTTTTTTTATTCATGTTTTCCTTGTTCAGTTACACTGCTGTACTGTATGTCACTTCTGAGTTTTACATTTCATGTGGCTGGATCCTCCCCACTGCACCAGTACTGTACTGGGAAATAATGTGATGGTGATGATGATGACTCAAACCTAAAACTCAACATAATTGGCACATAAGAGTTTCATATTCAGTTACCAGCATTTTCTGCCGGTGTACATATACTCACATTGTCTGCTAATGTTTATTTTCTTTCATTTCCTGTTAACGTATATTATCCCGCATTTTCTGGTGGAGCATATATATATATATATATATATATATATATATATATATATATATATATATATATATATATATATATATATATATATATATAATGTGTTTGCCATCACTCAGCTCCTGCCCCCCCCCAACACACACACACACACATTTGTTCCTGAGTCTTAATCTCAAGAATTGTTTCATACATATATTCGCATTTTTTGCTTGTGTGTATATAATTGCATTTTCTGCTGGTGTGCATATGCTCACATTTTCTGATGGTGTATGATTATTAAGCACGTGTCCTGCTAGTGTACATACGCATTTGCAGCTGTCGTATATTTACACACATTTTCTGCTGGCGTACTGAAATAAGAGGAAGATTATTCTGCTTCCAGCTACTGTGCACCCAAACTGGCTGGAGAAAAAAATAATTATTGTTAGAGTTAAGGTAGAGAAATCAATAATTACCTGAGTTGTAAATCCTCGTTGAATTTCGTCGATTAACATTTTGCTTTCCTACTATGGTTGAACTTGACTTGTTTTACGAAGAAAATAAAGAGCCAAAGGCATGGAGCCTTCAGAAGTTGTCCCTTGCAAAGAAAGATGAATGAATCCGTCCATCCATCCATCATCCAATCCTACGTTGCCCCATGGGGAGCTTAGGAGCCCGGGGCTAGGCAGTTGGTCCTGACATTTAAGATGAGAGTGAAAGATGAATGAAAACAACATAAAACCAATATACTTTCACTGAGAGATACATGACTACATTGAACGTATAAGGCTGGAGGTCATTGGAAATGGGAAAGTTAGACTGAGGAATAGAGTGAACCGGTTGTGTGTGAAAGGTTTGTGCTTTACATAGCTTGACAGAATAGGTGTAAGTGATTGTGGTTAGACAAATGTTGTATGTCATCCGATATGGGAATGGGATGCAACTAGAGAGCTCAGGACAACAGGGATCTTTAAAATGGCGATAAAACAGAGAGATCCAACATTGCACTGAGGAGAAAGGGGCTGAACGGGGTCAGAAAGAGGAAGACAGTTAACGAAACGATAGGCATTTGACTCTACTCTAGTTAGAAATGCTCTGTATTTGATTAGCTTCCCCTATATACTCATTTTGAAAAATATAGTTATTGCTCACTTCTGATGCTTACATTCATCTTCTTATATTTCAGCTAGAAAAGCTAGATATAACCTTACGAAATCCATGCAGTATCAGGCAATTTCCGACGTGAGAAAAATCGTGCGGTAACAAGAATACATTTTCCAAAAATCTACCCAGATTCATGGAATTAAGGCCTCTGTACAGAGCGTGAGATGAAGGCACAGAAAGATGGGTAAAATCCATAATATGACAGATTGGAAATAAGAGATTTGCGCCAGGATTGATCGAAAATTTTTGAGATATTTAGCACAAACATAGTCGCCACGAAAATTACGGGTACAGTATTCTGTAGAAGAGGCATCTCTTACTTCACTCTAGTACAGTTGCGCTATATATTTCAATATTTTGCCTATCTATTTTGTCTGTCCATTTATCTAACTATCTCGAGGTGGACGCCCCTCACAGTTTATTTATAGACGGGTGGCCAGGACAGATAATTCCTAATTTCAAATTACAAATACAAGGTCGAACTTTTTACCCTAACAAAGCACTTAAAGATGAATCCTTCCTATCTTCCTCCTCTCCCTCCTCCTTCATTTCCTTCTTCCCTTATATATTCGTTCATCCCTCCCTGGGCACACAGCTGTCTCACTGTTTATGTATGTGGTGAGTAAGGCGTCAGGTGTTCATGGGGCTGTCATTTACCTGTCTGTTCACTAATGGACTCCTCGCTTATGTTTGCGCTGGGTTTCCTTTGATTTCTTTCTCCTTCTCTCCTCCCTTGTCTCCTGTCTACGTTCATCTATCAGTTGCTCTTACTATTTTCTTGTTTTTTCTTCATTCGCTTTTTTAACACGTTCCTCTCAATAATGTCTTTTCCTCTTTCCTTTCCTCTGCAATTCGCATGATTTTCCTATGCCTTTTTCCTTCTTTTTCACTTGCCATATCGCAACCCTTCCCTTCTTCCTTGCTTATCCTTTATTAAAAATTTGTTCGTTCTTTCTCCTTTATTTTCCTCCTTTTTCCATTTCTGTTCACTTGACGTCTCACTAATCAATTTTCCCTTCCCTCCACAGTCCCTTCCCTCTCTTCCCTTCATCATCGTGTCCTTCATTCCTTCTGTCATTTTCTTCGTTATTTTTTCTCTTTTCTGTGTCCTTCTCTCTATTCTTCTTTCTCTGTTCCTTTCTCCGCAGTCCCTTCCCCAAACTCCCACCAATACATCTTTCCTCTCTTTGTTTTCCCTTCTTTTTACCTTCTTAGACAATTCTACTCTTTCCACCATTAATCTTTATTTCCATCTCCTTTCCCCATTTCTCTCTTAATTTCCGTCTTCTCTCTTTAATTTTCCCCCACTGAGTCTCTCATATTTCTGTCATTCTTCTTTTCTTTTCTTTCTTTTATTATTCCTCCTCCCTTTCCATCCTTCTTTCTTTCTTTGCTTTTTCCCATCAAGTTTCCTTTCATTCTCTCTCCGCTTCCTCTTTTCCCCCTCTCTTTCTTGTCTTCAGGTTCCCCCCCTTTCTCTTCTCTGTTTCCTCTTCTCTCATGACCTTTTTGTTACGCCTTTCTTCAGTCTTCCTTCTTCCTTTTCCTCCTTCCTGGTATTTCGTCTTGCTCTTCACTCCTCTCTCCTCTCCTCTCCTGTCATCACTTCTTCCTTCTCTCTCCTCTATCTCCTTCCTCCTCTACCTTTCCACCCTACCTCCTTTCATCATATCCGCTCCCATCACCGTCCGTCACCAGGTTTGTTTTACCTGCTTTATATATGCGGCATCAGATTCCCGAGCCCCGAATAGAGTGTGGGTGACGCAGTGATGTTTTAAATAGATAAGATGCCATTAGGGCCAAGGGGTGGTGTATATATATATATATATATATATATATATATATATATATAATCGCAGCCTTTTTTTACTCTGCTGGCGCAGTTTCACTCTTCCATGCCTTCTTCCATATCTCCAACAAGCACTTCATTCCGCTCTCTCCGCTAGACTTAATCATATATATATAGATAGATAGATAGATAGATAGGCAGAGAGAGAGATAGAGTTATAGATTTAGATATAGATATAGATATAGATAGATATAGAGATAGACAGATTGAATGATTGATTGGTAGATAGATAATTCAGATTAAGTAATGTACCCTTGAGCAATATAAGAAAAACATACTTTCCTCTGCTGAATAAAATCAATTGGATTTAACCCTTTGGCCTCGGGGAAAGATTATCCCATTAACTCTGTCATAATTATTTCTTTATTGTTGTTGTTAGCTAATGGCAGATCATTTTTCTTGTCACCGAGAAACCTCTTGATGTCTAAGGGTTAAGTAATGATTGCTATCTAACCAGAAGATAACCTCTACGTGTGCACTGACTGCTAAAATGATTAACTGCAAAAAAATTTTATGAACATTTGTTTGTATTTATGAGTAACAACAACTGAAAGTTAGTCCTGAGAGAGGAAGTAATGATGAAGGGTGAGGGAGGTTAGCAGGAAGAGAGGTGAAAAAGGGTGTGGGTGGTCAGGGTAGGAGAGAATGTGGGACGAAGAGAGGTGATTTTGTGAGAGATAAGAGTTTGTGTCCGAGATGAGTGTGGGTGAGAGGTGAGGGAGAGTACGAGAGATTAGCGTGAGAGATGAGTGAGTGTGTGCCGTTTTAGTACTCAATGGGCTGAGGATGAATGTGAGAGGTGAAGGAGCAATACTAGATAAGAGGGTAAGGGTAGGACGATGTGTGTGTGTGTGTGTGTGTGTGTGTGTGTGTGTGTGTGTGTGTGTGTGTGTGTGTGTGTGTGTGTGTGTGTGTGTGTGTGTGTGTGTGTGTGTGTGTGTGTGTGTGTGTGTGTGTGTGTGTGTGTGTGTGTGTGTGTGTGTGTGTGTGTGTGTGTGTGTGTGTGTGAGAGGGGGATGTCAGATGCTCATAGTTAACCAGTTCGACATAAGGAGGGAGCAGACAACGTATGCTCACAAAATTTTAACTGCACTTGTCTGCGATAGTAACAAGGAGATGGCATAACTTTTCAGTTAAGTTGTACGGTCCACAGAATCTTTGCTTCAATCAATCTACGTTAGGGAGCTGAAATAGGAAATGTGCACGTACTAGTGTCTTTGACTATTTGAGTGAGTTTGTGTGTATGTATGTGTGACTGTATTAATTGCGTGTGTATGTAAGTAGATAGGTGTATGTACGTGTGTGAGTGCATGTGAGTATGACTGAGTGTGAGGAATTCTGAGTTTAGACCCATGCTTGTATGTGTGACTATTTCAATAGGCTAACGTTTGTATAAGTGTACGGTAATGTATTGTCCAATTTGGTCAAACCCCTTTTTATAAAATGACAAGAAAACAGAAGCTGAGAGTTTTCTGTCGAGATGTATGAACATATTGCATTGAACTCACTGGAACTTATAGATAATAGACTGAAGAAGACATATCCAAAACTGTACATGAAAGACTAGGATACGATTTGCATTAGAGAATTGCACAGCAAAAATACATAGTTTCACAACATTCAGCAAGACGGGTATTGCCTGTCAACCATAATGAGTCAACGATAAAAGCAGAGAGTTAAAAAAAAAAAAAAACAGTGATCAATGCAGAAAGGACAGACCAGAGAAACTCGCAACATTGCAGCGAAGATGGAGCTAATGTGAGAAGGAAAGTTGATGGGACGAAAAGCCTTGTCGCCACCCTGTTTAGAATTGCTGTAGTCTGTATGGTGTGTGCACCTCTGCTCCCCACATACACTTACCTTCATTCACATGAGAGGCGTACTCCACAAAGAAAAAAAACAACATTCTGTCGTCATAGTAGATACGCTCCTTCATTAAGTAACCCGAGTTTCAACCAGTCCATCTATACTGTATGAGAACCATGAAAGTTAGGCTAAGAAACAGTAAGATTGATCAGTGAACATAGATACAGATCCAATTACGCTGGAACACAAATTACGGGTATTGTATGTCACAAAAGTCAAATTCCCCCCTCTCACTAAATCCCCTAGAGGGCTTGAAACAAGTCCAAAGCCAGAGAAACACGCACAAACACCCTCAGCTTTTTTTTTTCCTTAAAACACACACACACACACACACACACACACACACACACACACACCATAGCAGCACCCCGCGCTCACCCCTCAGGTAGAACACATTTACCGGGAATATGCCAGTTAAGGAGAAGACGTCATGCATACCTCCTGCCTGTGTATCTCCACCGCGAGTAGGGGTTGATGGGCCCTGGTTTTGCCTGTAGCTGACAATCTGTCCACCCTGCCACTCACAGCTACTTGATATTTCTTCATAGCTGTAACCCGAACTTCTTCCTGGAAATATTCTATAATTGTTACTAGCAATGTCGTTCTCGTCGAGGACTATATGGAGGTTTATGACACGATACAGAATTACAATCCTTATTACAGTCCATCTGCTGCGTTATCTATTTTATTTATTTATTTTTTTTTTTATGATTTTCACCTGTAAACTTGTATCAAATTGAGAGTAAATGAATGTAATTCAGTTTTTTGGGGGTGAAGGAGAGAGTGGTGAAATACAGGTAGAAAGGGGTGAAAGGGTATGATAAGGAGAGTACGGGGTGGGGGTGGGAAGGAGGGGAAAAGGAGTACAAAGGGTACAAAGGAAAGCAAAAAGCAACAGACCTTACGGTCCTTTCGAGGCTGTTTGTTACAGAGTAGACTATGACTACGAGATCTAACTCTACATGCTGAAGGATAAGGATCGTAAAGCAAGAAGGTTCCCCCCGCCTCCAAACCCTCCAGTTAAAACTGGCAAGAAAAAGTGAGAAAAACCACAATGCAGCATGGAAAAACTGACATGGAAATTTCATAGGAAAGACTGAAAAGGAAAAGCTACATTCTATAATACATTATCTATAAGCTACCAGTATGAATAACCTGAAAGAGAAAGTAGTAGAGTAAAATGAATAATTGAATAAATAAATAACTAATGCATGATACTATGTACGGGTACGTTGAGTTAACGGGGCGTCTGCGGACACAGCGTGGAATTTGCACAGTGCACAGTGTGGATGTTCAGGGGTGGTGCGGCAGCCTTGCCTGGGGCTATTAAGGTAGGCAGCAGTCAATCAGGCCCAAGCTCCGCTCATTCCACTGAGACTAGGAACTTTCCCATGCGGGACAAGCACACAAGTCAACTCCTGAAGCAGTGACCCATGGTATATTAAAAAAAATCCCGATGGTGGCCACTTAACTAACAGGGACCCTCAGTGATCCACAGCCCATCACAGGTGGGAAGTGTGAGTAGTGGCCGTTAACTCAGGGCTATCTTTGCAATATCCTAGTCTGTGCATATACTATATTTGCATTTAATAAATTGATCCAAGCTCTAAAAAACTAAAATAAAATAAAATAGAAAATTATACATACACAAGTGTTTTATTCAGGAATAAATATATTAAGCTGAGGGTTAGATGACAAATACTGATCCAGGCAACCTTTAAAGGTTTGTACTGTATTGCAATTTACTACGTTGGAGGGCAATTTATTCCAAATATTTACAACTCTACTGAAGAAGAAATACTTAGCTTCAAGCGACTGGAAATATTTGTCAATTATTTTATGCCCATTGCCTCTAGTATAATTCGAGCGATCAACTGTGAAGTATTTATTGACAGCCATGTTATCATGTCCTTTGAATATTTTGAATACTTGAATTAAATCTCCTCGTATCCTCCGTTTAGATAGGATAAAGAGATTCAGGGCTTCTAAACATTCCTCGTGAGGTTTACTTCTCAATCTAGGTATCATTTTTGTCATCCTTCGCTGCACTCTTTCAAGCTTTTCCATATCCTTTTTATAATACGGTGACCAAAACTGAACACAATACTCCAAGAGCAGGGGCACGAAGGAATTATACAAAGTGAGGACAATCTTACCGAATTTGTATTCAAATGCTCTGCCTGTGAATCCAATCAATTTTTTGGCTTTTTTCACAGCTTCTGTACGTTGTTTGCTTGGTTCCAAATCGTTTTTTATTATAACTCCCAAGTCTTTTTCATGGTTTACCCTATCAAGTTGAACATTATTCATGCTATAACTAGATCTTACATTTTTACTGCCAATGTTTAGCGCTGTGCATTTATTAATATTGAAATCCATTTGCCAGACTTGGGCCCAGTTAAACAGTTGATCAAGATCTCTCTGAATTGCCTGTCTTTGCAGTGCTGTATCTGCTCTGTTACCTATTTTAGTATCGTCAGCAAATTTTGAAATCTTAAAACACAATCCTTCATCAATATCATTTACATATATTAAGAAAAGAGTAGGACCTAACACTGAATCCTGCGGCACTCTACTTGTAACGTTTATCCAGTCTGACTTTTTTTCCCATTTATTACAACTCTTTGCTTTCGTCCGGTGATCCAGTCTTCTACCCACCCGAGAACACTGTCACTGAAACCATGTGCCTTTAGCTTCTGAAGGAGTCTTTTGTGTGGAACTTTGTCAAAAGCCTTTTGAAAATCGAGGTAGACCATATCAACAGATTTAGTTTCGTCGTACTTGTTCAGTATATCAGTGAAATTGTCAAGCAGATTCGTGAGGCAAGAGCGATTATTACGAAAACCATGTTGCGAATCTTTTATGAGATTGTTTGTTTCTTCTGTAAGTGTTTCACAAACTTGTCTCTGATAATTGTTTCAAGCAATTTGCAAACCACCGATGTTAAACTAATTGGGTGGTAGTTTTCTGGTTGGGCTCTGTTGCCCTTTTTGAATATTGGGGTTACGTTAGCAAGCTTCCATTCATGTGGCACCTTAATGTTCTTAAGTGATAAGTTAAAGAAGTTCAGAAAAAGGCTTTGATATTTCATTCTGTAGTTCCTTTAATACACTTGGAGATATTTTGTCCTGTCCTGGTGTTTTATTCTCTTTTAATTTGTTTATTGCAAGCAGTACGTCACGATCGCTAACTGTAATGTCAGTGGTTATGTTGCCCTCTTCTATGGGAATGGGGCACACTCCAGTGTGTTACCCTCACTCACTTCCTGATGTTTTCTTTATCCTGCTGCTCTCACACACTTCCATCCACATCCTTGCGCTCGTTGTGGCTTCACTCATTGAAATATACCTTCGATAAATAACATCCTGAAGAGGATCCAAATGAAGTCAAGCCTCTCCAGTAAACGAATTGTCCTATGTTGGAATAATTTTTACCATCCATACATCCATCACACACATTGACACCTGATCATCAACAACCATTTTTGACTGCCTTAAGTTTCAAAAAGTATTCCTATACTGTTTCATCCTGGGTAACAAATGTCTGGAGGTCTGATATTCCACTTCAGTAAAACATTACCCTCTCTCTCTCTCTCTCTCTCTCTCTCTCTCTCATCCTCGGAACTGATGGTCTCTTTATTGTCTACAGTCTTTACACTCAACTCATCATCCATCAATGGCGATTTTCAATTTTTCCGTGTGGGTGGTCATCACCCCCATATCTTTCTACCAGTCAGTTCAGGACAATAGTTCGCCTAATACTTTATCTCCTTTAGTTCCCACTTTTTAAACTGAGGGCTGTTTGGGATGCTCCGTGTTTATAGATGACTGCCTCTGACATGATGCGTCAGGGAGGAAAGTAACGAACATGCCGCAAGCGTAAAATGGACACAGTAAAACAGTAGGTAAATTATGGGCCTAGACTATACCTACCCGTAATATTTCTCCAAAATTATAGACCTAACACCCCTTCACCTGCTATTAATACTGTTTTTTGACACAATCACCCTCTGCCAATCCTTGATATCCCCTCGTATTAATGATATCCTTCTCAACTCGTCATTATAAACATCATGCTAGCCACGCACCTCCTTCCTATATCCCCTGCCTCCTCCCTCATCCTTAACCCCTTCCCTCACTCTCCATCCCATAACCCAGTTCCATTCCGATCAACCACCCCCTTTTTTCACCTCCATCCCATTTGCTGAACCATACTTACTTTGCTCACACCCATTCCTCCCCTCCTCCTCACTCCCTTTCTCCTACTATTTTACCCCTGTATTCTTTAGCTGATAGAATAGTTTTGTTAGTTATAACCTCCCCTATACCAAACAACCACGTAGGGACCAACACTTCTCTTGCTGTTTCTTTTCTTTGTACTGCTTTGTATCCTCACCCCCCAACCACTTCACTCCCCAAACCCCCATCTTCATCCACACCTTTCCTCTCCTATCCCCTTTCCTATTCCACAACTCTTACCCTTCCTCTAAAGCCTTCCTTTCTCCACCCCTTCCCGTACCCTCACCCCATTCTTTCTCCCCACCTTCACCCATTTCTCTCCCCTCACCCTCACCCTAACATCTGGTATTCCTATATAATCATACAATCATACCCCCACGCCCATCCCTTCCCCTCGCTCGCATGGAATTAAGGGGTCGAAACACCTGCATTAAAAGCGGTCTGTCGGCCGGAATTAAGAATAGACCATGAATTTGTAAGACTAGTCGAGTCTATTGGCCAAGCATTGCGGAATTCTTCCTGTAATTTCGAAGCAGTTTTACGTATTTGGTGCATGATATCATTGACGAAAACCCGGATAAGATACACAACCATAGCTCTCAGTTACAAATCGTAATGAAAAACTGTGTGACCGAAACATAACATCAAGAAAGGATGAATAATAAGATTGACTAAACACGGGGTTCCCCATGGCGAGCTTTTGCGGCCGGCAGTATAACTTTCCCTTCAAATGGTCTTATTCTTTATGAATTTTATGAATATGGTCCTTAACCGGGGTTACTGGAGACGGGTACTGGTCAGACATGCTTGACTGAGGGCAGATGGTACCACATCTCTCTCTCTCTCTCTCTCTCTCTCTTCCAGAATTATAATTAGAAATCGTATTTTAAAATTATCATAAGCTAATATTGTGAATTTAATGGCATTATTTCCATTCTTAACGTTGCAAAGTAGTTAACAGGCTGTTTATAATGAGTATTTACAGTAGATGAGAATGGAATACTATCCAAATAATTTCTGACAATGCTAAACTGTGACGGAAACTTAGTTATAGTAAAAATTGAAGAGAGAGAGAGAGAGAGAGAGAGAGAGAGAGAGAGAGAGAGAGAGAGAGAGAGAGAGAGAGAGAGAGAGAGAGAGAGAGTCCTTTATAAATTCTTCCCCAGTTTTTCTAGCGGCCTGTGCAGTGTGATCACATGCATAATGTGTGTTTAGCCAGAAGTAATTTATGCTGTTAGGGTCAGCTGTACAGTACATAACGCTGGTCAGTAACTCTGAATATTATCCTTTTAACTAATATGATTCCTCTCACTTAAGATGAAACATCTGGTGATGGCCTGTATAAAACAGTCAGATGAGATATGCATAATTAACTGTAGGCTACATATTAGCCTTTGAGCCGTTCGATTTCCGTCAGTTAAACAAAACTGTCCACTATTTGCTTGAAACTATTAAGTGCGTACAGAGCAGTGGGAGTTAAACGAGTTAGTATTTTTCGTGCTGAACACTTCTTAGCTACGTTGACCATCTGATAATAATATATATAAATAAATAAATAAATAAATATATATATATATATATATATATATATATATATATATATATATATATATATATATATATATATATATATATATATATATATGTATTAGGGTGGATTGAAAATAGGGGTTAAAAATCAAATATCGGATTCATTGGATATAATACCTACCAAAAGTTGCCAGTGCTATTACTTGTTATCATCATCATCATCCGGACATCCTTTCCCACCCAAGGGCAGGGTGAGGAGTAGCAACGTCCAGCCAGCACAAACCTGCCCAATCCAAATAGGCCACACTTCCATTCACTCATCATTCAAGCCCCCGGAATCCTGGCTCTACCGGATACGCCAAAAACATTCACCACACTGCAGCTCCACACAAACGTATCCGATTGAGTCAATCCGGACACTGCCATGCTCACAAGGGGTGCCAAAATCCCTGATCATGCACTTCTCACAAAATTCATCCAGCCAGCTCGACCTCTTTTCAGTTCCCTAGCCTCACCGACTTCAAAATCTCTCTTCCTCACACACTCATCCACCATATCTCTCTACCTTCTCCTTGGCCTACCTCGCCTCTTCCCTCCTTCAAACTCGCTCAGGTATACCTTTTTTACCACTCTATTGTTATCCATTCTTTCCACATGACCATACCATCTCAGGACACTCTCTTCGATTCTGATGTCCATCTACTAACTCACTCCACACCTTTCACGAATCACATTATTTCGTATCCTTTCCACCCTCTTGTACTCCACATACATTCCTCACCATTCCCATCTCCACTGCTCTCACTCTTAACTTTTCATTTTCATGCCACACCATAGTCTCACACCTGTATGTTAGAGTTAGCACTAACACTCCCTCATGTAAGCCTCGTGCAGCTGCAACACTCAAGCCTCTGTTTCTTATCAAGGCCTTCATTGCACCAGCTACTTTCCTTCCTTGTGTCACTCTACTTTCAACTTCTTTTGCACATTTTCCTCTCTTTTCTATCACTGTACCCAAGTATTTGAACTCTCTCACCAATTCCAGCCTCTCTCCAATCACTGTGACATCACACTGGGAGTCACCTTATCTCCCAGTAACCATCACTTTACTCTTCTCTACATTTACTCTCAAGGCACGAGCTCACAGACATCAGTAAAACTCTGCACTGGCCTACCAAGTTCTTGTCCGGTACTTGCAAGCAGTACTGCATCATCAGCATACAACAAATTTGAGATATTCCATCTATCACCATTCATTACCAACGCCATCCCTCTCCCCATTACTCGTGTTTTTACTTCTCTCATCATCCCATCCATATATACTCGTATATTGAACAACCTTGGGGACATTACACAACCCTGTCGCACGCCCACTCCGAAACCCTTACACATGCTTCGCTACCATCATAAAAACTCTTGACAGCACCTAACAGCTTACCATCTACACCGTACATATGCAAAACTTTCCACAGTCCCTCTCTGTCTACTTTGTCGTATGCTTTTTCCAGATCCATGAATGCCATAAACACCCTATGGTCCTTCTCACAAGCCTTTTCTGATACCTGTCTCACTGCAAATACTTGATCCACACATCCCCTGCCACTCGTAAAGCCACCCTCTTCATCACTCACTAGGACTTCTGATATCTCTCTTTCTTTATAGTAATTCTTCCATATACCTTCCCCACCACACTCAATAAACTTATGCCACGATAATTCTTGCACTCACGTCACTCACCTTTGTTTTTGTACAGGGGTATAATCACAGACCTTTTCCACTCTGCAGACACAGTTTCACTCATCCTTGCCTTCTTACATATCTCCAACAAGCACTTCATGCCACTCTCACGACTACACTTAAGCATCTTTGCATACACCTCGTCAACCCCAGATGCTTTCCCATTTTTCAGCCATTTCACAGCACTCTTCACCTGTGAGAGTGTCACGTCTCCTGCCACTGCATTCCTTCTCTGCACACCACAAAAACCAATCATGTTTACAGCCGCTCTGCTCTCTTTATTCCCATTCATCAGACTTTCAAAATATTTTTTCTATCTGGTCCTTACTTCAACTCCATGGGTTAATAATCTACCACCTGCATCACTCACACCATCACATTTCTTTCCATTTTCACTTCTACATTTCCACCACTCTTTCCAGAATAACATCCTATTTTCAGAGTAGTTCGCATTCATTTTTCTTCCCAGATCATCATTTACCTCTTTCTTTTTCCATTACTCGTTAATGATATAAAATTTTCCTGAAATAGGACTAAATTTTCTGCCCTCTACCATCTGTTTTTTACCAACCTGTGACATTAATGACACAAATCCTTGGCACTCATTATATTATACAGTATAAAATACAATTATACATTATAATATGCAATGTACAAATGTACATGACCCAATATGTGTAGCTTAAGCCGGCAAGCACAACACTTACGACAAATCTAAAAAGTTACTGGGTGGTGCAATATTCACTCTTAGTGTTAAATGTTGGCATGATAGCTCGAGCATGTATTCTTGCTCAAAGAAAGCCAACCCTTGCTTCTTGTCCAACAACAGCTATTGATGCCTCTGTGACTGCTCTTACGCACCGTTCCACTGCTTGTGTATGACATGGAAAACATGGAATTTCAGTGGCAAGAGTTGTTTCGTTACGAACTACACTTTCCAGGTCAGCATCAGAGATTGATTTTGTGACTGGAGGTTCAGTCAGGAGCATTTCTGCCAGTCAGTCAAATCAATGTACTCCTTGGCATTGAGACTGTGAGATGGTACTAAAAACATTTGATATCATGCTGATGTGTCTTGGTGGCTCGAGCTCACATGATTTGTCGATCGCCCAGCTCCCTGATATGCTGTCGCTCGTCGGATACCCAGGTAAGCAAAATGTTCTCAGGGTGGCCAAAGTAGCCATTTCACTGAGTCACTGGATCAACTACAAATTTCAGATCTCACAACAAGTAACGTGACCTCTAAAACCGCCCTGTCCCGACTGATTTTCCACCACTGACTCTCCCCAATCCCGACCAATTTTGGAAAAAATTTTTTTTTGGATCAAACCTCCGCTTTTGGTGAGAAACATCAAAAATTCATAGAGAAATTGCTCACCTGAGGTTTAAAGTACTGGATACAGGTAGCAGTACCCCTTATCTTACGGGGTTTTCTATCAGGCTGGGTCCAAAGAAAAAGAGTTCTAAGGGAGAGTAACTATTCCACACCACTCATAAACGGTATTTATTTATTTATTTGATAAGAATTTATATGTAGTATGAGAGCATATTGGTTTTCACACAGTAATATAGGCAATGTAAGCATTGTTTCACTCACCAAACACATCAACATACCTGACCTTTTTTGGCGACATTACCAGATCGTCATTTCTGACTGTTTCTTCCTCTAATGCTAAGTAAAGTTTGTCCTCCACATTGTCATCGATTGGGGAATCACTCTGGCCTTGAATTTCGTACCGTGGCACGACATGTCTTTACTGGCCAGGTCACTGGTAACAGGTGAAATGCTGAGACAATGGAGTGCAGGGGGTGGGAGGTCATGCAGGGTAAGTCATTGTCCCCGCCTGGCATCTTGTAGAGGAAGATGTCCTTTGTATACGTATGAGAAATCATGAGCAAAATTTTAAAAATATGCAAATGACAGACCTTACAATTGTGGCACGTTTATATACGTCAACGGGACTCACAGTGACAAAACATTTGGATGTGTATATACGTCAAAGGGACGTGGCTGTATAATCTGCATCCACAGGTGCTTAGAGCCATCCTTGCATGAAGGCTTGGACTTGATAGTGAACCATACTGGAGCGTAAACCTTCAGAATGAATTCAGCAATTGTTTGAGATTATTGCTAGGCCTTTCTGTCCCAACATACAAAAGCAGAATTCCATTTGCCAGTGTGACCGAGCAGGACATAATGAGTTTTCCTGGCTGACGATGTTACAAAGAGACAGAGCAATTGCCAATGATCACTGCTTGGCAAATATCCAGTAATTACTGCTGATCCGAACTTGAATCTTCAGCTTTGACATCCGAAAATTCACGTTATTGGCTCAGTGGCAACAATTGACACTTCCTTACAATTTGCCAATAAAGAACCGAAAGGCCCTGAGAAAATTCTTGGTCCTGTTGTGCAACCACCCAGATGTTCGAACAAATGACGTAGAGGAAGTTCATTTGCATGGAGAAGGCAAACAAACCACTGCAGAGGACATTTGACATGGTCTTCAAGGAGTCTTATAACACCGCCCTTCTTCCCTGTGTTCGCTGCAGTGCCATCACACCCAATTGTCACCAGCTTCTGAATGTCTATGCTGTTTTCACCAAGAGAATGGATGATGGCCAGCTTAATACTTGCAGAATTGCCATTTTCGGTTTATTGTGACCGAGATAGTTGGAGTCAGTCTCCTGTACCAGTGATATATGTACCTCTACAGTCACTCTCCAGTGAACTGTGCCATCAACTGTTTTGAGAGTCTGCTGGTGTATTTTACAAGTTCAGTTTAATCTCTCTCTCTCTCTCTCTCTCTCTCACACACACACACACACACACACACACACACACACACACACACACACACACACACACACACACACACACACACACACACACACACACACACACACACACACACACACACACACACACACACACACACACACTTGCACACACACAAGGAGTCAAGGAGAACAGATGTGCGCCGAAAGCGCTCCATACCGAGCCAGCACGGCCAGTGGCATTACCTAAATTAGTATCTTTATATGAGTCAAGCTCTGTACCAGGTTAGACTAAATGATTTTTTATTATTTAGAAAAATAATAATAAAAAGTTTAAACAAGACCTGTTCAAACAGAAAAGAGAACCGAGTGGTGAAAGAATGCATTCAGTCAGCTGAGGTTTGTTTTGACTACAACTGCCCCAGGGAATGTACAGTAAGTACTCTGTGCTTTTAGTATTGCAAAATGGACACATACTTTAGTAAAGGAAATTTGGAAAAGAAAAGGGATAAAGGTAGAAAGCAAGATGATGATTTCTACCAAGAACTGGTTGAAGTGGAGACTCACAATAGACTGGTTGAACATGTACACAAACTGGGGATGGCTTTCAAAAATGAAATTGATGAAATAAAGAAGCAGTTGCACTTGCAAAAGGAAGAAATAGAAAAACTAGGAAGGGAGGCCAACAAGAAGGACACAACCATCAGTGAACTAACAGTGGAATTGAGTACACTTAGGAAGAAAATGAGTGAAATGGCAAGTACAGTAGTCAATCACGAGAGTATTATGGAAGAGTTAAAAAATGATACAGAGACAATTAGGCAAGTAAGCAGTCTGATAGACCAGAGCAGTGATATTGAGGAGAAGATAACACAGGTGAATGAAGCTGTGCAAAGCTACAAAAATGATGTGGAAACCACGTATGCTGAAATGGTGAAAGTAAAGAAAGACTTAGAAACAAGGGTAGAGGAAAAAAGCATTAAAAAGGAAGTGAAAAGAATAATCCAAAACAACCCAAAGTTAGTCAGAGATTCAGTAGATATCAACAAATCTATATTAATCACTGGTATAGAAGAGGAAGAAGTAAAAAACAAGATCACAAGAGACAAAAAGGAGATGGCAAATGTAATGAGCTTATTGAAAGAAGTATCAGAGGAAATCTGTAGTAAAGATATGGAGGAACACAAAAGGTTAGGGGAATACGAGAAAAGCAAGTCAAGACCTTTAAAGGTAACTTTCCAGAGTGTAAACACTGTGGAGGAGATACTAAAAAATGCAAAGAATCTTATGGAAAAAGAGGAGTTCAAAAATGTATGGATAAAAAGATGCCTAACACAAGAGGAACTGGAATTACTGAAAGAGAAAAGGGAGGACGCAAAAACAAAAAATGAGGGAAGATCAGAGGAGGAGAACACATTTTTTTTTTTTTACAAAGTAATAGGATTGCAGGTACGAAAGTGGTACACAAACAGGATGGAATAAAAAGGAGGAAGGTAGTAGAACCATGTCATGACAAGTATATAAACAAGATGATAAAGTTGATGTACTCAAATGTGGATGGAATGGTATCTAAATTACTAGAGATGAATGATTATGTCAGAGAAAATGAACCACATATAATATGCCTAACTGAAACAAAATTAACACCAAGGATATCCAATGACATACTAAACTTAGAGGAATACAATATATGGAGAAGAGACAGAAATTTAAAAAAAGGAGGAGGAATTATAATATTAACTAAGAAAAATATAAAAGTCAATGAATTAAAACTAGATATACCATCACAAGTAGAACTGATTGCAGTAGTGATCAACACATCTGAAGGGAAAGTAATTGTAGCCAATTTGTACATGCCACCCAGATCAAACACATGGGAAAGAGACGAATATGAGGACCTGGCAGAGAGTACAATTCAGAGTTTAACCCGCCCCATCCCGACGTTTTCTGGGCAGTGGTACGCCCCAGTCCCGACATTTTTGGACCTTCTTTTTTTTTTGGCTCAAACATCCGCTTTTGGTGAGAAACATCGAAAATTCATAGAGAAATCGCTCACCTGAGGTTTAACCCGCCCCGTCCCGACCACTTTTCGACCACTGGTACCCTCCAATCCCGACCATTTTTCGACCTTTTTTTTTTTTTTTTGCTTAAACTTTCGCTTTTGGTCAGAAACAATGGTCGGTGGCAAAGAAATTGGTCCCCGGGGTCCCTAATTAGCTTAACCAGGTAGGCCTTGGTCCCACCTGGTCCCGTGTTCTCCCTAGGCGGTCTGAGCCTCAAACATTTTCTATGGTATTATAAGTCTCGGAAACCAATGAAAGTAAGTAGAAATGAATTTATTACAAACATAAAAACATGTGATAAAAGAGTATATTGGATTTTATACAAAAATAGAGCAGAAATAAGCATTGTACCATCGTGCGAAATGAGCAAAATCAGCCAACTTGGTCACGATGAATCGCTAACATTCTAAAATCATGATACATATAATTTTTTTTACTTACATAATACTTCTACAATAACATTATACCATTTTACATTTTATTGAACTGTTTTTACGTATTCACAGGCCTTTTGATAACATTTAGCGTAATGTTAGCGCTTATTTACGTAGTGAGTGAACTCGTTGTGACTGTTGTTTCAACTCGTATTGTGCTTTTTCTACTTACATAATACTTTTCTAATATTATTATACACTTTTCAACTTTATAGAACTGTTTTGAGATTATTTCAGGCCTTACGTAAATATATAGCGTAATAATAGCGCATAATAACACACACGGTGAAGTCGCTATGACAACTATTTCAACTTACAACCTATTTTTGTACTTATATAATAATTCTCCACTAACATTGCACATGTTTACACTTGATATAATTGATATCACATCATTTCTGAACTTACGATGGAACTGAGCGTCATATTTGCGCGTACTTACACAGGGAGTGTTATCGCGATATCATTTGTTTCATCTTACACTAGTATTCAACTTATAAAATACCTTACTACTAACATTACAACATCTTCCACTGTATATAATTCCTATCACATACTTACTGACCAGAATGTGGGTGTACTCGTGACATCAATTATGACAACTTACACTAATGTTCAACTTATACGTTTTATTCATGCTAACATTACACCCGTTTCCACTTTATTTCCTTGCTATCACATATTTACTGACCAGATTTACACAGTGGGTGTAGTTTTGATAACAATTCTTTCCACTTACACTAATTCTCATCTTATACATTACTTTTCTGAAAAAAAACACCCGTTTCAACTTTATATTTGACTTAGCACCTACTGACTGGCCTTACCATTATCATGAGCGTCATTTCGCCTTCCCACACAGTTTCAGTAGTGTAGGAAATTATGATACTCCTTGAAACAAGGCTGAAGGCACAACGCAACATTGCACCCGACACACTCGTATCTTGTGTCTTTTCTCTGAGTGGATGGTCTGACTGTCGAGTGCCTACATACATGGCAGCGATGCTGGGGTTTACGACGGTTTGGTTCGGAAGGGATTGCGCTGGGATAGTGGCGTCCTGCAAGACGTAGGGGAGTCTGAGCAGCCAGGGGGGTGCGGGTGCGGTGTGTGGGTCTGTCCTGGGCATGCTTGGCGATAATTTCACGTGCCAGCTCCCTCACAAACCCCTCAAAGGTCTCGGATACTCCGGTGGTCATTGCGTGCAGGTAGTGGGCGTTCAGGACCGTGATGTCGAGCAAGTGGAAAAAGAGTTTCTTGTACCACTTCATCGTGGTCCTGGCACAGTCAACACTTGAAATCATCGAGTCTGACTGATCAACTTGCCTCATGTTCAGATTATAGGCAAGTACAGACTCTGGTTTCCATACGTTGCGCCTCCTCTCGCTACGGTGATCCACGGAGTCTGTGCGGTGCATCAGGGGGCTGTGAACAGTTGATAGGAGGCAAACTTCCCTGTTGTGGTTCCACAGGGTTGCAAGGATGTTATTGGCCTGGAAGAAAACCACCTTGTTCTTGTCAAGTTTCCTCCCTATCTTGACCATATGGCGACAGTTTCTCTTGACTGTACCACAGACTCCAGTGTCGTGTTGGTGGAGGAACCTAGCGAGAAGAGGGCTAGTGTACCAGTTGTCCAGGTACAACACATGACCACGATGAAGGTACTCTTCTATCATTGTCTTCACCACGGCCCCAGAGTGTCCTATACTCCGATCTTCTATTATATCTGTCTGTGCGCCCGTGTACAAGACTATGTCTTGCACATAACCAGTCTTACAGTCACACATAACAAAGATCTTGAACCCGAAACGGTGTCTCTTGCTGGGTATGTACTGCCTAAAGGAAATATTGCCTCTCCACAACACAAGACTCTCGTCTATCACGAGGTCTCTGTAGGGATAAAATGAGGAGCGGAACATTTCCCGTAAATGATCAAATACCAGCCTAATTCTCCTCATTTTATCGGTGTTATTTGCATTGGCTGGATCATCTGCATCAAAAAGTGGGAGCGGCCGAGAATATACTGAAATCGGTTACGACCCATCACCTTTCCAAAGAAAGGTGTGAAGATGATTGGGTCAGTTGTCCAGTAGGCAGGAATTTGGTTTTTCCTTACCACACCCATCAAGATAACCAGGGCCAAAAATAGGAACATCTCTGAAATAGTCACGGGATAGTCATACTGTTGGGAATGCCTGCTCGTGGTTCCCAAACGTTCACTTTCACAGCGCTGTGATTGTGAAAAAATATTAGTTTGTTCAACTATGCGCCCCACAAACGCCTCACCAAAGAACAAGTTGAAAAAATCCAACCGTGACGAACCTGCATTTACACCTGGAGCCGTGCAACCTGACCGCCACTCCTCAGTGAAAGGGTGAATGATGGGAGTAAAATTACTCCCATCTTCCCAGTTCCACGTGACACCACCGTTTCCAGCCACGTCACCATCGTCCCCTTCGTCAGGGTGGGGAGGTGAGGGTGGTGGGGGAGGTTGGGGAGGTGGAGAGCGGCGCCTCTCATCACTCGCACTTCTCTTCCCTCTCCCTTTTCCTTTACCCTTTCCCTTCCCTTTCTTTCCTTTCCCCACATCCTGGGGCTGTGGGGAGGAAGTTTGGGAATATTCAGGGGCGAAAGAAGTGCTGGGGAGTGACTCAACCTCCTCTCTCCTAGGCCTACGAGCACCACGTGCTCGTGCTGCCTCCCTCACACCACTTGCCCCTTCACCCCGCACTACCCCCACACCACTCTCACTTTCACCCCGCGCTGCTGCCACAACACTTTCCCTTTCTCCCAGCAATCCCACCACACCACTTGCCACTTCCCCAGACAAAGTACTTTCACCATACCTTATGTGTCGTCTCGCCCCACCTTCTGATCCTCGTGGTGATATTTTCTCTTTTCCCAACCACGCGGCGATATCACGTCCTAGGCCTCCGTCATCCTCATCGTCCTCATCCTCGTCCTCATCAGATTCGGGATGGAGAGATAGCTGTGCACGTGGTTGGGGAGCAGGCTGGCCTTCCCTTGCCTTACGGTATGTCACATACCGCGTTTTTCGGGGCGAAGGGACCTCCTCATCACTGCTACTTATTTCTTCCTCTGGCTGGACATAATCGCGATCCACCACATCATCATCGAGTGGAGAATCACTGTCTCCAGTGAAGGCTTCCAGGACGGATGCGATTTCCTCGTCTGAGAGACCTTTCCGCGCCATGTCTGACCTGGGTCACTGCTAGCAGGTGAGTGACCGAGACAAGGGCGAGCGCAGGTCACGCGGGGTCTAGGACGCTGCCCGCCTGGCGGCAGGTAGGGGAGGCTTGGGTACCCGAGCGAAACGAAAATCTCGCGCGAATTTTGAAAATTGTGGAAATTATGAACCTTGCAATTGCAGGACGTTGAAGTACGTCGCCGGGATTAGCTGTGACAAAACGTGAGGACGTGGAAGTACGTCCCCGGGACGCTGCGGGTTAAAATACTCAATCTAGGTACAAGTACTTCCTTACCTGACTGGGTTTTCTAACAGGCTGGCACCAAAGAAAACGAGTTCTATGGGAGGTTAACTATTTTATCCACTCATAAACAGTATTTATTTATTTACTTGTTACGAATTTATATGTAGTACAAGAGTATATTGGTTTTCAAACAGTAATATAGGCATTATAAGCATTGTTTCACTCACTAACTCATCACCATTCATGACCTTTTTTTTTCCCACATTACCTGATCATCATTTCTGACTGTTTCTTCCTCTAATGCTATGTAAACTTTGTCCTCCACATTGTCATCGATTGGGGAATCACTCTGGCCCTGAATGTCTTAATTGGCCAGGTCACTGGTAACAGGTGAATTGCTGAGACAATGGCGTGCAGGGGGGGGGGAGAGGTTATGCGGTGTAATGCATTGTCCCTGCTTGGCATCTTGTAGAGGAATAGAGGAAGGTGTCCCGTGTATACGTGCCAAAAATCACTCGCAAAATCACTCGCGAATATTGAAAATTGTGCAAATTAGGGACCTTGCAATGTTGCCACGTTAATTCACGTCGCCGGGACATGAGTGCACATCATGTGCGGACATTAATTCACGTCGCCGGGACGGCACGGGTTAAGATCATTACTACATAAAATGGAGGAGAAATCAGAAAGAATTATACTAACTGGAGATTTTAATACAAATATAAATTGGAATACTCTAGATATAACTAGCCAAGAAAGCTGTTGGGACCAAAATCTCCTAGATCTCGTGCAAGAGTTTTTCCTAATGCAACATGTGAGGGAAACCACAGGAAAAAGAGGACTCGATGTACCTTCAATGCTAGATCTAATATTTACTAGGCAAGAAAATGATATTGACAGTTTAATATATCACCCTCCACTCGGCAAAAGCGATCATGCAGTACTAAATTACAACTTCAGGATAGCATATGACATAGTTAACAGCAATGAAAGTTACAAAAAGAGCCTAAACTATAAAAAGGGAAATTATCAAGACCTAAAGAAGTATTTCTTAGAAGTTGATTGGGAAAATGAGCTTAGAGGACAAGATTTAAATGCTGCATATAAAAAATTCTTTGAATTTTATGAAATAGGAGTCCAGAAGTACATTCCACAGCACAAAGAAGCAGATAAGAAAATACAGAAATGGTTCAATGCAGAATGTAAAAAATCAAAAGAAAGAAGAGATTTGTTGTGGAAGAGATACAGAAGACACAATAGTGAAAGGGTGTATAATAATTACAAACAGGCAAGAAACGATTATACAAGAATAAGGAGGGAAGCCCAAAAACAGTTTGAGGAGGATATTATAAATAAAAGTAGTGATCAACCAAAGCTATTTTACAGCTACATCAGAAGCAAAACCAAAGTAAAAGATATAATACAATCCATTACGGACGAGGGAATCACTTATACACAAGAGAAAGATATTTGTGAAGCGCTAAATAGGAATATCCAATTAGTTTTTACAGAAGAAAAAAATTTTGAGAGGGACTATGTGGAACATGCATGTCCACACATACTACCAGATATACAAATATCAGAAAAAGTAATACAGGAGGAGTTAAGTAAATTAGACAGAGGAAAAGCAAGTGGTCCTGATGAAATTTCATGTTGGGTACTATGAGAATGTGCAAAGGAGTTAAGTAAACCATTATTTTTAATTTTCAAGAAATCCTTGAGTCAAGGTAAACTACCTGATATTTGGAAGAAAGCAAATATTGTCCCCTTATTCAAGAAAGGAAATAGACAAAATCCACTCAACTACCAACCAGTATCATTGACCAGTGTTGTAAGCAAGGTATTAGAAAAGCTTATAAGAAAAGCTTGGGTAAATCATCTAGAAGAACACAGTATGATAACAGAAAGACAGTTTGGTTTCAGAAAAGGAAAATCATGTGTTACTAATCTGTTGAGCTACTATGACAGAGTAACAAACACAATACAGGAAAGAGAAGGATGGGTGGACAGTATCTATTTAGATTTCAAGAAAGCATTTGACACAGTACCACACCAAAGACTTTTATGGAAACTGTACCATCAGGGAGGAATTCGAGGCAAACTGTTTTGTTGGATGCAAGATTTTCTCATAAAAAGAGAAATGAGAACAGTACTAAGGGGAAACTACTCATCATGGAAAGAAGTGACTAGTGGAGTACCACAGGGTTCAGTGCTGGCACCAATCATGTTTTTAGTGTATATAAATGATATAAACAGTAACACTGGAAATGAAAGCTATCTGAATATGTTTGCAGATGATGCAAAAATACAAAGGAGAATTACTAACACAGACTCTTGTAAAGAGCTACAAGAAGAATTAAATAAACTTCATGAATGGAGTAATATATGGCAAATGGAACTCCATGTGGACAAGTGTCATGAAATCAAGTTTAGTAAAAGTGGAAAAAGACCTGATTGGGATTATACGTTAGGAAATAAAACCCTATACACATCAGAAAGAGAGAAGGACGTAGGTGTGATTATCAATAACAGACTATCTCCGGCTGACCACATCAGCGAGAAGGTACGGAACATGTATACACTGCTTGCAAATATGAGAATAGCATTCACATACATAAATGAAGACATGCTAAGATGGATAATAACATCATTCATTAGACCAACCCTGGAATATGCATCAGTAGTCTGGAGTCCTCATCTCAAAAAACACATAGACAAGATTGAAAAAGTTCAAAGGGCTGCTACAAGATGGATACCAAGCTTAAGGGACCTAAGCTACGAAGAAAGACTAAATAAACTGAATCTACCAACACTACAGGAGAGAAGGAAAAGAGGTGACATGATAATGCTATATAAATGCATATCAGGGAAGGAGAAAATAGACATAAATGATTACTTAACATATGGAGAAGCATCAGCAAGAGGACACTGCAAAAAACTCATAAGAAGAGAGGTGATAAAGACGTAAGGAAATTCAGTTTCCCAAACAGAGCAATTGATCAATGGAATGCACTACCGAATGAAATATTGTGTGCCATAACAATTCACAAATTTAAGGATATGTACGATAAATATGGTTTAAGACACGGGACAGTACGAGTTTGACTCATTCCTGTAATGATAGAATTAGATAAGAACAATTAGGTAAGAACACACACACACACACATGACAGTGGCGTCCATATTCCTTCATCGTTATACTTCACCTTTCGTTCTCCTACACCTTTTTATCCTTCATGCCTCTTTCACTTCTTTTCCTCTCCACTTGCTCAGGGACACCCAACACCAACGTCCATCTAAAGTGTCACGATTTCTTGGAGTTGTGCTTTTGCATTCATGGTCCTTTTCTTGGATATCGCTTTTGCAGTCGCTTGTTTGCTTGGTAAACAGCTTGTAGAGTCATGTTCTTATTCATGATTTCTTTGGTGTTGGAAATAAAAAGAAAAGAAAAAACAGGATAAGTACAGTATGTCAGTTGTCTCATGGTAGCTGGATCCTATGAAAGTGTGATTGAAATACGTGAATAAGACAAGGACAGTTATATTTATCTCAGGTATACGTGGCCTCAGTCTTCTTAAAACATGCAAAGTCAATTTGTTATACAGGAAGATTTTCTCGGAATGTGAAAATAATGTGACATTCTTTCGGTGCAAGAACCGGCATAGCATGGAAAGGAGTGTTGATAAAGCAGATTCTTGTGTAAGGAGCATTATTAACGCCTTCAATTCAGTGACGTCTGGCTATGTCCAGATGATTTAATTCAGTTCATGAGCATTTTTCGAACTAGAGGTATTAGACGTAGCATTGAATAACCTCCTGGCTACCAGTATGTTCTCCAAACTGAATAAAATCGTCTACAGATGGTAAGATTAAACTGGAAGAAACCGGCACCAGATTCAGAAGGTTAACCTGAGGATCACAGCTACAGCGACCAATCCATCATCTGTTTTAATGATACAAAATACGCAGTGTGTGTATGAAGTGGATGACACTTTTAGAGTTTTTGCTGAGAAATGTCGGCTTGAAGAAATTACGGTTTACGATCATTATGTTTGCATGGATTCTTAGTATGATATTGTTAACTCAACATAGTCACTTGAAAGACAGCCCGAAATTATCTGCGTATTGTACATAGCTAGGCAGTACATCACCTTGAAATACTTCTGCTACGACATAATCTTAAGGTAACGGATTACATGATTTATTGGAGCATAATACACTAATGATAAAAAATTACAGTGTAAGCTAGAAATACTGAGAAAAAATAAAGAATACCAATTAATACGACATCGAGAATTACTGCCACTTAGAAAAAATTAACATAAATGTCAGAGGGAGAAAATTACCAGTTCTTTCACTGACTAAAGGTACTGGACCACTTGGGTGGGTCTGTGGGTCGCTGATGCCACATGAAACAGTATTATTTGTACGAGTTTATGTATCATTTACTGTACTTTAGTTCTCTCATTTACAAAAAAACTCCTTTATCGGTATAACTTATTCCTGTCTAAAACACTATTCTTAAAGTAATCAGTCTCCGTGGCGTCCCATCCCGCCATTTAGCTGCCCCTCAACCACAGTCTCTCTGGACAGTATGTCTTTTTTATTTCTTTTTACGCACCACGTCCTTCACATTAATCATCGTGTCCTCCTTTTCCTTCTCGCCTCTTCCTTCCAACAGCGATATTGTCTTCTTCCTCCTCCTTCTTCTCTTTTCTTCCTTTAAAAAGATATCCTGTCCTCGTCCACATCTCTCTCCTCCTCCACTCTTCCTTCCAACAGCCATTGTGTTCTGTTCCTTCTCCTCCCGACAACTCCTCCTCCACTTCCTCCTCTTCCTCTTCCTTTCTTTCCAAGAAGCAACCCATTCCTCTGCACCCTCCCTCATCGCTCTTCCTTGTCTGCCTACATTATTTGTTTGATTTTGTTTCTTCACCCAACTGTAAGTGGAAAGGAGGAAGCTTCGTCCGTTACCTCCAGTATCCCTTATTCTACTCTCTCTCTCTCTCTCTCTAAATAAACACACAAAAGTAGGGAATCACCAAAGTAAGGAGTGAAAAAAAGGTTGTTCCCAAGAATTTAAACATCGTACTGTTTAACCCATAAGCCCCTGAAGAAAATATTTTACTTCCGCCCACGCCAAACGATTTTGCTCGACGGAACGCCACCTGAATATGAAGGCTATGTTATATGCAAGAGTAAGAAGCAAGAGAACTTAATATATATATATATATATATATATATATATATATATATATATATATATATATAATGAAGACAAAGAATTTAACTGCATATATATATATATATATATATATATACATATATAATGAAGACAAAGAATTTAACTGCATTGACAGGCGCAGGTTTAACACAGCCCTACATACATTTACCCACAGTGAACCACTTTCTATTTTATTTTTTATATACTTTTTGTATAACAAAGAAAAAAAAATAATAAAATGACAACAAAACCGATCTCAAATTTACGGAACCAAATTTACATTTCTCGCTAAAGGGTCGCTTTTTTGTTTATTTCCACACGAACTTTTTTCACATTATACGAAAGAGTGCTAAGGTTCAGCATCGTTTTGGCTTGGTGTCCACACACACATCACTGTCCATACACCCGGAGTATGGAGAACACACCATGAGTATTCCATGGCAGTTGTATGAGAAAGTGTGGCGGTGGCGTGTGACTCGCTGTTGTGGCCAGGAAAGTGGTGATATCGTGTCAGGCAAAAGAGACAGTTTTTAATGGAAACGTTAGTGTGTCACAGAGGAGCCAATTGTCTGTTTAATTTCCCTGCTTATTATGAAATGAGATCCTCCAGGTAATCCTTTAAATCCGAGAGATCTTGCCTAAGTTGAATAAAATGGTCTTCCATTTTTAAAAATAAATTGTAAACTATGTTCTTTGGCTCTGCGGGTTACCGATATGCATTTTTAAAGCAATATACAAATATGGTTGGATGAAAAGCGTTAAATACTTTCTTAACAGACTGATGGAAGTTTTCGTTTAATTTTTCACGCTATGATTTTATGCTAATGGTCTTTTCTGATAACAGGATCCAGAACGATACTTTCACTGAATATCCTTGCCGACCGAAAGGCTCCGACCGTTTACGACGAGCCTGAGACATAAAACTGGGGAGTTGGGTAAGCAGAGGGTGGTGAAGTGTGGAGGGTGAGGGAGTGCGAGTGTGACTGGTGTGGCCCGTGGTATCAGTTGCACAACGGGAGGCCAGGGTGAGGACTTTTGTGCATGGTGACCCTCTGACATGACCTGGGCAGAGAGGAGCAAGAATATGGAGGAAGAGTTAGAGAGGGAGGAAGGAGGGTATGGTCAAGGATAGAAGAAAGAAGAGTTCAAAGAAAATGGAACAAAAAGAAAGGCGGTTGCAGGAGTGTGGTAGGAGGATATGGTGAAGGGTGAATGAAAGGAGAAATAAGTATAAATGTCATGTGTAAAAGGGTAGGAAGGGTACAAGGAAGTATGGAGGCTGGAAAGAGGGTGTGGGAAATGAAGGAGAGAGAGGGGGGTATGAAAGATGGAGGGATAAAAAGATTTTATGGATATGAAGGAAATATGAGCAAGAGAATGAAGGCTGGAAGGGGAGTATAGGGGATGAAAAGAAGAACGTGAACAAGGAAAAAGGAGAAGGAAGTATAGGAGAGAGTGAAGGAAGGGTATAGTGAAAGGTGAGAGAAGAAGGGGAGAATGCATGAGAGGAAACAAAGAAAAGGTTAAGAGGAGAGGATAAAGGAAGGAGGTAACAGAAGATGAGCGAGGAGAGAGGAGGAGAAGTATGATGGAAGGTGGGAAGGAAAAGAGAGTAAGGACAGAGTGGGAGGAAAACTGGAGGCGATGGTGAAGGTAGAATTAGTAGAGTGAAGGATTAAAGGAGTGCAGAACAAAGGAGTGCAAATGAAAGGAAACTGCAACAGGCATCTCCTCCATATATTTTAATGTTCTCCACATACCATGGCTATGTATATACTCTGTCGTATGCTCTCTTCAGATCCGAGAAGGCACCTAGTAACGTCTCTCCCTTCTCTAAATAATTTTCCACTAGGCATCTTAGAGCGAATATCTGATCTACACATTGTTATCTCTTCCTATGCCATCCTTTTCCCCCCGGCTGATTCTTTTGTTATTTCACTATTTCTATCGATAAACAATGTAATATATGTTTTTCTGTTACACTGAGACGACAAATAAGCCCAAGATTGCCATGCACTTGTGTTTCTACTTTTGTTTGCATGTGGGAACAATTCTATCTGACATCCAGTCCTTCAGGACCCTACCTGTCTCCCAGGCAAGGCTATATATCTTCCATATCCATTCCAGCACTGGGTTCCTGGGACTTTCAGCATTGGCTTCACTGTCTCACCAACGTCTTTCCTACTTATCTCTTCTTTACTTCTCGCCCTTCTTCTTCTCCCAGCCTATCCTCAACCAATGATTCTTACGCTGCTTTCGATCGCTGTATTCATCAGATCATGAAAATGTTCTTAACTCTCGTCCAGTTATTTCTTAGGGTCGTATTTAATGCTGCATAACGGACTTCCTAGCATATCTATTTTAGCAATTCTTTTGCGCATTAAACCACGACATTCACTTGTCACGTACAAGGGAATATTAGGATGTAATATGCAGACTGAATCGCTCAGGAAGAAGTGTTAGGAAATAGGTAAAGCTACTTCAAATATAATCGTGTGACTGGGAGGGTGTAAGAGTGGAGTGATTGTAAGAGAAAGTAGAGACTGACCAAGAAGAAGAAGGACGGACTTTAACTTGGTCCTGTTTGTTGTCATTTTGTCGCTTATAACACGCACCTCAGTGGTAGAAAAATACAGTATACTACGGCTCTCCATCCTTCCTGTTGGCCACGTTAGTGTAAAGCTAGTATTGGGTAACTGACGGAGGAAGAGGCTGTAAACCGAGAGTGAGGTGGAACTACAAGGTGGGGAATACATACTGAGAGAGAGAGAGAGAGAGAGAGAGAGAGAGAGAGAGAGAGAGATAAGTAGTTATAACGACCAATATCATAAAAAAAAAAAAAGTGATAATCCTCTACGCTTACTCGAGTGCTTCCTTGATAGTGCAGATGTTCCATTAGTTTTGTCCATAAAGATGATCGTAAATCAGTGTTGATGTGGTTCTTGACGGGATGTTTGGCTCTAAAGAATCTCTCTGTCTGTCTGTCTGTCTGTCTGTCTCTGTCTGTCTGTCTGTCTCTGTCTGTCTGTCTGTCTGTCTGTCTGTCTGTCTGTCTGTCCCCTCTCTCTCTCTCTCTCTCTCTCTCTCTCCCTCCCTCTTTCTCTCTCTCTCTTTCTCTCTCTCTCTCCTTGTTCATGCATCACTGGGGTGGAGGACAAGATGATTCAGAAACTGAGAGGATTGTGTGTGTGTGTGTGTGTGTGTGTGTGTGTGTGTGTGTGTGTGTGTGTGTGTGTGTGTGTGTGTGTGTTGATATTTTTTTGTATAAGTTTGTAATGGGTTTTTGAATCTGTATTACTACGTGTATGTGTGCATTGTTTATGTTTTTTTTTGTATATAAGTGTACTGGTGTATGTGTTGCAGTAGTGCTGTAGTAAGAAAGACAGGCGGAACATAGGTTTGGATGAATTTGATGAGAATGGAAGAGTGGGAGAATAATGAAAGAAGGGTAAATCAGAGAGAATAGAAGATTGAGAGATACTTGGGGCAGGACTTTCGTAAGATGGAGATGAGGTAATATGGAGCGTTAGAGAGAGAAGTAGAATTAACTGAAGAGTGGGTAACTCGATGGCTTGGTTGGTTTGACACTGGACTCATGCTTTGGGGACGCTCTTGACCTACATTCCAGCCCCGCTGTCTGCCTCTGGTTTCTGGGGTGGAGGCTCATAAAATAAGACCATCCATCGACGGTCAAATAATCATACCTGTATCATACTATAATCTACTGCCACTACCTAACGTTCAGCATCTGTACCTGGTATCTATCCTACCTTCCTTCTGAAACCTGTATATCTTTACCTTGAAGAGAGAGGGAGGAAGGAAGTAGGTGTGTTTGGGTGTTCCGAGTACTGTGCCTGGATTCACAAGCTTGTCATCATTTCCCTGTCACAACTTAAATTTGTGTTTGCAGGAAGGACAGAGCAAGGAAAATCCAGAATCTTTCTATGTCTCTTCATCCTGATATATCTGGTGAAAACAGGGGAATATTACAGTGATTCAGTTTGTTGTAAATGTGGTGCACTTTTTTGTTCTATTTTAACGAAGATACCTAACCCGCATCACCTTAGTTAATGGTTGTGTGTACTGTAACTCGAGGGTTGATTTGACTTGTAAGCAGGGAGACTATCATATGTCAAAACTAAGTCTCTTGAATTTCATGCATCCCTGACTTACTCTGGGTGTGGCCTGGTTCCTTCACGTAAAACGAAACCTGCAACTTCAATGTCCTTCCATAAGCCCTCCAATGTGCCACAAAAATAGCCTTACAGTTACCATTACATAGAACTGTATGATATTCCCAAGTCTCCAAGAATGCCCTGGGTATGCAGTATCTATGCAGGTAGCATGGGGTGGCGTGCATAAGTTAATCTTTTAGTGTGACATAAATCAGGGACAGTTGGGTCTCTGGGAACGGATTGATTAGTCTTTGGCATTTACGTTTATGATATTAGAAATCTATCCTTAACCCATTAACACTCCATTATGAGCCTAAGTAACCAGTCCCACCGGTCCTGAATGGGCAACAAACCCCAACCTGTCCTCAGATGTAAACCCTTGTGTCACGAATCAATTCGTGACATTTCCCTTTTGTGAGAAGCCACGAACTATTAGTGGAAAACTCACTGTGTATCGCTCAGTTAACCGTTTCTCTCTCCATTTCGGGGTATACTTTTCAAAACATTCGTCACTGTTTAAAAGTGACCGATTTAATGCACGTCACTAAGTGCGCTACTGAGCGATACTATTGTTTTTTTATTGTTCGCCTCTGCTTGCCTCAACCGTTAGCCACGCCTTCTTCCGGTGGCTTGTGCGTCCTGCCCATACAATGTATTTTGAATTCAGTCTAGTTGTGGCTTTGACGGAGAGAGGTCCTGTGCTCCAGAAGTGTGAGAGGTCAGCTAGCACCCAAGCTCCACAGAGTATCAGTTTCTCCAAACTCCCACCCCTTGGTGATACAAAGCATTCATCGTTCAGTATTTCCTTTTGTTTTCCTAGTCTTAAGAGTTTAATTAAGGTGTTTTTTTCCTAGGCGTAAGTATTTAGCTTTTGTGTGAGTGAGTGAGTGTGGTCTCATTGATTTGATTTGAAATGTAACGTTAAATTTATTTTTGTAATCAATAAATTTAACAGTTCTTTTTCTTGAGCTTAATGTAAAGTAAACTCTTGTTTCATTTCTCCATAATTAAGCTTATTTCCCACATAGCTCCTAGCTTGCATAGACGTTATACTATTCATAACTGGTACTTAGACCAGTCTTGTTGTATTAACTTAAAATCCGTTGTGCCAGGAGTTAAGCATCGGCAAGAACCTGATGTTAGTGTTAGTTATTTATTGTCAGGGGTGAAGTAACTTTCTCCAGAGGCTAACAGTACTAATTCAGCAATTGTGAGTAATTAGTCTCTGCTGTGTACTGTTGAGAAAGTTTATAAATTCTCGTTCTCAGAGAATCGTGCACAAGCCAGCGTAAAGTAATCGTTGCTTGATGTAGCAAGACAATCATTGTCTCTGCTCTTCAATATTATTGAATATTAATATCAATTAAATAATATTTAAGCATTTATTTCAAAATTACTGTGATATTATAAAAACCCCGTGACAATTGGCGACCTCATTCCAGGATATTAACTCCTAGCTATAAAGCTATTCACGAGATAGTGCTCACTCGTTCATATTTAGGTATTTATAATTAAACTTTATAGACACAAGTTTACTGGTGTTTACCGTTAATTTAGCAAGTGAATTTTGCTTTATCAATCCATAGAGTACTTAACTCTAGTTTATTCTTGGTAACGCCAGAAGATTTTATTCGCTCCTGGGAAGTCGCCGTACCCATTGTGTTTATTATTGAGTCTTCCCAGTCATTTACATTTTTGATTTATTCTTTGCCAGTTAACTAGATAAGACTGGTCACCACTAGCTTGTGTCTGTACTCTTTACTTGTGTCATTAGTATTCGTCGCTAAGCAGTCAGTACTCAATTTCGGTTTGCTTAATAAATTAGCGCCATGGCTACTACTGTATTTTTACAGGAAGCCAAAGATATGGGTCTTTCGGACCCAACCGAAATTAAAGAGTATATACTCTCATGGCATAATCAGGAGCAGCAGCGCGAGAATGATGCCAGTGAAGAGCGTAAGATTCAGCGCGAATATGAGCGAGAACAGCGTGCATATGAACAAGAGCAGCGTGAGAAAGAGCGCGAATACGAGCGGGAACAACGGGAATACAAGCGAGAACAGCGTGAGGAACGAGAGAGAGAACGAGAACACGAACATGCCGAGCGAGAAGCACGCGAAAAACATGAACTTGAAATGATGAAGCTCAAGTGAGATTCCTTGGCTTCAGACACGTCTGGTGTAGTTGGTCCAAGCTCCACGAGCGTTCCCCCTGCACATGTCCTGGCGACCCAACGCATCAAGCTTCCTTCATACAAGGAAAGCGAGCGAATCGAGCCGTACATAGCTCGTTTTGAGGACATGGCAGACATGTATCAACTGGATGAGGCAGCTAAGCGGATCCAATTTCTTAGTTTATTTGAGGGCCCTGCCCTCGATATTCTCCACAGACTTCATGGAGACAATCTCACATATGAGATGATGAAAGCTGCACTCATTAAGGCGTATGGTCTCACAGTAGACGACGCCAAAGTTCAGTTCATGCGAGCTCATCTCCAAGACAAGGAGACAGCTGTTCAGTTCCTTGATCGTCTCACAGCTTACTTAAATGAGTGGATGGAGAAAGATGAAACTCCTTCCACGCGTGAGGGGATAATTGACCTTATCCTGCGTACACAGCTAGAGAGGTCGTGGCCTGCTGAGCTCATAGCACAGCTTAAGATCTGCCAGGTGAAAGATGCCAGCCAAATGGCAGAAAAGGCTGACGCATTCTTTACTGCATACGGGTATCAAGCTCGTAAGCAAAACACCTGGAGCAGAAAAGATACTGCTAAGTCTGGGAAGCCGTCTCAGACTGAATCCCAGCACCAAGGCCGTTCTCAGAGTAATGGCCAAGGTCCAAAACCACAGAAGGACCAGGGGCAAAATACACAGCAGCCTGCTTGGAAGCGGTACAACAAGCACCCCAACCAGCAGCAGTATCAGCCACGCAACCGACCGTCGGGACAAACTTTTTCACCACCAGCTCAAAAGAGGCAGGAAGCGAATGCAGCCTTCATTCCTCAGCAGCAGCACGGTGGTCACGTCCCTACCAGTGTGGGTTCTTCCCCACAGTTCACTAGTCCCACAGTGACAGTGAACCCCCCCCCACAGATGGCCAATGTTCCATCTCCTTATAATTCTCAAGGCACAATGTTTGCCGCATCAATTCAGCAGCCTCATGAGTGGCTAGCTACTTCCTCCACAGGCCCTCCCACAGGTGACAGTACCTTCCTTGTTCAGTCAGGGTTTGTGGGAGACATTCCTGTGAAGGTCCTGAGAGACAATGGTTCCTCAGGTTGCTCTGTTAAGCAGAGTTTAGTTCGGCCTGAGCAGTATACAGGTCGACAGATCCATGCAAACCTTATTGATGGATCAGTGAGATTGTTCCCTGAGGCATGTATCCAGGTGGCATCTCCATTTTATACTGGTACGACACTTGCAGTTGTCATGCCAGAACCTTTATTTGAACTCATCATTGGCAATATTTCCGGTGTCAAGGATAGCTGCTCCGATGATAACGCTACTCAGACTTCGGCTGCTGCGGTTACACGAGCCATGGCTGAGGCTCCAGACTGTGTCACCCCAGTGATCATTGAATTGCCGCAAGATCTGATGTTTAGTCAACTTGTTGTACAAGAACAACATTCTGACCCGACACTTGCTGCCATGCGGAACAAACAAAAGGGTCAAGTGATTAGGTATTCACAGGGAAGTCAAGCCAGGTTCCTTCGTAAGCGAGGACGGCTGTACCGTGAGTCACAGACATCCCAGGGTGAGGTTCGACTGCAGTTTGTCGTTCCTGCAAAGTATCGCCGAGCAGTGTTTGAATTAGGTCACTGTTCAGCGATGGGAGGTCACATGGGTCAAAAGAAGACCTCTGACCGCATCCATGCTGACTTTTTCTGGCCAGGAATGGGACGGGAAATAACGAGGCTCGTACGTTCCTGTGATGTGTGTCAGCGTACCACTGACCGGGGACATGTCCGTCCTGCGCCATTGAAGCCAATGCCCATAATCTCTGAACTGTTCGAGAGAGTAGCAGTTGACATAGTTGGGCCAATCTCTCCTAGGGCTAGTGATGGATCAAAGTATATCCTCACTATAGTTGATTTCAGCACACGGTGGCCTGAAGCCGTGGCCCTTAAGAATATAGAGGCCGTCACTGTTGCTGATGCATTAATTGAAGTGTTCTGTCGTGTAGGTATCCCTAAGGAGGTCTTGAGCGACCGGGGTTCGCAGTTCACTTCGGCAATGATGAACGAAACGTTCAGGTTGCTGTCCATCCGAGGCTTACGAACTACGCCGTATCATCCCATGTGTAACGGGTTGTGTGAGAGGTTCAATGGAACTCTCAAGAAGATGTTGAGGCGCATGACCGCCGAACAGCCAAAGGAATGGCCGCGGTTCATTGCTCCTCTTCTATTTGCTTATCGAGAAGCCCCACAGCATTCATTGAAATTCTCACCCTTTGAACTGGTGTATGGGAGGTCGGTCTGGGGCCCACTTCAAGTCCTTCGTGAGTTATGAGACGATGAAGAACCCGACCCTGAAGTCAAGACCACCTACACCTACGTCCTTGATTTGGCTGACCGCCTCCAGTCGACGTGCGAGTTAGCTAAGGAAGAACTGATCAAGGCGCGTAAAGTTCAAAAGGCTTATTATGATAAGAAGGCAAAGCTTCGGAAGTTTAGTCCAGGCGATAAATGCTTCGTATTACTCCCCACTGCCCAGAACAAGTTGTTGGCGCAGTGGAAGGGTCCATTCGATGTAGTAGAGCGCATTTCAGACCTCAACTACATAATACAGATGGGGAATCTTCGTATAAGGTTCCACATTAACATGTTGAAGGCTTATCACGAGTCAGACCCCGAGGAGACTGGCCTATGAGTAGCTGATGATAGTGACCAGCCACTGGAAGAAACCGGGGCAGCTGCGGTGATCCCAGCTGACGACCATGATGACGAGCCCTTAACCGCTCAGTCCCATCAGGAAGAGACTGTCGGAGATGTTTTACTTAACCCTGACTTAGCAGTAGGGGACCAAAATGCCTTATGGTCACTGCTCTGTCAGTATGCTGATGTCTTCTCAGACCAACCTAGACTTGCAAAGGTTGCGTGTCATAAAATTGAGTTGACCAGCAATGCTCCTATAAAGGTTAAGCCATATCCGATTCCCATGCGACTACAGGGTGCAGTAGATAAGGAAATTGCTGACATGGAGACTGCAGGCATTATCGAAAAGTCCTCATCTCCTTACTGTAGTCCGATGGTAGTAGTCCGCAAGAAAGATGGTGGAGTCAGGATTTGTGGCGACTATAGAAGGCTCAATGCAATCACCAAAGTGGATGCTGAGCCAATGGGTGACCATATTGCCATCTTCTCCAAGCTGGCAGGGTCACGATATTTCACGAAGCTCGACCTAGCGAAGGGATTCTTCCAGATTCCCCTTCATCCTGAGAGTCGTCAGTTCACTGCCTTTGCTACTCCTAGGGGTTGTACCAGTATAAAGTCCTCCCATTTGGACTTACCAATTCCCCAGCAGTATTCAATCGTGCCATGAGACAAGTGCTCCATGGTATTGTAGGAGTAGAGATGTTCGTTGACGATGTCCTCGTTCATTCCGCCACATTGGAGGAGCACCTCAGACTCTTGGAAATTGTCTTCAGTAGACTCCAGAGTTTCAACATGACTGTGAAGCCTAGCAAATGCAAGATTGCTCACAGTGAGGTGGAGTTCCTCGGTCATATTGTTGGCAACAACCATTGCAGGTGTCAGGGTGACAAGATCAGGAAGGTTAAAGAAGCCCCGAGACCCGTGACCAAGAAACAGGTTAGGGCATTTCTTGGCCTAGTGGGGTATTATAGGAGTTTTATCCCCAACTTTGCTCTCATTGCCCAACCGTTGTACGAAGTGCTACGGAAATATGCTCTAAACACCATTGAATGGGGAGAAGCGCAAGAGAGATCTTTTGCCACCCTCAAGAATATGTTGTGCAAGGAGCCTAACTTGCAGTTGCCTGATTCCAGCAAACCTTTCATACTGCGCACTGATGCTTCACAAGATGGAGTAGGTGCCGTATTGATGCAGGAATCGGAAGGTGGAATCTTCCCAGTGGCATACCACAGCCGTAGGCTAAAACCCGCCGAGAGGAATTATAGTACTGTTGAGAAGGAACTCTTGGCTGTGGTTGATGGTGTTAAAAAATATTATTATTATTTATTTGGGGCATCATTTGTTCTGGAAACTGACCATATGCCACTCACTAGTCTTAGCACAACCAAGACGGCTAATGCAAGATTGACACGCTGGACACTGTATTTACAGCAGTTTAACCTTGTTGTGAGATACATCAAGGGAAGTGATAACGTAGGTGCAGACCTGATGTCTCGCCTACTAACTGCTGACTAACATGGGCAGTTGTTGTATGCTGGGTTCCGTGATAGGCATCCTCAGAGATATGAGTAATCCAAGGACCAGCCTGGTTCCCAGTCAAAAGTGTAGACCTGACGTCTCACTTGTTGGCCCCACAGGACACAGTATGTCCAGGGCCTGTACATACACGTGTACTGTAGGTTAAGGGGGAAGTGAGAATTTCGCAGAGGCGACTTGAGGCTATGGAAGACCCAAGTTTGCACAAGGATTCTCAGCTCCCCGATACTAATATAAGTACTGTAGGTTAAGGGGGAAGTGAGAATTCCGCAGAGGCGACTTGAGGCTATGGAAGACCCAAGTTTGCACAAGGATTCTCAGCTCCCCGATACTAATATAAGTACTGTAGGTTAAGGGGGAAGTTCGAGAGAGAACTCCGCAGAGGCGACTTGAGGCTATGGAAGACCCAAGTTTGCACAAGGATTCTCAGCTCCCCGATACTAATATAAGTACTGTAGGTTAAGGGGGAAGTGAGAACTCCACAGAGGCGACTTGAGGCTATGTTAGACCCGAGTTTGCACAAGGATTCTCAGCTTCCCGATATTAATATAAGAACTGTAGGTTAAGGCACAGGTTGAGGACCCGTGTGCAGTTCGAGGCTATGGAAGACCCGAGTTTGCACAAGGATTCTCAACTTGCCGACACTAATCGTGTGCTAAAATTAATGGCGACCTCGAGTGTACTTTTTGTAGCATGTACTGATTGCTAGGCAGAGAGAGTAATTGTAACGTAGTAAGAATTTTGTCTCATTGACATTTTGATGCTCCACCTTAATTGGTTTTGCAGGTTCAGCAATGGGTGTAGCAGTTTTGCTGTGCGGGCCAGCTGATCGTCTGCCGCACGCTGCCGCCTCTTCTCCTCTGCCTTCGTCGTCGCCATATTATTTACTGGTCATTTTACACATAGGTACAGTCACACTACAACTGTCACACCTACACCGTGTATTACATACACCACGCTACACAACAATTAGTTGTCAGTGTAAATGTAGCGAATTTTCGCTCAGTTTGACCTGAGTACAGGATTTTCACCGTTGTCACGGAGTTTTTCCCTCAAGCTTGCTTCTATTAACGTACATACGAGGTTTTTTCGCTCACTGGCGACTGTGACTTTCTCCTGTAGCAGGACAGCACACACACCACAGTGTGAATCTTGTGTGACTGAGTTAGGATGTGTGCATATATATATATCCACAAATTTTTTCCCATAAGGAAAAAATTTAATTTTGGAGGGGCGTAATGTCACGAATCAATTCGCGACATTTCCCTTTTGTGAGAAGCCACGAACTATTAGTGGAAAACTCACTGTGTATCGCACAGTTAACCGTTTCTCTCTCCATTTCGGGGTATACTTTTCAAAACATTCGTCACTGTTTAAAAGTGACCGATTTAATACACGTCACTAAGTGCGCTACTGAGCGATACTATTGTTTTTTTATTGTTTGCCCCTGCTTGCCTCAACCGTTAGCCATGCCTTCTTCCGGTGGCTTGTGCGTCCTGCCCATACAATGTATTTTGAATTCAGTCTAGTTGTGGCTTTGACGGAGAGAGGTCCTGTGCTCCAGAAGTGTGAGAGGTCAGCTAGCACCCAAGCTCCACAGAGTATCAGTTTCTCCAAACTCCCACCCCGTGGTGATACAAAGCATTCATCGTTCAGTATTTCCTTTTGTTTTCCTAGTCTTAAGAGTTTAATTAAGGTGTTTTTTTCCTAGGCGTAAGTATTTAGCTTTTGTGTGAGTGAGTGAGTGCGGTCTCATTGATTTGATTTGAAATGTAACGTTAAATTTATTTTTGTAATCAATAAATTTAACAGTTCTTTTTCTTGAGCTTAATGTAAAGTAAACTCTTGTTTCATTTCTCCATAATTAAGCTTATTTCCCACATAGCTCCTAGCTTGCATAGACGTTATACTATTCATAACTGGTACTTAGACCAGTCTTGTTGTATTAACTTAAAATCCGTTGTGCCAGGAGTTAAGCATCGGCAAGAACCTGATGTTAGTATTAGTTATTTATTGTCAGGGGTGAAGTAACTTTCTCCAGAGGCTAACAGTACTAATTCAGCAATTGTGAGTAATTAGTCTCTGCTGTGTACTGTTGAGAAAGTTTATAAATTCTCGTTCTCAGAGAATCGTGCACAAGCCAGCGTAAAGTAATCGTTGCTTGATGTAGCAAGACAATCATTGTCTCTGCTCTTCAATATTATTGAATATTAATATCAATTAAATAATATTTAAGCATATATTTCAAAAACACCGTGATAATTTTAAAAACCCCGTGACACCTTGGTCCATCCGTTTGGAGGACCTTAGCACACAAACACTAGACGTCATTATCTCCCGCCTAATGTTTTTGCCAGCCTCTGTGTGTGTGTGTGTGTGTGTGTGTGTGTGTGTGTGTGTGTGTGTGTGTGTGTGTGTGTGTTCCCATTATATCTCATGAACGGCTTGAGCTATCAACATGAAACCTTCATGGTATCAAGGTACGGCCAGAATTTTGAACTTGGCCAACAGCATATTCTGGCGGGCGATTACCATTCGGCTCCCCAATGCTCTTCTTTCATTTGGTTTTATGTTTACCACTCTTAGTAGTAAATGGTTTTCTGGGTTAGAGGGAACCATCTGACTGCCTCACCGTGTAGTCAATCTGGAGGTAACACAACTTCGCGTGACGCACAACCAAATATTTGAGAATCTTCTTGAAGGGAATATGTGCAATTTTTGCAGGGAGAAATAAGGGGTTTGAAAACTGAACACATCTTTTAGCAGTATGGCACGGAAGAGAGAAAATAATATCATATCTTAATCCTGGACAGTATAAATCTTATTTTTCTAAGAGTGGATCAGAATAGAAAGTAATATGTTAAGCGCAGAAATTCATAGATTTAATACAGTACACTCTGAGTAACTTGGAATAATGGGGTAATAAAGACAAGTGAGGCAAAATGAGTAGGGAAAATGATGGAACGATCTCTAGTCCAGTATGAACCCAAAACTGATTATATGCAGTGAAAAATAGACAAGGAGAACAAATAAACAATCGTACTGCAAGTGTTTGGGGGACTTTCGTAGTACCTGTGCCATGCCTGTTTGTTCTACAGATTACACCTCAAAAACCTCCATGATGGTACTGTGATAAACTAGTTCGGTAAGAAAACAATAAATGATACCCAAGCGAATTTCAAGGTGTAATACTGAAAAAAAATCACACCACCTAGAATACGACTTCTGAGCTGAACACAAGCGTCATGTGGTACCAAAAATAAAATTAAAAAACGTCGTCAATATAAAGAGGTTTAAAATAAGCGTAGCAATAAAAAAAAACAAAAAAAAAACGGCACGTTAGACCTTCAAGGTAACATAGGAGATTTCGTAGCACTTACTGCACAGCAATCTATTATCCCTGTTTTACCTAGGTGTTATTATTCAATATATAAATATATCTCGTATTGACATAGTTTGCCTTGATATCGTGTGTGTGTGTGTGTGTGTGTGTGTGTGTGTGTGTGTGTGTGTGTGTGTGTGTGTGTGTGTGAGGGAGTCCTTAATTTTCCATTGTAGGACTGAAACTCCATTTTCGAGAGTTACAGTCAGATCTCCCACGGTGGCTCAGGTCAAGTTAGGAAGGCGTGGGTGGGGAAGAAGTGGATGTATGTGAGGTACTTGGTGTTGTATATCTGTGTATAAAAGACTGTACATTCTTCCCTGATAATGCAACTAGCAAAGACAATTTAGCCAGGTCCCTATTTCGTTTCTAGGCACGACGAGACTGGGACAAGGGGAACCCTTATTAAAGGTTCCGTGGTCGGTTCGGGAACTTGGCCCGAAACGTCTCACTTGCGGGGCGAGTTATATTTCCATCTACACCACCGCTATCCCTCCTCAGTAATGTAAAAGACGATACAAAGGCATAATATGAAAATAATTCTCCGAGGAAGTGGTGTTACCGAGTCCCCAGTGCCGCCTGTACTACTACTCTTATGGCTGTATTCCAGGTGGCGTGGGACACTTCATACTGCCTCTTCTTCAGCGTCCTTCTCTTTTGCATATTAACTTTTGATGATCAACTGCATATTATTTATATATTATTTGCAGTATCGACATAGTTCCCTTCAGGAATGTAGAAGAGGATGAAAAGGTGTAATATGCAAAATGTATTACATGGGAGAGGTACTTCGACGTCTTGTGTGACACCTAAAATGCGACGTAACTCGTCAGCACGTTTTTACAACGCCACGAGCCGCTTGGGTAGTGATGAATGTTGGTTGGAAGCACGCAGGTTCTCAGTTTGATTATACACCACACAACACCAGGTGGCACTGGAGAGGTGTGACAAATTTCAGGAGATTATTCTTATATTAATAGAGGATAAAAATGCTATATCAACAGAAATCGAATTCCCAGCTATTACGGAGCTGCTGTACTGTATGCTGTACTGATGACTTTGAGTCAATCATGAGAGAGAGAATTTTTACCTATAAGCTTACTAATAAGTGTAGGCTACATGTAACACGACTGAGAAATCGAACTGCTTTATTATAGCATTCATTATTCAATATTAGAACATGAATAACCTCCTGAAACTTTTCACACACCTCACAGGACATCCTGTTTACACGAGAACACACCCCTATGACATTGAAGATCTGCCTACCCTACCACAGCATGCCACATCAAAATTGCAAAATGAAATGCAAATTATTATTATCTAGCATTCTTTGGGGTCCATTTACTGGTTACATGGATACCACCCACCGCACTAAATGGTATCCTGAGTTAAGGATACAGTTTGACATAATTCAGTATACACTCACCTAGAGGCAGCACTAAGGCAGCATTACATCAGGTAAGTGGATTGCGGGTGGACATACCTATACTACATTCAGTACACAACATTATGATATGCTATGCTTCACTACACCACACTTCACTACTCTAAAACCTGTTTGCAGCAGTTACTAATCTAGTTACTTAGTGTCTGTTAAAGTCCATGGTTTTATTCCATTAAATTCTACACACATTTTGCTACCACCTTCCTGTGATTAAGGAAAATATATCTGGCTGCATACCAGCAAAGATCATTGTTTCCCCACTTTGATTGGAAGCTTTCCACTGGATTATTTCAAGGCAACTCGCTAGCTCACCTTAGTTGGGATTAAATACTGTATACTCGTAATAATGGTAGTGTGAGTTAAAAGAAGCGCTGAAAAAATAAGCACTGACAACTTTTTTGAGTAAGGAACGGGCCTGAGACTGGAAAAGCTGAGGATACTCGTGTGGAGTGGTGTGTGAAAATGAACTCAAGGCTGAGGCTGGAAAGGATATAATGATAACGCTGGCCAGCCTGATGGCCAAACAGACAAAGCAGTATATACACATTCAGACAGTGACGATAGAGGTACAGATGGCTGGACAGAAGAAGGAGAGTGAGGGAGAGGGGCAGGGGGGACAAGAAAAGGGAGGGGCTAAAGATAGGTTATATTTCATCAGAAATCATGGATATGATATAGACAGAAAGACTTCACCCGCGGAATAAATTCAGGCATTAATGACGTGATTAGGTTGTCAAGGCACGAGTGGCCATCACGTTGATCTGCTGAGGCCGGGGAAACAGACCAAACATGGAGAGGAGGGGTATGGGTGGACGTGTGAAGAGTAAGTGCAGTAGGGGCTAGGAGGAGGAAGGTAGGAGTAAGAAAAGGGAGGGAGAGAAGAAGACGAGGGATGGAGGAAGGTAGGGTGAGACCAAAAGGCAGTTGAAGTAAAGATGAGGTGCTCAAAAACAGGAAGAAAGAAGGGTGGTGGAGGAGAAGAGGAAAGTGTGGAGAAGATGGATTACAGGGAGATGAGGAAAGGCAGAAGGGGAAGCAAAAAAAAAAAAAAAGGAGGTATAAGGAGCTAAGGGAGAGAGAGAGAGAGAGAGAGAGAGAGAGAGAGAGAGAGAGAGAGAGGAATATATGCAGGCGAAGGAAGGGAAAATAAAAGGAGGGATAATGGATAAGAGGACTGAGGAAGGAATGGAAAGTATGGGGGAAGGAGGAGGGAAGCAAAACATATGTCGGAAAGTGGAGGTAAGAAGCTCATAGGGCTCGTAGAGGAGAGGGAAGAGAGAGGGGAGAGGAGGGAAAGCAAAAAATGCAAAAGGAGGAGGAAAGGCAGAAGAGGAAGGGAGAAGAAAACAAGAGAGAAAGGGTGTAACAAAGGGAGAGGTGGAGTATAGATAAGGAGCTGAGGACTATACTCGATTTTTTTTCCAGTTAATGATCCACTTTCGTGAATGTGGCACCTGCGCACTCCTTCCGCGTGATTGGTTGTTTCAATTTCATACCTGAAGTGTCATATTTACAAAAAACAATTGTACACCCATGAACCAAAGTTTCGACACCCCCCTGGTTGGTAGTAAGTCGAAGCCAAGGCTAATGATAGGCTCAGTGATCGGACACACTAGCTTAGCGAACTGATAGCAAGGCTCTGAGGGTGTGCCTCACACTTCACAGCTGGAACTCTCGAAAAGAATAATACAAACAGAGCAGGGAAGGTTTATTGCTATTACATCTGAATGACTTGTTTTTCTTCCATGTAATAAGTAGAGCATATTAAAATTACCATGTCGTGACGGACAAGTGAAAATCCTGTAGAAGAGCTGAAAAGCAGCTTCGAATATCCATCATATTTGAAACACCATGGTTGGCTACACAATCGGTGGTTGGGCTAACTCAGGGAGAACGGGTCCAGCAGTATACGGCTCAACCGGTAGAGAGGTGGCTTGTAGTCCTACTGGACCCAGGTTCAAATCTCCGCTGGGGCAGGGAACAGTTTAAGGATTTGAATTTCGCAAAATCATACTTTACTGATCTACCAGAAGACCCGCCGACATGACGTAAAAATACCCCTACTAATACCAATACACCAGTCCTGTATGAGACAGCCCTAGCGTGTATTCAATATGGACGGTGGGTGTTGGCGCCGAAGTGGTGACACGTAGAGGTGTTCGGTATGTAGGAGGACTACTGGGCCTTGAGAGCAGGCTGTGAAGCCTATGCCCAGAGTCAGACACATAAATATATATATATATATATATATATATATATATATATATATATATATATATATATATATATATATATATATATATATATATCGTTTGCTTAGAATGGATGTAAAGAGAAGGCTGTATGAGGGTGTTGTGGTACCGACTGCATTATATGGGGCTGAAACATGGAATATGGGTGTAACAGAGAGGAAAAGCTTGAATGTAATGGAGATGAGGTGTCTGAGGAGTATGTGTGGAGTGACGCGTATGGATCGAGTGCGAAATGATGAAGTGCGAAGGAGAACTGGAGTTGTTCGGGAGATGGCTGGTAGAGTTGAGCAGAGGGTGTTGCGATGGTTTGGGCATATGGAGGGAATGGATAATGAGCGATTCGTGAAAAAGATAACTAGATCTGATGTGAGAGGTGTAAGGCTGAGAGGAAGACCACGAATAGGATGGATGGACAGTGTGAAGAGAGCGCTGGATGCGAGAGGGATGTCTGTTGAGCAAGGAAGAGTGGCTGTGCGTGACAGAAATAAATGGAGAGAAATTGTGAATGAATAAGTGATGACGCAGCCCTGAGGGGATATTCTCCCGCATTTGGTCCGATCAGTTAGTCAGGTCAGGTGCGGGTAAGGGGATGGGTCTGTTATGATGTGGCAGGGGTAAACCAGTTCTGCTGTCGGGCCCTGCTGCGGATGTCACTGATTGCATTGTGCAGTTGACCCTTGCGTGGTGTGGTGCGGTGAGGATCTGTCCGTTCTCCCCTTTGGGGCTAAGATGCGAATGAATGTGTTTAAATGGATGAGTAAATGGCGAGTGTGTCGTCCTGTCTCGGCTACCTCCCTTTGCTTGGGGGAAGCAGCCTAGGTATATAGATAGATAGATATATATATATAGTATATACAGGCGAACTGAACACGCCTGGAAATTTTTGTGCAAATCCGTCAAAAGGTCTAATAGTTTGGGGATGGACAGACAGACAAGCCTCCCGGTATACAGCCGGGACCTGTTTCTGAGATACCACCCTACTCACCTCGTTCGCAGGGTTGATTACATTATGAAAATTTTTTAAAATATGCTCTTTTACTTTCTGTAAGAATATCGTACTGCTATAAGTATTCCTGCAACAGTGCATTTATACGACAAACTTTACATCTCTTTCTGATGGGTGTTGTGCTTTGTAACCGGGCAGTATTTTCAAGCGATTATTTCTAGCTCTACCAACACATTACATCGATCCTAACATGTAATATAAACCATTAGTGTGTCGAATCCTAACCAAGTTTTTGAAATATTTTGGTATTATGTTACCTTAACTGCATTTATGCCTATATAATCCAGACGCATAATATGTTGAAGTTTCAAAACATATTCCCTGCAGTACTTGTCTTCTTTCCTTGCGGGCCTTATACCTGTAGTGTGAGATATAAACTCGTTACCAATTTGCAACTCTAGTCTGTTCGATCGTTTGGCTTTTCATCAGCCTTGGCTTCGACTACGTACAGGCCAGGGGGATGTTGGAGCTCTGGTCCGTGGGTGTACCTTATATTCCAATTCTCTTAAATGCTGCTTTGCATTGTTATTGTACTATACAAACAGACACCGAGTATGTATCTGTGCTTCACGCAAACTGACAATGAATTTGAGGAAGCTGAATTTGAATCGAAATATTTATTGTTGTAAAAGGTAGAGTTGTTGCATCTCCCTATATTTTTTAAAAAGTAACCCCCGTACTATCCAGACGCCCACTTTCTGGGCACCCCACTTACCAGACATTGTGGGCCTGAACCTTCGGAACCCAAGAATTACCAAAAAAAAGAAAAAATCACCCCCAAATCCAAATCTTTTCCCACCCTTAATTTGAAATTGCCGCGTGGCGCCGAACAATTTACACCACGGCCCATTCACCCCTTCCTTCCTCCCCCCCTCCCCCCTCCCTTGTCAGGTTGCCATTTGGTATTTTTCATTACCAAATGTTGGCCAATTTGGTAATGAAAAATTCGTTTGGTAATGAATCAGAATAATGCATTACCAAATGGATTTTTCACATGTATGAGGATACACAGGATGGAGATGGTGGATTGTCTGCTCTCTCTGGTTTGGAGAATTGCTCAAGTCACAGTATCAATAGCCAATGACAATGCGTCCAGCGTATTCTCAAAGTGCAAATCCGGTATGTTGTTTGTATGGTATCACACTGTTCTCTGAGTCTGTCTACATTACTGCATGTGTTATATATTATATGATACATGTTTACTTTCAAAGGTATGCTTCTTTGCCCTCGTTTTGTAATGTTCGATAGGAATGAGAGTTACAGAGACTGATTTTATAATTAAAACTTCCCATGTCATTCTGTCTAAAGGAAAAAGAAAAGTATGTTGATCGTTCATATAGATTGTTTATTATTATTATTGCTATTATTCATCATCATCCGGACCTCCTTTCCCACCCTAGGGCAGAGTGAGGAGTAGAAATGTCCAGACAGCCCAGTTATTATTATTATTATTATTACACACTGTCCCAGACTCAAACGACCGTAGTCTTAAACTGTGGGAAGGCGTTCACTTTGCCCTATCCGCATCTTTTGGTAGTCTTAAAGCACAAAAGGGAGAGCGATCCCCGGTGAACGGGAGAGGATTACCATAGCGTAGTACTGGAATCTGCGGGGAGTCAAAGCACTCCTTCGCATGCCCCTTCGTCATATTATAGCAGCCTTGTGCAAAGAAAACTATGTAGAATTTGAAAGACCCTATGGTGTGTGTGATGGGTATTTTAATTTAATGATAAAAACATAGTGTAAAGAAAAAAAAAAGCGTTTAATATTTTTATCGCTTTAAAAGACTTCACCACTTTGCTGGGGATGGTTAATTTACGACGAGACGAAAACAAAGATGACATACTGTATCAACTTCCATTTTATTTCTCAATATTTCTACCAAGCTGTTTATCAGCTCCAGCAGAGTGCCTACGTGGAGAGCAGTAACATGTATCTTGTGAGACCGAGTATTCTAACCAAGGAAATATATCAAAATAGGGACTTCTAAATTTCCTATTATTCTGATTGCTTGGGTAGCTTGGCAATTTTGGTTGACTGGGTTTATCATAGGGGGACTTAGATATATCAACTACTTGAGTCGCTGGAGTTTGTGATGTGGATGGACTGTCTTTTGTATCTTATTGATCTTGGTTCAGTGCAACAGTATGTGCTAATGTGACTTCTGCTTCATCAACAGAAATAAAATCTGGGTCTTGACTAGGGGATGATGTAGTGGCTAAGTCAGTATTGTTAGTTGCTTTACTGGATATATATATATATATATATATATATATATATATATATATATATATATATATATATATATATATATATATATGTTTCCACTATATAGGATGACGCCTGTAGAGCTGCAAGTTCTTCAACCAGTAAAGCAACTTCCACTTTGGGAACCACTAATCTAAATGAACTCTTAAGGCTCTTACCTACAGGTATGTACTTCCCAAGGTGAATAAAAGCTTTTAATGGTAGCCAGAATACAATAAAAAGGGCAGCTTGATGCTGAAGTTAACTGAACAGCGGGCTAGGAACATATTTACACTGACACCCTTTAATATACCCAGTAAATTATTGTGATTATTACACACACACACACACACACACACACACACACACACACACACACACACACACACACAAGATATATTTCACTCAAAACGTATTGAGGCTAAACACAAATTATTTTTTATTTCACGGTATTAACCTTATATTTTTTTTTCATTAACTGTAGTTGATTAGGAGGCCCCCTCAGAAAGCTGGGGGGGGGGGGCGAACGCCCCTCGCTGTTCCCCCCCCCCCCCAAATGACGCCCCTGTGGGTAAAACTATCACAGAATTTCCATCACTTACTGCAAATGAAAAGTTGTAACCAGAAAAGTACCTTCAACTGTACCCACATTTGTACCCAAGGCGATGCATACTAACATACCATCTCCCATTAACAATGTACGCATTTATGGGTAGGCTAGAACCACCATCATCACCACCACCCAGCTATTCTCTCTCTCTCTCTCTCTCTCTCTCTTCTACAGTCTAGGTATTGAGGCAAGATTCTTAGGACTTTAATGATTTGTGAATGACTGTGTGGTCCATTTTATGAGAATGTTAATATTTCACCCACATTCACACTCACTGTTCCCCTATTTCTGGATCTGATCTCATTCCTCCCTTCAGGTAGGAATAAGATTCATGATGATGATGACGATGAAAATGATAAGGATGATATATAATTATTTTTTTCCCTTTCGCCCTGACATATGAAACATCCATGTCAGTTCTTTTCTATAAAGCAGCGTGTTTCTCTTCAGTGTTTTCCTATTTCTTCCAAGGTGAGGACGTCTTAATTATGATAGAGCCTTCTTTGTTTCCTTTTTTTTTTTTTGTAGTGCAGTCATGCCTATAAAAAAGAGCTTCCAAGTATATGGGTCAGCCAGTCTACTGCACATATCCTTTAAACTCTGTGACAACGATGTGTTTTTGGAAGCTGAATGAAATCATCCATTGGAAACTAGATTATAATGAGCGAAGTTCCTAATTCTGTGCCAAAAGTTAATCACAAAGCTTTTGAATATTTATGATGCCGTTGATCTCGCTCCAGTGTGGCAAAACCGTCTGATGTTAGCTGAAATACTGTGAGCAGTAATGTACATCAGAGCCTAAGGTCACGGACATACTGGTTGCGGTCAAGCACAGGCAGGTGGGGAGTGGGAGATTTGCATCAGTGTTACCCATAGATTTGGCTACATTGGCAGCGGCCGGGTTGGAGGCTTTGCATCACTGTAACCCATAGATTTAGCCAGGCTGGCAGTGGGCGGGTGCGGACAAGAATGTGAGTTTGAGCATATCGACGCGAGAGGAGTTTATTATTAGCTTATTTTCGCTTCCAAGCACGTGACCAGTGGCATAAAATGAACACTATGCAGCGCGTGGGCAGTGCTTCACTCCTACCTGTCTAGGATGCATCCCATACCCAACACGGTGACAAAACGTTTATTTCACTGCCCGAGAAGAGGACTGTAAAATAACTTCAAATTCAAATACGATTGTTTTACTCATACCGGGCCACCTTGGCACCCGTACACCCACTCCCACCTGCTTCTAGTGTGGCCAAAGCCTATGGCCTGTGTGAGCTGCTCAGTATCCTTTTTATGCCACTTTCCACACGGTTTGAACTAAGAAAAGTTATCTGTTGGCTCTTCTTGCGTTGACCTGCTCAGAATTGGTTTTCGCCCGCACCCCCCTGTCGCCTGTCAGTTATATTGGTTATAGTGATGCAAAACCATCTCTCCGCATCCAACCGCATCTGTTATGTCAGCGAGCTAATAGTTAACCCACCTTTAAGTCGTGATACGTTCACATTCCCGTCTGCTTTGCTGTGTCTGGCATCTGCACTAACACCGACACTCGTATGGACAATGATAAAGCGAACTTCAAAACTCAGATGCATCCCTAGATAAGGTTTCAGCGAGTCATCTGCATGTATATACTGTTGATTTTAAAAAAACCAGACACTGAGTTCCTAACAACGCTATTTCTGCAAATGTTACAATACCACGAAAAGTTTTACCTTTATTCCATACAGGTGAAGTCTGCCATCCCTGTCAAATTAATGAGGTTGGAATCCACAGAAGCTGTGGAATCTTCGCAGCTTCATTTTTACAGAATATCAAATTCTTTGAAACTTCAGTATATGTCCTGGTGATATGTCCTTTCTGCATGGAGGAATTATACATACATTATTAAAGTTGTTAATTAACGAGATATATCAGTTCCGCTCCTAAGTGGACACTCTTCAGGTCAAAGAAGATTCAAGTTGAGCCGATGCTGTTGAAGGCCTCCTATAAACAACTTTCCCAAATATGAGTATAATTTTTCCTCTCTGCAGGCATACTTCAAGTAAATGAACAATGAATACCACTGAGATAGCAAAATTTGCTTGTTTCCACCCATGTAAAAAGTACCCTTGTTTGTGAATCGGACGTGCTCTCATTACTCATCTTCAAGCCACCCTTACAGGCAGTTTTATTTTCTGAGTCGCCCAAACAAGCAGTTTTCTTCCCAAGTTAACCATACAGTAAATGCAGTCATTTTTACGCAGGACGAAAGGTAACCCAGCCAAACAGGTAAGTTCTTATCATTCAAATTAGCTATCGAGGCAAGATTATTTTTGTAAGTCACCAAGCAGTCATCTTCCTTAGTTACCCACACACAAAGTTACGTTCATTCACGGCATAACTACCCTTCTTTGTGACCCATACGTGGTGTCATTATTCATCAGTTGGGGGGGGGGGTGTCCCGGGTAGCAGTGTGGGGGTGGCGGGCGTCAGGACGGTGCTGTGACGATGATTTATAGCGACGCCAACCATTACTCAAAGACCCGACCCTGCTTACACTCAGCACCTTGTACACAACGCCTCTTTACCCTCCAGCCATACTATGCAGGCACGGGAAATATTACTGTGCGTGTTGGCAAATGGCTTTCGAAATGAGTGTAATGGGTGGAAATCTTGTAGGTTTTATGAACAAGGAATGCCATGCTTAGGTTTAGTCTACGGAGCTGGAATATACGACCAACGAAAGGTGCCAGAAAGAGTACAGTATTCGTAAAAATAAATGGATAATAAAGAAGCAATGATCGAAAGCCAAGACATCACACTTTACATCCAGGGTTCTGAAATGCATATGGAGAATCAAAGGAGAGAGAGAGAGAGAGAGAGAGAGAGAGAGAGAGAGAGAGAGAGAGAGAGAGAGAGAGAGAGAGAGAGAGTATTGTGGAAGTTAGCAAATGTCAGATGTAAACAGTGTTAATGTGAGGAATGTGTAAAAGCTTATGTGCCCAGAAAGTTATTTTTCGGTGTGTGTGTGTGTGTGTGTGTGTGTGTGTGTGTGTGTGTGTGTGTGTGTGTGTGTGTGTGTGTGTGTTCTGTTTAAACATATGAATGCATAGAAAGCCTGGAGAAAGAAAGGTAAAAGCGAAAATATACAGCCAGTGATTAATGAATTTAGAGATATTGACTGGTTTTAAGAACACCATCACCATCTTAACTTTTTCCATCTAGAGATGAAGTGAGGTAAGATACAGACACAAGGAAAAACAAAGTGCGAGTTGGAAAGACTTATCGACAGCACAGACCACCATATATATATATATATATATATATATATATATATATATATATATATATATATATATATATATATATATATCCATATATATATCCATATCTATATCCATATCTATATATCTATCTATCTATCTATCTATCTATCTATCTATATCTATATATATATATATATATATATATATATATATATATATATGAACACATGATAAATATGTTGTATAAATTCGCAGGAAAATGAAAGGCAGGCGACCACCAGCTTTCGTCTGTATTTCAAGACACCATGAAGATGTCTTGAAATACAGACGAAAGTTTGGTGGTCCTCTGTTTTTCATTTTTCTGCGAGTTTACGCATTTTATATATATATATATATATATATATGTATAAAGAGAGAGAGAGATTTATGTGCACCACTCTGGGCATCGGTATATAGCAAGTGAAACCCAGCATTCCTCCTCTATAACACGTATCATGCATCTCCATGTCACACTGTCAGTTTGTTGGCATCTTCTGGTATTTCTTGCTACCGCCAAACTCTTTATCTTAGGGAAGACATCTGTTATTACTATGGTGTCATTTTCGTTAATTCTGACTTCCGTCACACGATTTATTTATCTCAGGTGAAGCGGGTCATTTTTCCCTCACACTGCAATCTCTTCTCTTCACCCTCTTTCACAGCGCCACCTCCTTTCAGCCCCTTTATTTTTCACGCCGCCATCAACCTCCATATTACCTCCTCTTCGTACAATATCACCTCCCCTCGCACCCACCTCTTCTTCCCCTCTGCCCTCTTTCACCATCCCTTCACCTTCCCTATTCCTCCATCCCTTCACTTCCCCCCCTGCAAGCAAGAGATACCTGCAGTTTTAAGAATTATAATCATCTTCATCAAAATTATCATCATCCACATCAGCATTATGTCCATCATCATCAACATCATCATCATCAGCGTGACCACTATCAGTACAGTCACTGAACTCTTGTAAATAAGATAGTCAGGATCCAGAAACATTAATTTTGACTATATTAACCAGCCAGAGTATATTTGACAACATTACTTTGTAAGGTGTTTCATAACTTACATCATTGTTCTCTTGTGCAGGTTATAGATGAAATAAATTTCATAGTAGCTGTTTCTTCACTATACTTTTACATATTACACCTTGATAATTTATTTTATATTGATTATATGTTTCTTGCACTGACATGCTTTGCCTCAGTAACATACAAGAGGACAAAAAGATATTCTGTGCAAAACAAATCTATAGGGAACAGGTGCTGCGAAGTCCTCTTTGTCACTTCATATACTGTCCTATGGTCTTATTCCAAGTGCCTCTGAAGATTCCCCTTTTTCCTTCATGATATATTCTATACATTACACCTCACTATCCACTTTCATGGTAAAGAAGCAAACTATGTCGATAATAAAGCGATATACTGTAGAGAATATACAAAGGAATGTTAATGTTAAATATGCATTTTCAATAAGTATGAAGTGATGCAAAGATTCATGTTACTAAGATTACGACTCAAAAACAAATTTTTAGATTTATAACTCAAGTAAAATAGCTGGTGTATGCACCTTGCTAGGATCCAATGATTGTACCCAGATGCTGGCCACATGAGATGTCTGAAAATTCGGTGAGAAATACAGTATATCAAACGAAAATGTTGGCCGGTGTCATCTACATCCTCATATATATATATATATATATATATATATATATATATATATATATATATATATATATAATCATCATCATCATCATCATCAGGACCTCCTTTCCCACCTAAGGGCAAGGTGAGGAGTAGCAATGTCCAGACAGCCCAAACTTGCCCAATCCAATGATCCACACTTCCAGTCACTTATTATTCAAACCCCTGGAATCCTGTCTCCATCGGATACGCCAAAAACATTCAACACATTCTGTAGCTTCACATAAACGTATCCGATAGAGTCAATCCGGACGTTGCCATGTTAAAATGGGGTACCAAAATCCCTGATCATGCACTTCTAACAACATTCATCCAGCTAGCTCGATCTCTTGTCAGTTCCCCAGCTTCACCGACTTCCAAACCTCTCTTCCTCACACACTCATCCACAATATCTTTCCATCTTCTCCTTGGCCTACCTTGCCTCCTTCCTCCTTCAAATTCTCTCAGATATACCTTTTTCACCACTCTATTGTTATCCAGTCTCTCCACATGACCATACCATCTCAGTACACTCTCTTCGATTCTGACGTCCACCGACTTCCTCACTCCACACCTTGCACGAATCACATTATTTCGTATCCTGTACACTCTCTGTACTCCACATACATTCGTCAGCAGTCCCATCTCCACTGCTCTTACTCTTAACTTTTCATTTTCATGCCACACCATAGTCTCACATCTATATGTTAAAGTTGGCACCAACACTCCCTCATGTAAGCCTCGTGCAGCTGCAACACTCAAGCCTCTGTTTCTTATCAAGGCCTTCATTGCACCAGCTACTTTTCTTCCTTGTGTCACTCTACTTTCAACTTCTTTTGCATATTTTCCTCTTTTCTATCACTGTACCCAAGTATTTGAACTCTCTCACGAATTCCAGTCTTTCTCCATTCACTGTAACATTACACTGGGAGTCACCCTTTCTCTCAGTAACCATCACTTTACTCTTTTCTACATTTACACTCAAGGCACGACGCTCACAGACACCAAGTTCGTGTCCGGTACTTGCAAGCAGTACTGCATGATCAGCATAAAACAAATTTGAGATATTCCATCCATCACCATTCATTACCAACGCCATCCCTCTCTCCATTACTCGTGTTTTTACTTCTTTCATCACCCCATCCATATATACTCGTATATTGAACAACCATGGGGACATCACACAACCTTGTTGCACGCCCACACCGATCGTGATCCATTCACTTAGATGCCTATTAACCCATAAACATGCTTTGCTACCATCACAAAAACTCTTGACAGCACCTAGCGACTTATCATCTACACCATACATGTGCAGAACTTTTCACAATCCCACTCTGTCTACTTTGTCATATGCTTTTTCCAGATCCCTGAATGCCATAAACACCTTATGGTCCTTCCCACAAGCCTTCTCTGCTATCTGTCTCATAGCAAATACTTGATCCACACATCCCCTGCCACTCCTAAAGCCACCCTGTTCATCACTCACTAGGACTTCTGATATCTCTTTAACTTTATAATAATTCTTCCATATACCTTCCCTACCACACTGAATAAACTTAGGCCACGATAATTCTTGCACTCACTTCGCTCACCCTTATTTTTGTACAGGGGTACAATCACAGCCCTTTTCCACTCTGCAGGCACAGTTACACTCATCCATGCCTTCTTACATATCTCCAACAAGCACTTCATTCCACTCGCACGACTACACTTAACCATCTCTGCATACACCTCATCAACCCCAGCTGCTTTCCCATTTTTCAGCTGCTTCAAAGCACTCTTCACTTGTCCTAGTGTCACGTCTCCTGGCACTGCATTCCTTCTCTGCACACACCCCAAAGCAATCATGTTTACAGTCGCTCTGCTCTCTCTATTCCCATGCATCAGGATTTCAAAATATTCTTTCCATCTGGTCCTTAACTCATCTCCATGGATTAATAATTTACCACCTGCATCATTCACACCACATCTCTTTCCGCTTTCACTTCCACATTTCTCCACCTCTTTCCAGAATAACTTCCTATTTTCAGAGTAGTTTGCATTCATTTTTCTTCCCAGATCATCATTTACCTCCTTCTTTTTCCTCTTCACTAGTCTCTTTACGTGCTTCTTGCTCTCAGTATCGTCATTTCTTATTGCAACTGAACACCTATCCTGTAACCACTTTAGCCACTTCTTCCTCTTTTCCTCCACTGCACTCTTAACCTCCTCATCCCACCGTGTCGTAGGTTTCTTCTTTGTTGTTACTCTTGCCACACCACACACCACTTTAGCATTCCTAACTAAGCAATCCTTATATGCATTCCACAGGCTGTCCAGATCCATTTCATTCCAGTTCACTGATTTTAACTCGTCCTCTACTTTGGTCCTGTAATCATCTGCCATTTCTTTGATCCTCAGCTTCTCAACTTTCAATCTTTCTCCCTAACTGCTCCTCTCTCTCTTGATCCACCTTACTCCTCTCAGCTTGATCTTGCATACCACAATCTTATGATCTGACAGACCTCCACATTGTCTTCTCACGGCCCTCGTATCAGCAACCATTCTCATCATCGATTTCTCTACGAGCACGTAATCAATAAGGCTTCTTTCAACACGATCCTTGTTTCCTCTATACAATGTATATTTATGCGCATCTTTGTGTTTGAACTACGAGTTACAAATGCACAACCTCCTCTCCTGACACATATCCTTTAGTCGCTTCCCATTATCATTTTTTCCTTGTACTCCATAACAACCCATTATGTCATCCTCAGGACCAGTGCCTATGCTTCCATTCATATCCCCTATGATGATCGCTTTAGAGCTCCTGAGCATTTCTTCCACTACTTCACCCAGCTCATCCCAAAATCTGTCCTTCTCTCTCTCTCTCTCTCACTCCTGTCCTCACACGGTGCATACGTCACAATAACTACCACTTTCTCCTTCTCAGTCTTAAACTTGACATAGATACACCTCGAGCTGACACATTTGTAGTCTCTCATTCCACTCTGCCACATCTCATTCATCAGCAGAGCAACTCCTTCCTTTACATCTTCCTCGCCCATTCATTCCCGATCTTACACATTTCACACCCTCCCACTCTTCCACTTCGCATCTTTTCATCTTCGTTTCAAACAGTGCCATCATAGCATATCTCGCACTCTTGAACACATATGCCACTTCCACCCCCTTGCTCTCCTCATTCACACCTCTCACATTCCACATGGCCACGCAAGTCTGCCCATTCCGTTGGGGCCTTGGGCAGGTATTGGACCCTCCGAGGCTCTCTGAAACGACTGCCACGATTAATTTATTTTGGATAGGGGAATCTGGGGGACACTTAACCCTGCCAGAAACCCTGGTTATATGGTTACCACCCAGCGTAGTATATAAACATCTCTCTCTCTCTCTCTCTCTTTCCCTGTAGATATATATATATATATATATATATATATATATATATATATATATATATATATATATATATATATATATATATATATATATATATATATATATATATATATATATATATATATATATATATATATATATATATATATATATATATATATATCTCTCTCTCTGTATATCTATCTCTTATCTACCTATCTATCTATCTATCTATCTATCTATATCTATATATTTATCTATCTATCTATCTATATATATATCTATATATATATATGTACATATATATTTATATCTATATCTATATATCTATATATATATATATATATATATATATATATATATATATATATATATTAACCCATTGGAGCCCAGTGTCCTCAATATGGGACAGAATTGGATGGTTTCAAAAGTTAATGAAGTAGGAAACCCCCGTGTAGGGACCTACAAACTTCGCGACTATGAGCCGATACGCGAAGGACGGTATGCTTAGTACCCTCCAACCACAGCGCCTCGCCCAGGAACCCCGGAATCCAATGGGATATATATATATATATATATATATATATATATATATATATATATATATATATATATATATATACAGTGTGTATAATATATTACATTCTTGGATATTAAACAAACTGAAATCCATGAAGATCTATACATATAATGTAAGAAGCCTCGCAGAAGATTACAAAATTGATAACCTAATGACTGAACTGGAAAACATTAGTTGGGATATTGTAGGTTTGAGTGAGATCCACAGAAAAGAAAAAGTAATTCAGCTCCAAGACAGCAAACACCTATTTTACTGCAGAGGAAGGGAAAATGAAAGAGTTAGTGGTGAAGGATTTCTAATTAACAGAAATCTTGCAGACAACATTGTTAAATTCATAAGTGTCTCTGAGAGCAGCATTTGTTGTCATTAGACTGTGCAAAAAATATACCCTGAAAGTAATACAAGTATATATACCAACTTCTCAAAGCCCAGATGAAGAAATAGAAACATTCTATGATGACATCTCCCAGATTATGGAAGATGACAAGACAACATATACTATACTCTTGGGAGACTTCAGTGCAAAAGGTGGGAAGTCGAAAAATGGAGAAGCATGTATGGGAAAATTTGGAGTGGGAGAAAGGAATGAAAGAGGAGAAATGCTGGTAAATTTTGCTGAAATGTTTAACATGAGAATAATGAACACATTCTTCCACAAAAGAACAGGGAGAAAGTGGACCTGGAGAAGCCCAAATGGAGAAACAAAGAATGAAATCGACTTCATTATAGCAGATAAGCATAACATGATCACAAATGTCACAGTTATCAACAAAGTAAATATAGGTGGTGATCATAGAATGGTTGGTTGGACAGCCAGATTCAACTTCAGAAGTGAAAGAAGATGATTAAAGATAAAAAGATATACCCAATAACAGTAACAAGGCAGCTTTTTAGTTGGAAATAAGGAACAGATTTCAGGCTCTAAGTAATGCTGAATGTGACATTGATGAGCTGAATGACAGACTAACAAAAGTGCTAAGAGGATCAACGGAGGTAGTAGGAAAACCTAATACAACCAAAGCCAAGAAATATTCAGGAAAGACACTAGAGCTTATGAAAACACGAAAGGAAATGAAAGTAAAAACAAAGAAACGAAATAGAACGAGCGGAATTAAATAAGCTTATCAACAAAAGACAAAGAGATTAAAAAAGAAAGAGAAACATGGATCAGATCAAAGAAACCATAAAAAATGGAACAAGTCTGAAACAGGTCCGAAGTTAATTGGCACTCGGAAAGCAACAAGTGACAGCACTGAAAGGAAAAAAAAAAATGGTGAAATCATTAAATGCAGAGATAAGATGGTGAAGAGAGTTGAAGAATTTTACAAAGAACTGTACGCCAATAGCTAACTTTTCAGTTGACACAAGTGAAATACCTGAAGTAACACCAGACGAAATAAATATTTAACTTAAAAATATGAAAAGAGGGAAGGCTCCAGAAGATGGAATAGTAACAGATTTAATGTTGGATGCAGGACTAGAAGTACAAAACAGGCTTGCTCACTTATTTACCCACTGTATAAAACAGAAGAAAATTCCCCCCAAATGGTGTAATTTTATTCTACAAAAAAAGTGACTCAAAAGATCTTAGTAACTATCGACCCATTAGCTTATTATCAGTCATTCACAAACTCTTCGCTAAAGTCCTTACGAACAGAATAACAACAATTTAGGAGGAAAACCAACCTCGTGAACAGGAAGGATTCCGAAGCGGGTATTCGACTACTATTCATCTACACACAATAAATCAGCTAATTGAGAAAACTACTGAATATAATAAACCACTGTGCTTAAGTTTTGCTGATTACGAAAAGGCTTTCGGCTCAGTGGAGCACATAACAACTATAAATTCACTGCGAAAACAAGGAGTGAATGAAAACATTGTAAAAGTGCTCGAAAACATATATACAGTGGGAACTGCTACAGTTACATTACATATGGACTCAGAGAAAATTAAGATTGAGAAGGGCGTGCGTCAGGGAGATGCAGTTTCACCAAAATAATTTCCAGCATGACTAGAAAGTATTTTCAGAAAGCTAGACTGGGAAAACAAAGGAATGAACATAGATGGAGAAAAGCTAAACCATTTAAGATTTGCAGATGACATTGTCCTAATCTCAGAAACAGCGGAGGCATTGCAAGAAATGTTAAATGACCTGAACAGATAAAGTCTGAAAGTAGGACTGAAGATGAACCGGAGTACAAATAAAGTAATGTTTAATCCATGAACACCAAAGAGTGTCATCAGAATAAGCGATGAATTCTTGAAGAAGTTGAGGAGTACAAGTACTTGGGACAAATACTAAAATTAATGAAATATCATGATAGCGAAATAAAAAGACGCATTACAATTGGATGGAAAGCTTTCGGTAAACATAGAGACATTATGAAGCGTAGCTTGTCAGTTTGTGTGAAACGAAAAGTACATAACGAATGTATAATTCCAGCTATGACGTATGGTTGTGAGACCTGGAAACTGTCAAAATCAATGGAAAATAAATTAATCTGTTCTCAGAGAGCAATGGATAGGTCATTGTGAGGAATATCTTTAAGAGACAGGAAACGATCAACTTGGGTGAGAGAGCAGACTAAAGTCAAAGATATTTTAGAAGTTATAAAAGAACAGAAATGGAGGTGGGCAGGCCATATAGCAAGAATAAGGGATAACCGATGGAGCAAGAGGCTGACTAACTGGACACCAAGAGATTGTAAGTGTAGCAGAAAAAAGTCAGACAGGAGATGGAGAGATGAGATAGAGAAATTCGCAGGGAAAACGTGGCAAAGATTGGCTCAGTCGAGGAAATCGTGGAAAAGGTTGTGGGAGGCCTCTGTTCATCAGTGGACTAGTTATGGCTGATGATGATGATATATATATATATATATATATATATATATATATATATATATATATATATATATATATATATATATATATATATATATTGTTACGGAACAGAGAGAGATAATGTACACTTTAAGTGAGAATACTAAAAATCACTACTGTCCCGTAAAGTTCCAGGTTCAAAACAAAGAGTTAGGTAAAATTACAAGTTAAAGTTTAATGCTCAAACTAACAACAAAACATTCAGGACTCATAAGGATAATGTAATGGCAAAAAACAGGTTAAATATATGGTTAACTGCAATAGCCTCTATTAACACAAAATTAGCATGAGTAAATTTATCTAAGTCAGCCCTGTTAACATGAGATACCAGATAGTACTCAGTGAATGCCAGATATATTATTACAGATACAAAATAATATTAATGATGGCTGACAATAAGAACCTTACATAAATTACAAAAACCTTACTAGGCCTAAGAATTAACCTTATGGTACACAGTACAAGAAAAAATGCAACAACAGTTATGCTCAAATTACACACAGCTGCTAGATGGCTGGAGACTTCCTGAGCACTCACAATAACAACTGTACAGGGGAGGACAGAGATGTGAACAAAATGAGGAGCAGATCTAAGTGGCAATTAATGTAGAGACTGAGCTCATTATATAGGGGCCAGCAGAGCTTGATACAACTTGTAAGAAGGACGCGCAAATGAAGCCATAGGGGACAAAGAGCTGACAATCCCGTTCTGAACAACAGAAAGAATGACTTACTCTACTATAACGGTAGAAGGGGGGGAGTGAGGTAGAACACGCTCGTGATCAAACAGGCAGCACACTGTACGTTAGAATTACACAAAGGATGATGAAATCATAGGCTATGTAACACCTCCCCACAAAGAAAAAAGAAATTTACAAAGGAAATTTCTTATTACTCTAAAACAATCTGTCTAAAGTCTAGATAATCAATCTGCAATAACATTTTCTTTCCCCTTGACATGTTGTATGTCTAATGAATACTCCTGAAGAAGTAGACTCCATCTTGTCAATCTCTGATTTTTATCTTTAAACTTACTAAGGAATTTCAGTGGGTTATGATCGGTATGACTATGGGGTCAAAACCAGAACACAAATAAAATGAAAAATGCTGTAAACCCAAAATCAAGGCCAAAAGCTCCTTCTCAATAGTTGAGTAGTTCTTTTGAGGTGGAGTGAACTTCCCACTGCAACAAGATACAGGGTCTTCAATACCCTGATCATCCTCTTGCAGTAAAACAGCCCCAGCTCCTGTATCACTTGCATCAACAGCCATCTTAAAAGGCTTAGCAAAATTTGGAGTAGCGAGCACTGGCTGACTTAATAGGATAGCTTTAAGTTTGTTGAAAGAGGATTCACAGTTATCGGTCCAGACAAACTCAACTCCCTCCTTCAACAGGTCTGTAAGCAGTGATACAAGAACTGAAAAGTTAAGAACAAATCTCCGGTAATAACCTACCATTCCCAAAAATCTTTGTAGCTCCTTCCTACTTTTAGGTCTGGGAAGATCACTTATAACCTGAACCCCAGCTCCTGGTGGTGCAACATGTCCATCACCAATTACATACCCAAGGTACTGAACTTTAGCTTGACCAAACTCACACTTTGATAAATTAGCTACAAGATTAGCATGAACCAAACACTCAAGAAATTTACTGACATGGCATAGGTGATCTTTCCAGTCGCCACTGAAGATCAACACATCACCAATACAAACAACACACCCTGCCAAACCCTCTGTTACAACATTCATGAGCTTCTGAAATGCGGCTGGTGCACTCTTCACACCACATGGCACCACAGAACATGCAAAGGTCCTTCCTAGTGTTACAAAACATGAGATCTCCCTAGCACGTTCAGTCACAGGTACTTGCCAGTATCCCCCCAACAAATCAAACTTACTCATGTACCTAGCCTTTCCGATCTTGTCCACGCAATCTTCCACGCGAGGGAGGGGGCAAGTGTCTGTCCTGGTCATCTGACCAACACGTCTGTAGTCGATGCAAAGCCGCTGTGACCCACCCGGCTTAGGGACCAGAGTGACAGGAGAACTCCACTCGCTCTGACAGGGCTCAATCATCTTGTGGTCCAACAGGTAGCCAAGCTCCTTCTCGATGAGAGGAACTTTCACTGGGTTCACACGGTAAGGAGGCAGTTTAATTGGCTTTGCGTCTCCAACATCGACATCATGCATCAACACAGTGGTTCTTCCTGGAGTGGCACGGAACACTTGCGGGTACTCCTGCAGTAATGCCGAAAACTCCTGCCTTTCCTCGGGAGGTAGATGAGAAAGCTTAGTCTGGAGATCATTCATGATATCAGGATTCTTCCCCAAACTATCACTCAGGCTCATACTGCATGGGAGAGCTTCACTTGCAGACTCGGGTGGAACAGCTACAGTGCAGACTGGATTATTTTCGTCCCGCCTGTGATATAACTTTAGCATGTTGATGTGACAAAGTTGCTTGTTCTTTCTATGATCTGGTGTGGCGATGACATAGTTGACATCACTGAGTTTCTTCTCCACGAAATAAGGACCACTAAACTTGGCTTGAAGAGGTTGCCCATGAACCAGTAGCAGAATCAAAACCTGATCTCCTGGCTGAAAGTGGCGTAACCTGGACTTCTTCTCATACCAAGTCTTCATCTTCTCCTGAGCAGCTCCTTAATTCTCTCTCGCCAGTTGTAAAGCAGTGGACAGCCATTCTTTGAACTTCATCACATACTCCAGCAGATTGACGTCATCTTCCTCCGACAGCCAGCATTCCTTGAGTAGCTTAAGGGGTCCTCTTACTTCATGGCCAAACAGTAGTTCAAAAGGTGAGAAGCCCAGTGATTCATTTGGAGATTCTCTTGCGGCAAACACAACGAATGGAATACCTTTATCCCAGTCTTTCTGATGTTCCAAACAGTATTTCTTGAGCATCGATTTGAGTGTTTGATGATATCTCTCCAACGCTCCTTGGGTCTGGGGATGATAAACTGTAGACGTGATCTGGGTGATGCCCAACTCTTTCAGAGACTGCTTGAAAACATTTGACATGAAATTACTTCCCCGGTCTGACTGTACCTCCTTGGGCAGACCAAACTTGGTGAAGAACCCTAGCATTTCCTTAACCACGTTCTTTGCTGAGATATTTCTAAGTGGAATGGCTTCAGGATAACGAGTAGCCATATCAATCATGGTCAACACATAAGAAAATCCTGAAGAAGTCTTAGGAAGAGGGCCCACAATATCCACCAACACACGGGTGAAAGGCGCCTCAAAAGGAGGAATGGGAACTAGAGGTGCAACCTTTTCGGTCTGATTACACTTCCCCACAACTTGACAGGTGTGACAAGACTTACAATACCAGGAAACATCCCTGAAGATCCCTGGCCAGTAGAAGTGTTTCAAAATGCGTGCCACAGTCTTCCTCACTCCAAGGTGTCCTGCCAAACTGGAATCATGAGCCACTCTAATGATATCCTGCCTACAAACACGAGGAATGACAACTTGATGTACAACCTCCCATTCACAGTCGGCTGATGCTGTTGGGGTCTCCACTTCCTCATAAGTACTCCTGACTTTATATAATAACAAGCAGAAGCACCAGTTGACTCTTCCTCACTGCAAGCAGAGTTAGCTAGACCTTTCAGCTCAGGGTCAGCAACCTGCAACTCAACCAACTCTTGACGAGACAAATTATCAACACTACGGGGTACTGCCTCATCTGGTGAGTGGTCCAAATTAGCAAGAAAAGTGTCAGCTAGGATAACATCATCATCATCATCATTATCCTCTAAATCACCAGTAACTTTAGACTTAGCCCTAGTGACAGCACATGCAGGGAACACATCAGGGACATCACAATCCTGGGCCGCAGCCACTGGCTCACTAGACAACTGAGGAGCTGGACACACTTGACTTCCACCAATATCATTTCCAAGTAAGAAAGTTACACCTGACATTGGGAGTGTCTCAACCAACCCAACCATAACGGAACCATTAGCAAAACCAGACTCTAAATTCACTCTGCACAGAGGGAGAGACAAGTAATTATTCCCTACACCTTGTAAGATTACAGTTTCATCAGAGGAATTAACATTAGAGCCTAGAACACTGGTCAGCATAAGGGATTGGCAAGCACCTGTATCACGATATATATTAACTGACTTCCTGTCATTACTGTCCAGAGGACTGACAAAACCATCAGACAGGAAATTAGCACATGAACTCTGAGAGTGTCACCCACGTTACTGCTCAAAAGAGGAGCTCCATCATGAGAATTTAATTTACCCCTCAAAGCAGGTTCAGTTAACTCAGTTAAAGAATTCTGGGAACTCTCAAGGGTGGACACTAGACCAATTGACTGAATATTTAAAGACTCCTTTTTGTTCACATCACGCTGTCTCTTGAAACATTTCTCCGTAGTATGACCAAGCATACTACAATAAGTACATTTACTTTTCTGAAATCTAGAGGTGAAGCTGGCATTTACTTCCTGAGAAACATCATCTTTATTCTCTTTCCTGTTACCTGTACTCTGAGTAGAGGCAACGTACTTACTCTCAGTTTTCCCTTTTTCTTTAGAATATCTCTTGTGAGTGAGAACATATTCATCAGCTAAAACTGCAGCATCAGACAAATTTTCTATTCTTTTCTCATCAAGATATAGGCTTACATCTTTATAAATACACCTCTTGAAGTCCTTCAGCAAACTCATCTGCTTAAATTTACCAAAATCAGAATCCACATTCTTAGAATTTAACCACTGCTCTAACAGATCTTTGATTTTTGCATACTCAACATGGGATTGCTTATCTTGCTTGTAAGTTATCCTAAATTTTACTCTATAAGCTTCAGGAACAAGCTCATAGGCCTTAAGAATCAAGCTCTTAACTACATCATAATTATCAGATTGATCCTGAGGCAAAGATGCATAAGTTACTTGAGCTTTACCGGTGAGAACAGTTTGAAGGAGTACTGGCCAATACTTTTTGGGCCAATTAAAACCTGTAGCTACCCTCTTAAACAACTGAAAATACTTTGTTAAATCAGATTCATTAAAAGGAGGGACAAGTCGAACATTTTTAGCCACATCAAAATCATCAGAGCTAGATGATCCAGTTCCACCTTGTTTCATGCGATACTTATGGTCTGCCTGAATCCTAGCTAGTTCAATTTGTGCCTGAGCCTGTATCTGTGCCTCCTGAATCCGAGCCTGAGATTCAGCCTCCTTAGCATTTGCTTGAAATTCAGCCTCCTTAACACAAGCCTCCTTAGCCTGAGACTCAGCCTCCTTAGCACGTGCTTGTAATTCAGCTTCCTTCACACGAGCCTCCTGCAGGGCTAGCTGTAACTTAGCTAATTCAATCTGCGTTTGCTCATTTGGAGGAGTTACATTAAACAAGCTTTTATTAATCATGCTAACAATTTGATCTTTAGAATGATGAGAGCGAACAGCAATTCCCAATTGTTGAGCAACAAGCTTAAGTTCATTCTTTGTTCTGTTTTCTACATCACACACTGTTTGCACATTTGACAAAAAATCTTTGGCTTCATCAAGCGTAGTAATAGTAGACATCATGAATAAATCACAGTCACAAAATATCAAGCAATATCCTTATGATAATATCCTGAATATCCTGATAAGAGGTCGCCAAATTTATGTTACGGAACAGAGAAAGATAATGTACACTTTAAGTGAGAATACTAAAAATCACTACTGTCCCGTAAAGTTCCAGGTTCAAAACAAAGAGTTAGGTAAAATTACAAGTTAAAGTTTAATACTCAAACTAACAACAAAACATTCGGACTCATGAGGATAATGTAATGGCAAAAAACAGGTTAAATATATGGTTAACTGCAATAGCCTCTATTAACACAAAATTATCATGAGTAAATTTATCTAAGTCAGCCCTGTTAACATGAGATACCAGATAGTACTCAGTGAATGCCAGATATATTATTACAGATACAAAATAATATTAATGATGGCTGACAATAAGAACCTTACATAAATTACAAAAACCTTACTAGGCCTGAGAATTAACCTTATGCTACACAGTACAAGAAAAAATGCAGCAACAGTTATACTCAAATTACACACAGCTGCCAGATGGCTGGAGACTTCCTGATCACTCACAATAACAACTGTACAGGGGAGGACAGAGATGTGAACAAAGTGAGGAGCAGATCTAAGTGGCAATTAATTTAGAGACTGAGCTCATTATATAGGGGCCAGCAGAGCTTGATACAACTTGTAAGAAGGACGCACAAATGAAGCCATAGGGGACAAAGAGCTGACAATCCCGCTCTGAACAACAGAAAGAACGACTTACTCTACTATAACGGTAGAAGAGGGGGAGTGAGGTAGAACTCGCTTGTGATCAAACAGGCAGCACACTGTACGTTAGAATTACACAAAGGATGATGAAATCATAGGCTATGTAACAATATATATATATATATATATATATATATATATATATATATATATATATATATATATATATATATATAAGTAATTATTTACACAAACTGTATTTATCCCGGTTTAGTATCGAGTCCAGCCACCCATCACATTGATTACTTCATTTATTCTCTTAGGCACTGATTCAACTACACACTGACAAAATGTAGGCCGTCGTCTTATAGATTCCTAAATCTCCAATGCATTCCTTTCAACAGCACGCAAGGTTCTCTCCTCTTATACATTCCACTCTCTACTCATTATTCCCCACAGATTATCTGTGGGGTTTAAATCACACCTCTTTGTAGGTCAGTATTGTTAGTTAGTTCAATTTCTTGATGCTCAGCAAACCATTCTTTCACCACATTGCTGATATACCGTAAATGGGGCTGTTATCGTTAACTAATCTGATTGTCTGTGGGTGTGGAAGTGCCATTACCTGCACTGATGGTAACATTGCCTCCTCTAGAATTCTTATGTAATCTGCCCTTGTCAGTCTTCCACCTATTCTAACGAGTTCCTCTGGCCCATACGCCCACACCCAGTCCCCGAATGGAACACTAACTCTCTCAGTTGTAGCTCTCCCTTGGATGTTCTCAGGGTTGAACGGGGTTGTTTTCAGCCTTCAGCACTGCGTTTACCTGCATCAGTTGAGCAGAAACATGTTTCGTCAGTAAAAATTACTTACTTCCAAAATTCATCTTCAGTGGCAATATACTGCAAGGCAAACCTGAGTCTGCCATCCCTGAGTCTGGGTTAGTTGTTCCTTTTTGGCTGGAATGTAGCAGTGGATCTACTCTTCATGTAGACGACGTTGCACTGTGAGGAGGTTGCTGGGAAATTACAGTTGTTTCACTAGGCGACCAGCGGAGGTGATGGGATGCTCTGCAGTTGCCTTAACAATTCCATTATCCTGATCACGAGTAGTGACACGTGGTCGACCCCTATGGGGACGTGACCGGGGATGCCCTTCTTCTTCCCACCTTGGGATCCATCTTTGCACTGATTTGACCGACACTTCGGCTTGTTAAGTGATCTGTCTTGCTGGGATCCCACTCTGCCACATACCAACCATACGCCCTCACACTGACTAGCTCCGGAGCATTGTCACACCTTGCAGCCATAGCTAGTAACAAATGAAAAAGATGAACTTGAGGTGCCCTCACGTTAGAATCAAAAGAATCTTTAGGTATTTGATTATATAATGCAAACCCTCATATAACTGACATAATGTTCTATACTTCCACCTATAGCTTACTGATGCATGCCTTTAGAGTATAACATTATGCTAGTTCCGTATATTAATAACCATTAATACTGTAATGTTATAGTGATAATAAATTTATATCCTAAAATGATATCCAAGAATACAGGACAGCACAGTGCTTACTCCGTAACGGTGTGAGCAGTGTTCTTGATCTTGTGGTATGTGGTGCGTCCCTCGTCACCTCTCCAGCCTAGCTTCTTGACAACCCCCTGTTGCAGAGATACAGACTGCTTTTTTTTTTTTTTTTAATTGAGGCGAAGATCCACTTGATAGGTTGCTGATGATTCGCTTAATGCAACATTACTTCATAATCTCTTTACTCGTTAGCATTATTAATTGACAACATATATCTGAGGGGGAAATTTGGGTTAGTAAATGTTATTCGGACATATTGCAGTCAGCCAATCATCACCAACCTTTCAAGAGCATCTTCGCCTCAATAAAGAAATAAAGAAAAGATTGTGATACCCTTAACCTAATCTCATTCATCCCTTCTCTACTACGAGGTGTATGGTGGCATTAACACGAAACTGGCCAATATATTTACATCAAATGCCACATATGAGGCTAAGCGCCAAAATGGCCACCAAGCACCTACATGCACCAACAAATAGCTAAACCATCTCTCTATACGTTGGAAGTAAAAAAGTGCTAAGAAACAACCTACAAAGGGGTCAAAATCCTGGTTAAGTAGACATGTGTGTTACGCCGTCGCGCCATGCAGCAAAAAAAACCGTCCGGTTCCACACTAGTGCTCAAGGTAGGAATTCTGCCATCTGTTGGTCGCTTTTCCTATGAGTTCAGCCTGTCCTATGTTTTTTATGTCGACTCCCCGTGGTGTTGAAGCAAATGTGAGAGTATTACCGGTATATCCCAGCCTCTTTCCTTAATCCCCTTGAAGCTGGCCAATCAGATAGTCGGGTTGCATTGCAGCTAGCCAATAAGCTGACGCCTGACACTACTCCCACCAGCAGCTGTGGAGGGGAGAGGAGAAGGGACAGTATTGTTCTCTCACCCGCATTGTGCGCCACTGTGGATTAATTTATATAATTTTTTATTCAAGTAATGGGTTCTTTTTTTCATCATTCAGGTTACAGGGGTTTTCTACTTATACTGTCTTACTTTTTTATTATTGTCAGCAATATAATAATTTATTATGTTTTTCTTGATGTTTGTGATGTGATTCGTGTTTATTGGTGGTTAAAAACTCCGAGAAAAACATGCACAAAGTTCCGACCTTTAAACTGCTATTATTGTGAAAATAATAATACTTACGTCAAAGAACTTTGATTTTATTCCACAGTAGGACACTCCTGGGACATTATGCTAATATATTATTGACCTCTTATGATGTATTTCTGTAGTTATGAATAGGATAAAAATATTTTCTTAGCTGATCAGTCCAGCAGTGGGGGGCAAAATTGTACTTCTTCGCACGATATCATCATGATTAATGACAGATAGTGCAAAATACAGGTTATTGAAGTAAAGATAATACGATAAGCTACATTTAAAAACAACACACATCAAAGTAACACAAGCGGTTACTGAGATATCAAAGTTTTTAAGTTGCCAGACTTTAAATGCATTTTCTGTCATTTTCTGGTTTTGGTGCTTAGCCGAGTAATGAACTCAGTGCCTCATATATACTGTATGTGACTACATATCAGTCAGCCCTCGACCCACTAATAATCTCAACAACCCATGCATTAATCACCAGCGCCCTCCTTGTTCCTCCCCCTCCCACCCACCAACCTTGTCTCATCATTACCTTCTGTCCCCCAATCCCCTCCCCCCTCTTGGCTGCATCATCTGTTGGATCACACATGAACTGGATCCAGATGATTCACCGACACTGTATCAATGGCCTCAGGTTTAGTATAGTGCAAGGCGAGGGACCGGTTTTGTCGGGTACTGTACATGGGTGAGTTTCATACACTATTACAACATGAATAGCCTGCCGTTACTGTAGCACTGAACTACGTTAGTTTTCATCAATTTACGTATGTCTCTCTGTCTAGCCGCAATCTTTATTATGTATTTCTCTTATTAACCCCTTAACCGCGAGGCGTCACTTTCGTGATGCTTGGGAGCAAGGGATCATACTGCGGGGCATCACTTTTGTGATTCTGTGTTATTTTGAATTCACCCGGGCTTTCAAGTGGTGGCTTGTATCATCTATCAGTAATGCCAATGTCCAACACTAGTCAGCACTCCTAATCTCATCTGTACTCCCATCCATTGTTGACAATTTAGCCATTTCTCCCCGTTCCTGACTCCCCTCCCTACCCCCCCTCCATTACCCTATCCTCTCACCTGTTCGGCCGTGCTACGCTAAGTAAATCTTCCCTGGAATTTTTCACTGATTTCATCCATTGAAATAAGCCCTATGCCCTATTCTTATACCAAATAATATATACAAGAAAGAAATAAGGTAAGTGAGAGTGCCATACACCTGGAATTGGATAATTATCACCTGACAACACCACACGTGCACTCATTCGCTAATTTTTGCTGTTTATTTCCCCTTGAAATATGCTGTATCATCTATTTTCATAATAAAAATATATATAAGAAAGGAAGGGAGAAGCCTAAGTGATATTTACATTCACCTGGAACTACCTAATTATTGCAGGCCACCACACTGTATTCTACACTAAGTAAATCTTCCCTGGAATTTTCCACTGATTTCATCCATTGAAATAAGCCCTATGCCCAATTCTTATACTAAATAATATATACAAAAAAGAAATAAGGTAAGTGATAGTGCCATACACCTGGAATTGGCTAATTATCACCTGACAAGACCTCACGTGCACTTGTTCGCTAATTTTTGCTGTTTATTTCCCCTTGAAATATGCCGTATAATCTATTTTCGTAATAAATATACATATAAGGAGGGAAGGGAGAAGCCTAAGTGATATTTACATTCACCTGGAACTACCTAATTTATAATGTATTGTCTAGATTTCCTGCCAATCATTTCACTGCTATATATTAGCTGCTGTCAAGAGGCTGACGTTGGCAGTAATGCATTTCCCTAGGTAGGCCACCATCCCGGCCCCTTATCAGTTCACTGTCATCTTCCAATGTGAAGGTACGTCTGTTTGTTCCTGCTAACTTCAGCCACTTTTCACCCCTATGCAAAGGGCCCTGTGACCTTTACCCCCTACTAAACCTCGTGTGGAAAGAGGTAAAGGGCTGACAATTGATAAAAGAGTGACTATGATCTTTCTATTGAGTAAAACAGTGCAAGTGGAATTGTAAATAATGTGTAAATAATGTGTAAACAGCAAGAGAAAGTAATGAATGTAAATATACGTGAACAGTAGAAAATAGTTTTATAAGTTACTTCAAGTGACAGTGCATAACACAGTGTAAATAAAATAGAAATGTAAATAACGTGGTAAATAAAAGAGAACGTAAATAGAAATGTAAATGACTAGTATTATAAGAATACGAGTATATACCCTAGGAGTAATGAAAGTGAAAGTTTCACTCTAGCATGTATGAATACACTGAGTTATGAGAGTGAAGGTGAAAGTGACATTCACTCTCAATGCTAGTATACAGGACGAGAAAGTGAATGCTATGTATTTTACTGAAAGAAATTGAATCCCTACATTGACAATAAACTAATACTACTGAAGGAAACTTATGGATAAAGACTGTAGATATATATAAGTGTTACATAGTAATAGAAATATAAAGTGTGAGGGGTTTTATGAATAATAAATGACAGAATACCAAAAGCGAACGATCGCAAGTGGGAAGGTCATACGCGCTCGTAATATTCATTGCTTGCAGTGTTTTTTTTTTTTTGGAGTATGGATCCCAAACTACTTGATAATCATAGTGTTTATAGTGTTAATATCTGGCTGTGGTAATCATATTACGGGTTGTCGGGAAGTGTAAAGTGGAGACTTCGTTACCCAACTTCAGAGGTCTCCACAAGTCCTACGGTAATCGACGAAGGCTCAACAAACATCCCAGGAGAAAGCTGAATGTATGTGCCATATGCATATGTAATTTTAATATTCTAGGACTAATAACTGATTTTTGGCAAATATTTTTTGAGAGTCTGTCGGAGCCCGAATAACCCCTCGGGACACGGAAAACATTGGGAAACATGCCCGCGGTGTAAGGGTTAATCTGTTTACCTACACTTTTGTTTCTCTATATATTTCTGTTTATGTACATCTACCAGTGGCAGGATTTCAATGCTACCTGGCGCATCCTCAGGTGGAGGATAGGGGAAGGCCTTGTATATATACAGAGAACCGTCTTAGATGGTGCAGACCTTGGAACCCCATACAGATTTATAGGGCTCCACAGAACATACTGAATAGGGTGGCACAAAACATACATCTCTCCAGGAACTTTGTGGTAGGGAGGTGAGATTATATGCCACAACCCTTCCAATCAAATATGAATTCTGTTGCAAATGATTTGACGGGCGTTCCTGTTGGATCATCGTCATCCAAAGATCCAACCTCACTGCTTCCTGTGCTTATGGGCAGTGTGCCACCGAGAGTGAGTGGGTACTGGTACTATCTTGGCAAATTAGAGACCGAAATATTGAACAAATTGAAAACCATGAAGATCTATACATATAATGTAAGATGCCTCGCTGAAAATTACAAACTTGGTAACTTAATGACTGAATTAGAAAACATTAGTTGGGATATTGTAGGTCTGAGTGAGATCCACAGAAAAGAAGTATTTCAGCTCCAAGACAGCAACCACCTATTTTACCACAGAGGAAGGCAATATGAAAGCGTTAGTGGTGCAGGATTTCTAATTAACAGAAATCTTGCAGACAACATTGTTAAATTCACAAGTGTATCTGACAAAGCAGGATGGATTGTAATTATAGACTGTGCAAAAAATACACTTTGAAAGTAATACAAGTATATGTACCAACTTCTCAAAGCCCAGATGAAGAAATACAAACATTCTGTGATGACATCTCCCAGATTATGGAAGATGAAAAAACAACATATACTATACTCATGGGAGACTTCATGCAAAAGGTGGGAAATAAAAAAAATGGAGAAGCATGTATGGGATAATTTAGAGTGGGAGAAAGGAATGAAAGAGGAGAAATGGTGGTAAATTTTGCTGATGTGTATAACATGAGAATAATGAATACATTCTTTTACAAAAGAACAAGGAGAAAATGGATCAGAAGTCAAAACTGAGAAACAAAGAATGAAACAGACTTCATTACAACAGATAAGAATAACGCGATCATAAACGTCACCGTTATCAATAAAGTAAATATAGGAAGTGACCATAGATTGCTGGGTTGCACAGCATGAAGTGAAAGAAAGTTGACTGCAAATAGAAAGATATGCTCAATAAAAGTAAGCGAAAACAAAGCAGCCTTTCAATTAGACAAAGAACAGATTACAGGCTCTAAGTAATGCTGAATGTGACATTGATGAGGTGAATGACAGATTAACATGAGTGCTTAGAGAATTAGCGGAGGTAGTAGGGAATGATAATACAACCAAAACCAACAAGTATTCGGAGTCACTCGAGCTCATGAAAAGAGGAAAGGAAATAGAAGTCATTTGATGCAAGTATGGGGTGGCGAAAGGAGGTGAAGAATTTTATAAAGAACTGTATGCATCAAAGACAATACTACCAATACCTAACTTTTCAGTTGACACAAATGACATACCTGAAGTAACACCAGACGAAGTGAATATTTCTATTTAAAAATATGAAAAGAGGGAAGGCCCCAGGAGAAGATGGAATAGTAGCAGATTTACTGTTGGATGAAGAGGTAGAAAAACAGAACAAACTTGCCCACTTATTTACCCTGTGTTTAAAAAAGACAATTTCCGAAACATGGTGTAATGCAATGTTTTTTCTTTTTCTTTTTTACTTTACATAAAATGTGACTCAAAAAATTTTAGTAGCTATCGACCGATTAGTTACTACCAGTAATTCACAAACTTCACTAAAGTCCTTACAAACAGAATAACAACTAATTTGGAAGAGAACCAACCTCGTGAACAAGCAGGATTCCGAAGTGGGTATTCGACTACTGGTCATCTACATACAATGAATCAGCTAACTGAGAATTTTACAGAACATAATAAACCAATGAGCTTAGGTTTTGTTGCTTACGAAAAGGCTTTCAACTCAGTGGAGCACAGAGGTATATTATTTCCTTGCGAGACCAAGTAATAAAATTAATGTGAACATTGTAAAGCTTCCTGAAAACATATATAAGGAGGGAACTGCTACAATTAAATTACATAAAGATTCTGACAAAATGAACATTGCGAAGGAAGTGGCTCAGGGAAATACAGTTTCACCAAAATTTTTTACAGCATGCCTAGAAAGTATTTTCAGAAAACTAGACTTGGAAAACAAAGGAATAAACAAAGATGGAGAAAAGCTATACCACTTAAGATTTGCAAATGGCATTGTCCTAACGTCAGAAACAGCAGACATTGCAAGAAATGTTAAATGACCTGAACAGAGAAAGTCTCAAAGATGAACCGGAGTAAAACTAAAGTATTGTTTGATCCAAGTACACCAAAGAGTGTCATCAGAATAAGCAAAGAAATTCTTGAAGTCAAGGAGTACAAATTCTTGGGTAAAATACTAAAATTAGCGAATGGCCTCGATAGCAAAACAGAATGACACATTACACTTGGATGGAAAACTTTCGGTAAATATAGTGACATCATGAAAAGTAGCTTGCCAATAAGTATGAAATGAAAAATATATAAAAAATGAATAATTTCAACTATGACATATGATTGTAGGTCCTAGAAGCTGACAAAATATATGGAACATCAACTTATCCGTTCTCAAAGGGCAATGGAAAGGTCATTCTTGAGAATATCTTAAAGAGACAGGAAAAGATCACCTAGGGTGAGAGAGTAGACTAAGTCAAAGAAGTTATAAAATAACAGAAATGGAGGTGGGCAGGTCATGTAGCAAGAATAAGAGATACCCGATGGAACAAAGGGCTGACTGACTGGACTCCATGAGATAATAAGCACAGCAGAAAAAGGCCAGACAGGAGGTGGAGAGATGGGATAGAGAAGATGGCAGGGAAAACGGGGCTGAGATTAGCATAGTCAAGGAATTCGTGGAGAAGGGTTGGGTAGGCCTTTGTTCAGCGGTGGACTTGCAATGGCTGATGATGATAGGACTGAATGCGTTAAATTATGGGGACCCCTTGTCAATTATACTTGGGTTAACTACAAACGTTGTCAACCACTGGAGATTAAGATGTGGCTGAGTGGTATTGAAGGTCTATTGAAGTGAGAAAGGCTGGTGAAAACTTCGATTAGATGAAACAATAAATATTATCTGGTGTTACCAGGGGAACATTCTAGTCCGTTAGCAAGAGACAACTGTGTGCTGAAAATGTAGATGGAAATTCCTGGAACGTGAAGTGAGTGTGGCGGTAAGTGTTGGAGTGTTTGAGTTTGAAGCGAGTGTGTTGGTGTGGAAAGGTGAAAGAGAGGGATTTTTATGAGTGTAGATGTGAGGTGATGGGTGAACCTTAGAGTTACTTGGATGATGAGGTGTCATGATGTGTGTGTGTGTGTGTGTGTGTGTGTGTGTGTGTGTGTGTTTGCTGAGAGGTGTGAGTGATTGTATGGTCATGAGTAACGATCCTGGCATGACTCTTAAAGTTGGAGGGTGTGGGTTTGAGTTGATATGTTTTTCCTAGATTTATTTTCTCTCCTTCGCACCACTTTTGATAGATTCTTCCTTACACTTTTCCCCCTCCAACCCATTGTCCCCTTGCTCCAACCTCTGTCATCGCTTTCGAATACTGTCACCGAAAAAAAAAATATATATATATCATTTTCTGCCCTGACTCCTTTCCTCTACATCTTTTTAACTTCTCCATAGTCTTTTGTTTTCTACGTCTCTCAGCCGCTACCTCCCCCTCACACTATCGCCTGTTCCTTTCGTTATGAATCTATTTTTCACTTACATTTCTCGTCCTTTTCCTTCGCTCCAGTTCTTTCCTCTGTCCACCTCTATCTTCTTCCTCTTCCCACCTCTAGTCCACCCCTCTCTCTCCATCCAAAACGCCATGCCCCGCATCCCTCTGTAACATTCCTGATATATCACATAAAGAACTAGAACATAATTTTTCAAACCATGTCCCTCCTTCCCGGAAAAAAAGAAAAACAAGAGTAACCGAATCATTGCAACTGAATCCGTAAGACGAGAGCCTTAATCACGCGACCAATGACTCAGTGAATATAGTACAGCGTGTTGTTTAACACGATGATTACTGACAAAGCTTGGGCAACATTCAACGTGGCATATGAGGCTCTGTTGCACATCGTCTTTAACAGTGTATTTTTGCATATAAAGCTGACATTTTCTTCTACGCTGTTCATAAAGTTTCCTACACTGACATGCAAGAAGATACTAAGGTATATCTTGCTGAACAAAGCTGTAAAGAAAAGGTCATAGAAAACTCCAACAAACGATCTTTAAACCCAGAGGTGGTGGCCACTAGCAAATCACCTCCAAGCCCCACGGTCCTCCGCCATCAGTCTGCCCTCCGTTCTTCACGGGTTCATGCACCTCCCCACCCCGTTCCTCCACCTCAACCTTGGTCTGCATCTTCCCCATTCTCCATCCACCACATTCATAATCAGTCTTCTAGCTAATAACACATTCTCCATTCGCTCCACATGACCAAACCATCGCAGGGTACTCCTCCTGAGTCTCCAACTTATTCACGTCATAATAGAATAATTCTGCCGAAATGGAAAACACTTCCTAAAAAAAACATTAACTATTTTTTTTTCTAAGCAAGAAAAACGCAGAGATAAATTAATTAATGGAAGCCGGGTAGCCACCTAAAAGATGATCAAACTTGGAACTGAACAGGCCTTACAGAATGATCAACATTTTCATTGCTAAACATTCATAGAAATGTAGCACAAGTAAGCACGTGATTCTTCCATTTACTTGCAGGTGAAATACTAGAAGACAGTGAATGATTAAGGCAGAAAAAATCGCCCGGCGGGTGAAAGGTGGTGACGACCATCATCATGATTTAAATCTGACTTATACTTCTCCATTCTATTCTGTCTCGGTGTCTGCCCTCCTCTCTTCCTACTTTTCACCCTCCTTATTGTCACTTTCCTCACTCTTCTTTCCACTTCAGGTGGCTCTACACTGAGTGACAAGCCTAATGGTTTCCTGAAACCCAGGAAACCATTCACAACGTTATATGATAATCAGATAACTAAACTGCAAGGTGAAGTGGAGCCTGCTATGGTGCCCCTGTTAAATGTGTGGAGAGACGCTGATGATGCGGCCTTGCACTATTCCCCCCGCCACACTGTGGTTACTCGTTTTACGGGATCATCGGACTTTTCGGGATGGCCCTGCAGGAGTGGTTGCTGGCCTGTGGTTGATGGGTCTGCTCGACCGGCAAGACTGGGGTTGACCAACAACTACAACAACAAAAATAATAATAATTTGGTGGCAGAAGAAAATTATCCTGAAAAGAGTCATCCAGATGAATATATATACCACTTAGTCTCGGAAACAACGATTTCGCTATTGTCAACGCCAGTGATACACTCACAACAGTGATATATCACGAGACATGAAGGTTTTGGAGTTGTTTCCAACAAACCCTTGAACACAGGGAAATGACTTATTTTACTTTGACTTATGTCACACGTATTTCACATTTTCCAGTCACATAATGCTGTTATATCGGTAGGTATCAAGGGAGGTGCGTGCCAATATGTTTTACGAGTTTTGCGATGTTAATCACTCGCTGCAAGAAACTGGCACCTGAAATCACTCCCCCGAGCTACCATCACGTTTCGTCTAATAGCCCTTCAGATCCAGACAGTGGCAGAACAGCTGTCATGAAACTCTATATAGTAATGCTATCTCCATATCATTTCAATCAGGCAGCCTCGGAGGAAGAAAAAGGTAGTCAGAGATAGGTACGATGGTGTGTTCTTATCGCTACTCATGTATGGTAATGACGAGGTTCACGCAGCTGAGTACGAAATGCAAATCTCCCTTTCTCTTCATCTCCCTCTCCCATCTAGTACGCGAATAGGAGTAGTATGTGAGCGATTGGAAGTGTGTGTGTGTGTGTGTGTGTGTGTGTGTGTGTGTGTGTGTGTGTGTGACTGGAGAGGAATGGATGCTTCACAGAGGTGATGTACAGTCACTCATAAAAGTTCGTGGGGGTCCGTTTGTGTGTGGGCCTGTGCAGTCCCCACCCCTTTCTGAACGGCAAGTCTGGTTAACTACCTGACTACTCACACGCCCATCACGGCAGAACTGTGACGTTGATGTAACAAAGTATGAAAGGATTATATTTGTCAATCATGTGTTATCGGTAGTTATAATCTATTGCATATTTAATGTGTATGATAAAATATGAAGGTTAGAGCCTTTTCAATGTCTTAAGTTTTTATTTTGGAAGTGGGCAGTGACGACAGTAGAGAAGGCCGAGATGCATTTTAATCGTTTTGAAAATTTGCTTTGTATCCACATGAATAATATTGTAAACCATTAAGGGCTAAACGCACACAGTATCCGCACCACCACTGAGTGCTTCCCCTTGTGCACCACCACTGAGTGCTTCCCCCTCCGCACCACCACTGAGTGCTTTCACTTCTGCACCACCACTGAGTGCTTTCCACTCTGCACCACCACTGAGTGCTTTCCACTCTGCACCACCACTGAGTGCTTTCCACTCTGCACCACCACTGAGTGGTTCCCCCTCTGCACCACCACTGAGTGCTTTCACCTCTGCACCACCACTGAGTGCTTTCCCCTCTGCACCACCACTGAGTACTTCCCCCTCTGCATCCTTACTGAGTGCTTCCCCCTCTGCACCACCACTGAGTGCTTTCACCTCTGCACCACTACTGAGTGCTTTCACCTCTGCACCACCACTGAGCGCTTCCCCCTCTGCACCACCACTGAATGCTTTCACCTCTGCACCACCACCACGACCGACACTGTGCCTGTCAGTGGTGGGTAAGGTGCAATTTTAGGGTCGTTAAAGCCACTTTCCTCTCGCAACCTCATGAATACATTCACGTGGTGTGTCTACAGCTTTACACGCGAGATGCATAGCCTGACTTTATGACTATGCACTGTCGGAGATTTATGTGGCCGTATCAAAATGTTATACATTATGCAAATATACACGGAAACTGCAGGATCATATACTAAGCAATGCACAAAGCAATCTAACGAAAACAATTACATTTAGCGAAACTGATTACACTAACTACGTACCATATCAAATTTTTATATAAAAAAAAAGAACACGAATATGTTGTCTGGTAATATTTGGTTATACTTGCACACTGTCATATATAAGTCGACCTATGGGACACCCAGTGTATTCATCGCCATCATTATTATCATAATATCGTTAACCATTTTGATGAATGCCGTGAGAAGGATCCAGCAACACGAACAGGAGACTATGATGAAGGAGCGCCTTGAAATGAACCATACCTCCATTTTCTCATTATATATATATATATATATATAAATATATATATATATATATATATATATATATATATATATATATATATATTTGTGTGTGTGTGTGTGTGTGTGTGTCTCTCTCTCTCTCTCTTTTACTACAGTACTATGTAGGTGCTGGAAAGTAAGTTGGGAACACATATTTTTGTGAAACAGCAAGCTGAACTAAAATATGGTAATAGGTCTACATGTTGGCGTCTATGCCTGATATTTATTACCGTGACTACAGTCTGTCATGCTGAATATACCCTTCCATTACAGCCACTAATTTAACCTGTCTGACCCGCCTCCCTGAACCCGCTAATGCCTACCCCGCTGAAGGTCGACGAACACTTGCTGTCCTCTTCGTAAACCCTCCTAAGCTTAAGTTGTGTTTAAAATTACTTGCATATTCGCTTACTTTCCTCATACAGCTACCACACTCTTTACAATATCATGAAACTGTTCCGCGCTCAAAATGTGCATAGGACTACTTGTATACGTGTTTGCCTTGATTCATACAGCTACCAAACACTTCATAGTGAAGTTACAGTGAATACGAAGGTGACAAAATAAGACAAACAAAACTACCCGTGGTAGCAGGTACCTGTTCTGGAGACTTTCTTATTGTAAAATCTGATGATAGCCTTTTGTTAACACGAACTTTTGCCTTTTCTGCATCCAGTCTCTGTCATCATCATCAACATAATCCATGCTTTTTATTCTGTGAAAGTGATTTCGGTTTAGCAAGATTAGGAAAGCTGTCCCCATAAATACGCATATGCTTAAATAATGTACTAGTAACTTTTTAAAGGGATTTGCATGTAATGGTAAATAAAACGGAGGCACATGAAACACGGAAGCATGGCTGACCTGTCTTGGCTTTCTTTACTCCCAGGACGTAAATTATATTCCTTTCTTGCCTTTTCCTGGAGATTCTATTTAAGTTAGGAGAGACTTTTTCATATGGACAGGCCTAGATACATCTGTCATTAGCCCATTCCCAACCGTGGGGTTGTCCTACTAATTACAATGGTTTGGTAAGAGATGGAATGAAATAAAATAATAATTATATTCCCTGGCGGAAGGACTTATGCACTGGAACCTTTTTCACGTCGGTCTGTTTTACTATTTACATCTTAATATTCTCTTGCATTTCAATTATTCGTTATTATATTGACATAGTTTGCGTTAAAAACATACAAAATAATACTGAAGAGCAATGTGCAAAATAGAGCGGTAAGGAAGAGGTGCTGTGAGTCCCCAGAGCCACTCAAAATACAGGACCCCAACGCTACGCACCCACACATCTTAAGGCAGACCAAAGGCTGAGGCTGCCAGGGGTCAGAGGGCCAAGTGCATATATCTCCCAGGATCCTTCACAAATTCTCTTTTACTCTCATCCTTCCACGTTATTTTCTTTCCGGAATTTTCCTCCTCCATATACTCCTCTTCTCAGTACAAAATTTTGTTGTATAATAATATAATTATGTTCTTGACTGATAGGCCTGGAGTGAGCCATAGGCTTTAAGAAGAGGCAAATGTACAATGTATTAAGGGTACTGAAGAGTGTGTGGAAGGGATGCGTATGTCTGGTAGGAGAAAAGGTCATATCTTAAGTGGTCATTAAAATTTCTTTACACCTCTTTCTTAGCGATTCATTCTGTACATTACACTTCAGCATCCTCTTGTGTGTTACTAATGCAAACTTTTTCGATAATAAAGCGATAGAAATAATATACAAGAGAACGTCTTAGTGCAAAATGCAAAATAAATCTCGTGTGTAGGAAGAGATGCTTCGAAGCCTTCTGTGCCACCTTTACGGCGCAGAAATGGGTACTTGATATTAAATAGTGGTACTGACTGTAATGAATGGATGTGAGGTGTTAGACCATATGCAAACATTGAACTGCAAGGAGAAAAGGAAGCCTCAATTTTTTTAAAGATAAATTCTCAAGCACGTTGCGAAAATCAAACATGGCTTGCTTCTGTGGACACTAGCTGACCACACTCTGTAATGATGGATGCAGGATTTTCATATCTAATAGTTATAGGATTTTATAAATGATCATTGAATATTGGGGACTTAACTACACCTTCGCGGCCGAGTGACCCTAAATCTTAAAGCGGGATGTAAGGTGGAGGTTTTGAAAATAAGTGTTGTAGGACAGTGTGAGAGGTACGATGGTTTGACAGTGATAAATGACATGGTAAGAGAAACCATGATGAAGAATTCTTACCAGGGTGTGCTGAAGTGGTATGGCCATATGGAGAGGGTGGGTGATGAACAACTGATGAAAGGATATACTGATGGCAAGTGGAATAGATAAGTGGAAGGCGAGGACACGCAACGAGATTTATGCGTGGAGTGAGATTTTGAGACATAATTTTTATTTTCAGTAGTATTTTGGGGTTTTACTTATTCCATACAAAACGACGTACTATCAGTCACATATTGGGTTTTCCAGTATATTTTAGTCGTAGTTTGAGCCTTACTGCCGTACTAAGCCGACTCCGTACCTTCTTTACCCCTGCACAGTTGTTGACTTTACACAAGGGTTTTATTCGCCCCTGTGTAGAGTGCAACTCTTACTGTATCTGTGGGGACGCTCCCCACGTACAGCTCTTCTCAACAAGGAGGAGTCAAAGGCTTTTCGTCACATTAACTCTCATTTTACCGACTCTCTTCAGCCTGTGTCTCTTCGCCGCACTGTTGCATCTTTTTCTCTTTTCTATCGCTACTTCAATGATCACTGCTCCTCTGAAGTATCTGCTTGTATCCCCTTACCCACTAAGAGTGGCGCGTAACACCCGTCTAGCAACAAACTCTCATCCCTTTTCTGTCCAACTCTCTAATGCAAGAGTTAACCGTTACTCACAGTCCTTCATGTACACAAGATGTCAATTCTGGAACTGTCTCCCTTTGTCTGTATTTCTTACTTCCTATGACCTCCAGTCTCTCAAACGCAGTGTGTCCAGACATCTCGAAATGAACGGATCTTGAATTTGGCTTTCTGTTGTATTGTTTTTGCTTTTCTTGGAAAGAATGGTTTGCTGGCTCCTGGCCTAAATGAACGGACCTTGAATTTGGCTTTCTGTTGTATTGTTTTTGCTTTTCTTGGAAACAATGGTTTGCTGGCTCCTGGCCTTTGGTTCCTTCTTCCTTGCATTAAAATAATAATTTGTAGTTTTACCTCTGTCTTGATCCTTATTGCAGAGGGCAAATGAAGCTCCCTTGCACCTCTCCCTTATCATTCTACTTCTGCATACGGCTTCTTAATATTCTACTGTACGTTATTCGTGGAAACTATGCCAGTATTATAATTACTGAAATTAGACAAAGAAGAAGATTAATGTGATATATGCAAAGTAACAGCCGTGGAAGAAAGGAAACAATGATATGCTACATGGGGAGGACAGGGGGTGAAAAAGGGCAATGGGAATGATGTGTACAAATGCTTTAAAAATATCTGAAGCTCTGATCGATGGCTTTACAGTGAGCATTGTTGCAGTTTGTTTCTTCTTAAGGGGGTCTGGCTGAATGGAAAACGTATGCTAAAAGACCTGTAGAGTTCATTACTTATGCTATACTGAGAGTAGCAGCAGAAAGCATTCACATTTATGAAAACTTACTGGAGATGATTTCCAAAAGCATCGTCCACTTTTTTTTTTCTTTTCAAAATGTAGACTAATATTCTTCAGATATTTCCTTAAGCGAGTGTACGAGTACAACGGTTAGTAACTTTGAGAGGAAAATTTCATGGATTTCAAGCACCAATCGAACAGGGCAGTACTCCTGAGGTTGATGGCAAGCTGGTGATAGGGAGAGCTGGAGCTCCCGTTTCACCAGCCCTCAGGACTTGATCCTGACCATCTCCCTTTTCTGAACATTTTCAGTGCATTCATTTACACAGAGAGTAGGCCAGCATGCTCTCATAATACCTCTACCTTCAACTGTCTACACCACACTACACGCGCATAACATATCACACCTTCTATTCGCATCTTTAGTAATGGCCGCTGCAATCTTACTATCAAATGAGGTGGTACCTCGGATTGCCACCACCGGCAGGGTAGGGCTGGAGGCACAGGGTCCTCCCGGTCGCCATCAAGCGACTGTGCCGGCAGCGACTGTTGCTATTTCCGAGAATGCTCGTCGGCGAAGAGGTGACGGTGCGGCCTTATTCTTTACCAACATCCGCGGCCTTACCACAAATTTAAACTCAGTTCATTTTTTCCTTCAGTCCATATCCCCTTTGGCCCTTTTCCTCACAGAACCACAAATCTCACCCTCTACCGATATATCTCCATTTTGTTTTCCCGGTTACCATCTCCTTACAAACTTTCGATACAAGGGCGGCACCTGTTGTTATATCAAATCCCAATATGCAGTTGACACTGTTTTAAACTTCACTTCATCCAGTTTTGATTACTCGTTATATAAATTAAATTGCCAAAACATTACCAAATATATCTGTGTAGTTTATCGTTCCCCCAATGCTTCTTCGGAACCCAGTGTATTTGATTCCATATCCACTCAGTTAAGTAACCTTGACCTTGCCCTTGGCAATGAAATTACCATTTTGGGTGATTTTAACATACACAATGTTGAATGGTTATTGCATTGTGCCCGGACTGACAACGCTGGTCTAGAATGCGAGCTGTTTGCGGAATCGTTTAATCTCACCCAGTTGGTAAATCAACCAACCAGAATACCTGATAATCCTGACCATAATGCCCATCTCTTGGATTTATTCTTGACAAATAATCCAGATCAATACAGGATAGAGGTACTGTCACCACTTGGATCCTCTGACCACAATCTCATCAAAGCCTCATTAGTTAACCCTGCTACATCTCCCCATTCTGAATCTGTCAGGGTGACCCAATGGCACTTTGACAGGGCAGACTGGGATGGATTTAGAAATTATCTTGCTGATGTTCCATGGCAGTCTTTCTTCTCTAGTGATCCCAATTCTACCCAGTCCCACATTTGCGACTTAATACTAGCTGGTATGGATTTATTCATACCAAGTCAACAATTCACTAAAAGATCAAACTCTCCAAAATGGTTTGATGACAATTGTGCCAGAGCAACAGCCCAAAAGTCATTAGCATATAACTCTTACTTAAAATCAAAAACATCTGAATCACTCTCCCAATTTAAAATTGCTAGAAATCATGCAAAAGCTGTATTAAATCTATCTAAATCAAACTTTCTTCAAAAGCAAGCATCAAAACTACTTAACAACCCTAATGACAATAGAATATTCTGGTCAACTCTTAATTCTTTCAATAATAACTTTAACAAGTCATCTTCCATTCCCCCACTAAAATCATCAGATGGCAATATTACAAATAACCCACGTGAGAAAGCAGATATCTTTGCTAGTACCTTTGCAAGAAACTCCACCATAGATGATACCAGCCAGAATGTCTCAGTACTGGAACTTGATTCTCCCGAAATTGCCCCACTTAAAATACAGACAAGATACCTAAAATCCATCCTAGACAATTTACCTACCAACAAAGTTCCAGGCCCAGATGGAATTCCGCCAATTGTTTTGAAAAAGTGTTCCCCTGAACTTGCCTCTGTCCTAGCTAAATTATTCAGACTATGCATACGCACTTCTTTATTCCCAAATTCATGGAAAGAAGCCAATATCCACCCAGTTCCGAAGAAAGGAAGTTTGTCTGACCCCTCCAATTACAGACCAATAGCTGTCACATCTTCTCTTGGTAAGGTATTTGAAACTTTAATTAATAAGCATATTGTTAAACATCTTGAATCCAACAACTTAATTAGTGATAGACAATACGGTTTTCGCCAAGAAAGATCCACCATTGACATACTCAATCTCTTAACTCATACCATCCATCAATCAATTGATCTTTTTGGAGAAACTCATGCAATAGCTCTTGATATCTCTAAAGCTTTCGACAGAGTATGGCACCGTTCCCTGCTGTCCAAACTCCCTTGCTATGGACTACCGTCTTTTGTTCCTTTGATTTCTTCTTGTCTTAGTGACAGGAAAATAAGAGTAAAAGTAGATGATGTATATTCGAATTTCCACTCAATTATCGCCGGCGTGCCGCAGGGATCAGTTCTGGCACCAACCCTATTTCTGGTTCATATTAATGATCTCTTCACTCACAATCCCATTCACTCATATGCAGATGACTCAACACTACATAGTTCATTCACACTCAGACATCCATTTACAAAGTCTAATATCTCTACCTCTCAACTCAGTACAGCCATCTCCATAAATCAAGATCTATCTACAATCAGTGAATGGGGACAAAACAACCTTGTCTTTTTTAATGCTAGTAAAACTAAATATATACAGTTTACTAATAGACAGATATTGCCAGATTCGTACATTACCTTCAATGCTACTAATATTCCCATCTCCAAAAGTACTGAAATTCTTGGTCTCACTTAACAGTGCCCTCAGCTGGACCTCTCATGTCATATCACTTGCTAAGACCGCCTCAAGGAAACTTGGATTGTTGTACAGAGTCCGTAACTTCTTCGCCAATGAGCAGTTAGCTATAATTTATAAGAGTCATGTGCGCTCTCAGCTTGAATATTGCTCACCCTTGTGGAATGGTTGTGGAGAGGTTGCATTAAGACAACTAGACAAAATTCAGAATAAAGCCGTTAGAATCATTAACAACCCTGCCATTACATATAAACTACCTCCCCTGCAAGTGAGAAGGAATGTTGCCTCCCTTGCATTATTTTACAGATATTTTTTTGGCAAATGCTCAGACGAAGTTGCGTCCATGGTGCCACCTCTCCATGCCTTCTCTCATGCTACACGGGTATCTGGTAGCGCTCATGACTGGAGTGTCACTCAACCATATTGCAGAACTTCTGCCTATCAGAATTCTTTCATTCCCCGAACTGCATCTCTCTGGAACTCACTTCCCCAGAGTTGTTTTCCTCCAAATTTCAACCCACAACTGTTCAAGTCTAACTCTTACAGATATTTTGTGAACAGAGGACACCAGTAATCTGGTGTATGGATTATTTTTTTTTTACCCATTTGTTTTTCCTTCCTCCGTTCTGTTATTTAAAATATATATATATATATATATATATATATATATATATATATATATATATATATATATATATATATATGAGTGGCAGGGTGGCTTGGAGTTGCGGGGCACTGTGATGGGGATGCGATATGTAAGATATGCTTGAAAGCTTGTTGCCCATCCGAGGTAAACACTGGGATATGACATATGGCAACAGAGATCTAAATGTAAACTATTCACTCCTTCCCCACGACAAGATCCAGCAGGAATGCCTTCAGTCCGATGACTTTTCATTTTTTATTTGTTACGGTATTTTGTATTTATACCACCAGCTAACGATTTTTCCTCAACAGAAGAAGGATTTCTGACACTGATGAAATTAATAAAGGTTACAGTATATGAAACTCCTCTAGTTATAAAAAAAATGTTCTGGTTTGAATGAAATAGCCTGCAGACAGGAAGAACAGTTAAAGGATGCGTCACTGGGCTGTACAGGTTAACCCTTTGGAAGTAAGGAGTTCTCTCAGCTGAATGAATCGGTTTCGTAGTGAACCTAAGCACGTCCGTGGCAGCAACAGAGTTAATACATACACACATACACATACATAGATACATTCATACATGTATACATATATTATTACAGATTGATGCATAGTTGAGTACAATGAAGTAAACCGACATGAATTAATCCGTCTAGGGGCAGGTAGTGTGGCGGTGGAAGGAAAGAGTACGGAATATGCAAATTTGGGGTACGTGGAATAAGCCATGTTACATTTAAAACATGGTTCACATCAAGTACCCAAAATTTTGCATATTTCGTACCCTTTCTTGTCACCACCACACCTTCTCAAAGGTTCATTCTTTGCACTCGCTTCACTCTCGTGTGCAATGATGTGAAGATTTTAAGGGTAAAGTCATGGGAAGGTGAGGAGAAGGGTAGGACAAACACAAGACATATACACTGAAACTGAACATAAAGTCAGTACATACACTGTGATACAGTGTGAGATTGGCTATTTGAAAGTTGGTGATTGACGTTAGCTTGTTAACATCCATCCCACAAATTCTGTGGCAGTTAGTGGAGCTTAAACCATGTCAAGAGTGTCCTCTAACCTTGAAGCCAGTACCAGTCCGACCGAACCACAGAATTGCTCGTACAGATTAGGTACTGTTCCTTTTTTTTTTTTTTTTTTTTGCCTATCGACCATTGAGGCCGGAGCCCCTGGTCATTAAGGCAAAATATATACATGTATATACATTTACACATATATATATGAACATATATATATACATACATACATACACACATCCATGCATATGGACATACACACTTTCATGCACACGTACATATATATATATAATAATTTTTATTTTATTATTTTTTTGTAATTTTATTTTTATTTTTTTATTTTTTATTTTTTTTAACCTTATATTACTTGTAAACTAAAATGCCTAATGTAAAGACCCTAAAACTAATCACCTAACAGACAAATCGCTAACCTATACTAAATCCTAAGAGACAAATAACTAGACCTACACTAATGGTAAAAAAGCTTCGACCAAGAGATCACCATCGACTTCAGCTATGTAATGGCATTCTACATGACATACCTGCACTCATCACCTGGTGACTGTCAGTCAAGGCACAACCTAATATAGGGGACATCAATATATGAAAGGGAACCAGACGAGTCAGGAACATTTCCATATACGTCAGCTGTCGGCCCTAATTAGAATAACTTAAGCAAGATGGTATAATATATTTACATAATTTGTACAAAAAGTGAAGAACCTCGGCCAGCAGACCACCATCGACTGCAAGTGCCCAATACCTTTCTATATTGCACACTTGCACTTATCAGCTGGTGACTGTCAGGCGAGGAACGGGGTTTAATGTAAGGGACATCTATATTACAAATAGATCAGTGGGAGGAGGAACTATTTCAAATATGTCAACTGTCAACCCTAATTAATATTACAATATATACATATATACCGTTGATAAAAACCATAACCACACAGTAAAAAAGTCACATCACTCTGATCAGTCCGGTCTCTCTCAAGAAAGCCATCAATTTATCAGTCATAACAATGTCCCCATCACACAGGATGGTGGAAAGGGTGAAGGGGACGTCTGCTGCGCCGCAGTAATTTATAAGTGAAGCACGTTCACGAATAAATAGCCGACAGCGCAGGATGATATGACTGATAGATAACACCGCATCACAGATGTCACAGTGCGGTGGGAAGCGTCTTTCCATATAAGGTTTCATATGTGTTAAAATGGTGGCATTGAGCCGTAATCGTGCCAACACTTTTTCTTCCAGGCGACTGGGGCAGTTGGCGGTGTCCCAGTCGCCCAGGTACGGCTTACAGGTTGGAATATTTAGTCTGGTCCACTGACCTTGCCACAGAAGATTTATTGATTGAGTTACTTCCTCTCCCAGATCTGCGTTTATATACAGGTGTTGCGCTTCAAGCAATGTGGCAATGCTGTCTTTCTTATCGACTGGGAGACCTCCTTATAACAGACATGCCATAATATCTAGGTAATTATTAAACAACTGAACACATTTTCTGTATTTTTAAAAAGTTTTCTGTCCCATCAGACTCTCAGGCAAAGTCGTGTGCTGTATTACAGTTGTCTGTTATATAAGCATACGATCTGCAGCTTAGTAGCAGTCTATACTAATCAAACAGGAAAACAATTCACTTATATGGCCATTGCTTGCCGCGCCCAGGGAGCCCTCTGGTGGGCACTTGGGCTGCCTACTAGGGGACCCTGGTGGATGACAGAGTTGCCCACCAGGGGACAACCCTGGCAAAAGCCATCCCCACTGACCTGGCTAATGTATGGCTCGGTTCCCTCTATAGGAGGGATAAATCTTAAAACGAACGACACTTTTTTGGCACGACTAGTGCGTTAGGATGCATTTACCTTTTTAATATTTTTCGTCTGTTAACACAGATAAAGAAAACCCTAACCGAGTTAATAATGTGTTAGGACTTCCAAGACAGGCATTTATTATAGATAAGTTAAACTGTCGAAAGGCAATCTAAGGATATTTCTTCTCTCTCTTCCATTCTCTTTTACTAAATTATTTTTTTTACTAGCTGCCCATCACACACACACACACACACACACACACACACTACAGAAGACGACGGCTACTACACTCATAAAGATGGTGTGTTTTTCAGTCTTTGGTGCCAACGTATATGCAGTGTGCAGACCAATTCTGGATAATATATATATATATATATATATATATATGTATATATATATATATATATATATATATATATATATATAGATATATATATATATATATATACATTTATATATTTATTTATATTCATATATATATATATATATAATTAAAGAAAATCCTTTGTCGCTAGTCTGAAAATGTCCTATGCTTGTACACATGTCAATAAAATAACTTTTTTCTCATAGTGTGAACATGTCCATAGTCTCGTTGTTACAATAAATGCTTCAGTAAAGCTTCGTTTTACATCCTCGTTTGACCATTTATCTCCCCAGCGTCAGGCCAGCCAGCTCTAAATACCCGTATATGTTGCTATTCCTATAAATTATCCCAGTAAGGCTGCTAATCCTTACCCTTCTAAAACCCTTTGTGTGTTAGAATCCTAAAATTCAGTGCCTGTTCTACTCTCAATAAATCTTATCTCGTTATATCTGTGTGTCGTGGAAGGAGGAGTGATTAGTGTGTCAGAACAGCTATGCATATAGATTCTTCTGGCTTGGCATCCACTCGCACGATGCATCGTCGAGCAGCACATAGGAGGAGATACATACATTAGATAGATGGATATATTCATTTTATTTTTGTCTGACGGTACTGGACCACTTGCACTTTTCAATAGCAAGTCACGGTTGCTTTAAGTACGTTGAGCCTTAGTTATGAGATAGGAATGGGTCTCTGGTTACTATTCGATCAGCTCTCCAGTCTGACAACAATTGGTCATCATCTAGCTGATAGGGGTTTGGGATCTTTGTTGGGCTAGACCAAACTCGCTGTAGGCAGTTACTTCACAGAATGAAGTTGATTGTCCAGTTGTCCAGTGGTAGCAAAATGAACTTTGACTCTGACATCGGGAGATTTGTTGTGTCTTGGGAAGGGAACGGTTTGTTGGAGTAGAATTTTGTCAAAATAGTCTTCACTGATCATTCACACGACCTACTAATACATCATGAATATAGCCCACCAATTCTCTCCCACCAGTTAGGAATGAGACAGCCTTAGCATAATTAATTATAGACGCTTCGCTATTACCGAAGCGTCTATAATGGTCTGACGAATGAAGACCAGTGACCATTCATGGTTGTATAGAAAAACTTTAGGGCTACAGTACAGGGAACGGACAATCTAGTCCTCACCCGGGCCCACAAAGTACTATGTAACGAAAACAATGGACAGATGATTAGACAGATAAACTAGCAGACAGATAAACACTCTGACACACAGACAGACAGACATGTGCCTCGATAGTCAAAGAAAAGACAATATATATAGGAGTACGTAGACAGATAACAGACAAACAAGCAAACAGACATATAATAGTAGATAAGGAAACGCCAATAGACAAATCCGTAGACAGATAACCAACCGAACAGGCAAACAGTAAGATACTGTAATCACTCTTGTCAGTGTCTCAGACAGAAAGATGATGCTCCTGCCAAATACACGTCAGTGACTTCTAATTTCGTGTAGGGTCAGTGAGCACAAGTTCATCGGGTAAGCGTAAGGGGAATGAGTAACTAGGCGTGAGGGATATATTGGAAGGGATGGACCGTACTGGATGCCAGTGTGCTGTGGATGGTAGTAAGTTAGGGTGTTGGTGCAGTGTTACAGGTGATGTGTGCCTGGATCGGGAACATAGGAGGCTTCGTAGCATGAATTCCAGAGCGATTTATAATCCATACTCTATATATGTGGTTCTCTTTGTCTGTCTGTCTGTCTGTCTGTCTGTCTGTCCGTCTGTCTACCTATCTATCATTCTATTTGTCTGTCTGTCTGTCTATCTGTCTATCCATATCGTATAAATACGTGCACCACACCTTCGCATGTCACCATTTTCGAAGTATTACCCACCGTCCCTACCGTCTCATTCTGGACCGGTATTAGCGGGGACATTTTATAACGCGTGTGTCGGTAGATCTCGCACAAGATTGGCAATGTCTGTTCATGAAAACATTCCCTACCCAAGTCTGGGATAAAGTTTTCTACGTTTCGAACAACAGACGACCACTCTAACTACTCGGCCACCACCCTTCCTCTCTTATGTTATGTGTGTCTATATATATATATATATATATATATATATATATATATATATATATATATATATATATATATATATATATATATATATATATATATATATATATATATATATATATATATATATCCCGACGCCCTAATCCTGCAAAGGGTGGCCGCAGACAAAACGCCTCCAAGTCGCTCTGTCACCCACCACTTGACTACCCTCCCCCCAACTCACTCCCCCCTCCCTCATATACCTCTCAACTCCATCCCTCCACCTCATCCTCGGTCTTCCCTCCCTCTTCCTCCCTCCACTTCACTTACATACTCCCTCTTAGTCAGTCTTTCATTGTCCATTCTCTCCACATGTCCAAACCAACTCAGTGTATTTCTCCTAATTTTCTCAACCACATCCACATCCACCCAACAACGTTCCTTCACTTCCTTATTCGTCAACCTGTCCCTCCATGTCGCTCCACATGCTCCTCTCAAGTAACTCTTTTCCACTGCTCTCACTCTCGACTTGTTCCCTTTCAGCAAGGTCCATGCCTCGCTTCCATATGTCAGGGTAGGGATCACAATACTATCATGCAGCGACTTCATATATATATATATATATATATATATATATATATATATATATATATATATATATATATATATATCTCATCAGCCGTTTGAGTATCCACTACAGGACCGGCCTATCCCGACCGAAGTCGGGACGATACAGCCAATGTATCTCTACCAAATGGCTTAGGCTGACTGGAAGAGATTGTCTATAGGGTGAGAAGTGCTTGTAAGTGTAATTGTAGTGTTGGAGTGGCTTTGGATGTGTGTGTAGTCTGTGAACCAAATGTAATCGGCCCGCGCAAGCCGACTGGGTGCAAGCATGATTTATAGTAAGCGACACTGGTTCAACCACAGCACCCCTTGTGTCCGCCAATGCAATACGTGGCCGGGTGAACACTCCCAAAGTTTATTACCCTGGCTGGGCGCGGACCCTGGCTAACCCGTGTACGAAACTCAGACTCTACGATTGTACCACAGATGTGTGTGTGTGTGTGTGTGCGTGTGTGTGTGTGTGTGTATGTGTGTGTGTGTGTGTGAGTGTGTGTGTGTGTGTGTGTGTGTGTGTGTGTGTGTGTAGGAAGTGACCTTAAGTTAACAGGCATGCTGAAGCGATAACAATGTCACGAATTCTACAGTGGCACCTAGATTACGGCCGTAGGGGAAGGCAGGATTCCAAGGGCTTAAATAGTGAGTGCATGCATGAGTGTATGGCCTATAGCACTGGACATGCTGTTGAAAGTCCTACCTCTACCTTGCTTTCTCTTTTCTTGCTTTCTGGACACTAATCCCAGCAGTAGGTGAGAAGACATGATGCTGATGGTGATGATGATGGTGATGGTGATGATGATGATGATGATGATGATGATCAGTAAAATATATATGACGAAACTGTACTGTATTTTTTGTGACTTTTGTAACGCGGAAGAATTTTAGAGCCACAGTAATGATGAAAAATTTAGATACCACCGCTAATGCCATTAGTGTAATGATGACAATTAGTCACCAGTTGTAACGATCAGAATTTTAGAGATTATGGGGTAGCGTGATCTTTTTGAGATTTTAGAGATTATGGGAAATGGGGCAGCGTGAACTTATATGATTATGGGAAATAGGGTATCGTGATCTTACCTGAGAGTGCGTGAGCAGTTTAGATATTAGTACACTTTGCTGGCCACTCAATCTCGTCTGTGTCACTCCTTAGAGGATAGCAAACTTGAAACTCGACTTAATTCAGGATTTACTAAGCTTTAAGAACCGAAAGACAGATTACTATTTGAACTGTGAATGAAACAAAGCAGACAAAATATAATCAGGGTCTGGAACTCCAGAATTATGAATCTTTACAACCTAAATTAATATTCAAAGAATACTGATACACCTCGATATATTAATCCCGTGGTCTCAGTTGGACTCTTTGGGAAGAAACCTATAGACTACCACCAAAGATATTCTCTTAAGACTAAATAGGCACAACTCACGAATCATATACAACTGAATACAGTATTCAAATGGGCAGTAATCAAATGGACAGTAATCAAATGGACCAGCCGATATTCACTTTGATTCCATGAAATAAGAATAGAGTGTGTGTGATTTAGTGTTAGAGGTTAGGCAGTGCTTGAAGGCACGATCTGTGAACGATGAAGAGAGGAGCGGCGATCTCATTATTCAGTACAAGTAGGATCAGGGGAAATATCACCAATTTAACTCACGTGTATGAGGACTTATTACACGAGGGAGAAAGGGAGGAGGAGGAGGAGAGTTTGGCACTAACCTGCGAACGATGAAGAGAGGAGCAGCGATTCCATATTTTGACGCAGCTCCCCCCCTTATATATTACATCATCACAGTATTCGGGAATCGGCTAAAACTTTAACTTATTACCTTGTAAGAGTATTGACTTCTAAATTCTCCAAAGAATATGAAAGATACGTTTGCATTCAACATATGCAGAAAAGTGACTTACGATGTTTACATTTTTTTGTATTAGGCATAAAGGAACTTTAATCATAACGAAGCCAAATAAGGTAGAAATCCGAACAGTTTTATTACCATGCAAGGTTCATGTGCCTACTTGACTGTAAACACAACTCCAATAACATGAATTTTGTGCTTCACTTATGACTATCATCAACAATCTTATTTCAGACAACTCTCAATCCACTACTGCATAGTTCAAAAGGGGAGCGCTATTAACACTGACATATAAATCTCTAGATCAGAATACGAAGAAAGACATTCGCGACTGTCAGTCCCCACCAAAACTTCCATGGTTATACATCTTTGTTGAAACAGCTGGTTCATATGTACCAAAAGTGAATCATATTCATACCAATACTCGACTTGGTACTATCAACAACAGACTCATGCTCACATTATGAACATCAACTAAGACTAAACTTGAATATAGGACTTAACAGTTAGACAGAAACTGTATGAACTATATTTATATCAATACTAACTTATACTAACCTATACTATACTTAAAATTATGGCTCTACACGGGTCCTTCCTTCGGAAAAAAAAAATTAACATCGGAAGTCAACATTCAATTCATTCAACTACATTTCCTAGAGACGTGTGTGAGGACAGGATAGACCTACCAGATTTGACTGTGAACCTCTCTATGAACTGATGAGATAAAGATTTCAATAACTCTTCCTCCCAAAAGTGGCACCTGTCGGTCCACAAGTAAAATCGCGTACCCCAGGGGGTCGCTTCTCTGTCACGATCACTCTCGAAATTCAGTGGAGAGAGGTGCCCCAGCCAACCTCCTGCCTGGGTGGCAACATGGTCGTCTCACCCGGACTAAAACCGTCCTCTCGCTGCCAGGATCGTCCCAGGGACGATTCCCATTCATGCAACCTAGTAGCTAATCGCATACACGCTCCTATCCATTCATTCTTACACTTCCAGCTCTCCACCAAGTAACTGACGAGCGCCTGTCAGGTCCTGAAGTCACTGTTCCACCTCAGACCGTGTTGACTGTAATGTGAGGGGTACATGCACACTGCTCCTCGAATTAAGGCAACCTTATATTCCCACTGAACTGGGCTGCACCCATAACCCAAACTCCTATGAACTCTAATCTTTCACAGTCAATAGTCAGACAGTCCGACCCGCACACATTTCCTTATCCGTCTCTTAACTTAGTACAGGAAATACCAGCTTAAACACTCAACACTCCTCAATAAATCTCCGGGGAGGGCGTCTCTCACGGGGCAGCAACTATTCATCCACCGGATCAGGCTCAAAGGCCCCCTTCAGGGGTTCCAAGATCCACTCTTCTTCACAACAGGGTCTCACCTGTCCTGCGGCTCTCTGTATCCTCTTCCCCCTGAACACATCCTCTTCTACGTGCACACCTCCGTCAATCAACACTTCCACTACATGATGGCTTGATGTGTGTGGATTGTTTTGTTTCGAGAAGGGAGAGCCTAACGAGTCGGCTAGAATGGTCCACTGAGCTACACTCGTTCTTCTTGACATGTGACCCCTAATATCCATCAACAACTCATCTTCCACCTTACTCCTCCTTTCACTGGACCAAACCACAAAATACTTAAGTTACGTTTCCATCTTGCTGTTCATTCTATTATCAGCGAAGAATAATTTTGCTCGTCCTCCAGGAGATTAAAAAATAATTAATTCTAGATATATCGTGAGATTGTGGGCCTCCAGTGTACTGTTATTGTGGGATTCTATCTCGATTCATTAACTGTTACAATATATATTCCACAACAATATCTTATCCCACAACAATACCTTATCCCACCGCTTTAGCCACCAGTGTAATGAGGAAGAATTTTAGAGCCACTGTAATGATGAAAAATTTAGATACCACCGCTAATGCCATTAGTGTAATGATGACAATTAGTCACCAGTTGTAACGATCAGAATTTTAGAGATTATGGGGTAGCGTGATCTTTTTGAGATTTTAGAGATTATGGGAAATGGGGCAGCGTGAACTTATATGATTATGGGAAATAGGGTAGCGTGATCTTACCTGAGAGTGCGTGAGCAATTTAGATATTAGTACACTTTGCGGGCCACTCAATCTCGTCTGTGTCACTCCTTAGAGGATAGCAAACTTGAAACTCGAAATGAATTAACAAGATTTACTAAGCTTTAAGAACAGAAAGACAGATTACTCTTTGAACTGCGAATGAAACAAAGCAGACAAAATATAATCAGGGTCTGGAACTCCAGAATTATGAATCTTTACAACCTAAATTAATATTCAAAGAATACTGATACACCTCGATATATTAATCCCGTGGTCTCAGTTGGACTCTGGGAAGAAACCTATAGACTACCACCAAAGATATTCTCTTAAGACTAAATAGGCACAACTCACGAATCATATACAACTGAATACAGTATTCAAATGGAATGTAATCAAATGGACAGTAATCAAATGGACCAGCCGATATTCACTTTGATTCCATAAACTAAGAATGGGGAGGGGGGGTGATTTAGTGTTAGAGGTTAGGCAGTGGCTTGAACGCACAATCTGTGAACAATGAAGAGAGGAGCGGCGATCTCATTATTCAGTACAAGTAGGATCAGGGGAATTATCACCAATCTAACTTACGTATATGAGGACTTATTACACGAGGGAGAAAGGGAGGGGGAGGATGAGAGTTTGGCACCAAAATGTGAACGATGAAGAGAGGCGCGACATTTCCGTTGTTTGGCTTGTTGTTGTTGATTCTCTCCTCAGTAGAGGAGACCGGGCCTTGCTGTAGCCCGGTTAGATACAGCTCCCCATCTTATATACTACATCGTCACACTATTCTGGAATCGGCTAAAACTTTAACTTATTACCTTGTAATAGTATTGACTTCTAAATTCTCCAAAGAATATGAACGATACGTTTGCACTCAACATACGTAGAAAAGTGACTTACGATGTTTAATTATTTTTTTTTTTTGTATTAGGCATAAAGGAACTTTAATCATAACGAAGCCAAATGAATTAGGAATCAGAACAATTTTATTACCATGCAAGGTTCACGTGCCAACGTGACTGTAAACACAACTCCAATAACATGAATTTTGTGCTTCACTAATGACTATCATCAACAATCTTATTTCAGACAACTCTCAATCCACTACTGCATAGTTCAAAAGGGGAGCACTATTAACACTGACATACAAATCTCTAGATCAGAATACGAAGAAAGACATTCACGATTGTCAATCCCCACCGAAACTTCCGCGGACATACGTCTTTGTTGAAACGGCTGGTTCATATGTAACAAAAGTTAATCATATTCATACCAATACTCGACTTAGTACTATGAACAACAGAATCATACTCACATTATGAACATCAACTAAGACTAATCTTAAATACTGTATGGGACCTAACGGTTAGACAGGAACCGTACGAACTATATTTATATCAATACTAACTTTAACGTATACTGTACTTACAATTATGGCACTACACTTTGACTCTCTGCACGACACTGAATTAAGACACCTTAGCTGCGGTGATTCCGCTAGCCAAGGACGTAATTAGAATGGTCATTATCCAACTTACAGGAAACGCTGCCTTACCGCGGGAAAGAAAACTGACTATCCCCTAGCACCAGTCGAACAGGGCAGTACTCCCAAGGTGGATGGAAAGCTGACGACAAGGAGAGCTGGAGCTCCAGTTTCATCAGCCCTCGGGACTAGGTCCCGACCATCCCCCTTTGCTGAACTTTTTCAGTGTCTCAGTAACACAGAGAGTAGACCAGCATGTTCTCCAATACAAGTTTCTCCAACTATCAACACCAAACTACACGCACAGTACACACCACACTTCCTTTTCAAAATTTTCAAAAATGGCGTCAAATAGCATAGCCTCGGAGTCCCCGGGGGGGGGGGGACCATCAATGCCCCCACCTTCAACCCCTCTCCCGGTGACGACTCAAGGTGACTGGAACCACTGTCTGACTCTCTTCTTCTTCATTTCTGCAACATTCGTGGCCTTTCCTCTAACTTCGCTCTGTTGAGCACCACCTCTCCTTCTCTAAACCTCACCTTCTTTTCCTAACTGAGACTCAGCTGTCTGAGGCAACTGACAGCAAACCCTTTTCTGTATCCTCCTACTTTCTCTATACTCATCTCAAAGCCAAAGGTGGCTGTTGTGTATATATATGCAACAACTTATCTTGCTCTTGTGTTCCTGAACTCGATTCTTCTGAATTCTCTACACTCTGGCTTTGGCTTTCCTGTCATTCTCTGACTAAATATATCTGTGCTGTTTACTTATCTCCCAATTCTACTGACTATCAAAAATTCTTTGACTATCTTACTTCTACGATGGAACACATTCAAACCATTTCTCCTTTCTCTGAAATCTCCATTCTTGGAGAATTCAATGTTCACCACCACCTTTGGCTCTCCTCTCCTTTCACTAATCCACCTGGTGAACAAGCCTACATCTTTTCTATCCTTAATGACCTAGAGCAGCTTGTACAGCACCCTACCCGTATCCCTGGATGCCTTGGAGAGAGCTCCAACATACTTGATCACTTCCTTACAACTAATCCTTCTGCTTACACTGTTAATCTTTTCTCTCCATTGGGCTCCTCCGATCACAACCTTATCATCTTAACCTGTCCTATCGCTCCGGTGCGGCCTGCGGACCCTCCTAAAAAACGTCGTCTCTGGCACTTTGGAGCTGCGGATTGGGAGGCCCTCAGGCAGTACTTCTTTGATTTTCCCTGGAATGATTATTGCTTCCATGGCCGGGAGCCATCTGGGTGTGCCTTGTGCATTGCAGAGATTATTCTCTCGGGCATGGAAGCATACATTCCTTTCTCATATCCTTTGACTAATGCACGAGAGCCTTGGTTTAATCACGCTTGTTCTAATGCTGTCCGCAACAAGGAGAGGGCCTACAAAAGGTACTGGAGCCAACCCACCCCTGAATCACATCTTTTATACATTTCTGCCCGGAATCGTGCTAAGTCTGTTCTTCGCTCTGCTAAAAATAATTTCATCAATACTAAATGCTCTCAACTCTCTAACTTGAACTCTTCTCGCTCCTTCTGGCACCTTGCCAAAAATCTCTCTTACAACTTTACCTCATCATCCTTCCCTCCTCTTTTCTACTCTGATGGCTCTGTAGCTATTTCTTCTACTGATAAAGCAGATCTCTTCGCTCAGACTTTGTCCTCCAATTCCACCTTAGACGATTCCGGTGCTGTTCCTCCATCACTTCCCCCCCTCTGACTTCCTCATGGCTAACATTAAAATTTCTTCAGCTGATGTATTTTCTGCGATTGCTGGCCTCAGTACTAATAAGGCATATGGGCCTGATGGAGTCCCTCCTGTTGCTCTAAAGAACTGTGCTTTTGTGCTTACACCCTGCCTAGGCAAACTCTTTCGCCTTTGTCTGTCAACTTGTACCTTTCCTTCTTGCTGGAAGTTTGCTCTCATTCAGCCGGTCCCAAAGAAGGGTGACCATTCCCAACCCTCTAACTATCGTCCAATTGCTTTAACATCCTGTAACTCAATAGTTTTTGAGTCTATTCTTAATAGAAAAATTCTAAAGCATCTTTCCTATCACAACCTTCTTTCTGATCATCAGTATGGGTTCCGTCAGGGATGCTCCACAGGTGATCTCACCTACCTTTCTGACTCCTGGTCATTCTCCTTTCGGGACTTTGGCGAAAGCTTTGCCATTGCACTTGACATCTCAAAGGCTTTCGATCGAGTCTGGCATAAATCTTTAATTTCCAAACTCCCCTCTTATGGTTTCTATCCTTCTATCTGTGCCTTCATCTCTAGCTTCCTTTCTGGTCGTTCTATAGCAGCTGTTGTAGACGGCTATCGTTCTTCTCCTAGATCTATTAACAGTGGTGTTCCTCAGGGCTCTGTCCTATCACCAACTCTCTTCCTTTTATTCATTAATGACCTTCTAAGCTGTACATCTAACTCTATCCACTCATACGCTGATGACTCCACCCTTCACCTTTCCATTCGATTCCCGCAACGTCCATCTCAGCAGTTACTTCAACAGGCAAGGGATGAGGCCATGGCACACCTAATGTCTGACTTGGCTCGTATCTCTGACTGGGGTAAAAATAATCTGGTTGTTTTTAATGCATCAAAGACTCAGTTTTTGCACCTATCAACCCGACAAAATCTTCCACAGGTATACCCACTTATGTTTAATAATACTCAACTTAATCCTGCATCATCCTTGAACATGCTTGGGGTTTCATTTGCTCTGGACTTGTCTTGGAAAGATCATATTACATCTCTTGTAAAATCTGCTTCCAAAAGATTGGGTGTGCTAACCCGACTCCGTTCCTTCTTTGCCCCTGCACAATTGTTGACTCTATACAAGGGTTTTATCCGCCCCTATGTGGAGTACAACTCTCATGTGTGGGGAGGCTCCCCACATACAGCTCTTCTCAATAGGGTGGAGTCAAAGGCTTATCGTCTCATTAACTCTCCTCCTCTTACTGACTCCCTTCAACCTCTGTCTCTTCGCCGCAATGTTGCATCTTTATCTCTTTTCTATCGCTACTTCAATGGTCACTGTTCCTCTGAACTGTCTGCAGGCATTCCTCCACTTCTACGACGGGCGCGTAGCACCCGTCTAGCAGCAAACTCTCACCCCTTTTCTGTCCAACTCTCTAATGCAAGAGTTAACCGTTACTCCCAGTCCTTCATTTATGCAACAGGTCAACTCTGGAACTGTCTCCCTCTGTCTGTATTTCCTGCTTCCTATGATCTCCAGTCTTTCAAACGCAGTGTGTCAAGGCATCTCGAAATGAATGGATCTTGAATTTGGCTCTCTCTTGTATTTTATTTTTCTCTTGGAAGGATCAGTTTTGGGGGCTCATTGCCTTTGGTTCCTTCTTCCCCACATAAAAAAAAAAAAAAACTTACGTGAAAAGAAATCCAGCGAGACTTATGCAAGTGCCAGAAAATACTTATACCCTTCATAATCTGGAAACTATTGACTTCTACACAGAGATTGTTACGGTTCCCAGCACACGCTAAAACTACACACACACACACACACACACACACACACACACACACACACACACACGAGACAAGTTATAATGTTGTCACACGCAGTCATACAGCCTGGCTCAAATACGCTGGTAGTAGAGAGGAGTGTTAATCCCTTCAGTTCAATGACGTGTTATCTTAACAGGTATAGAGAGCATTTTAAAGCTTTGGAGAGAGAATTTATAGTAACAAGATTAGAAATGGTCTCCATTAACCCCTTAACAACATGATACCTCTCCCAAAGCTGAATAATAATATGGGTAGAATGAATAAAATAAAAAAATACGTCATTGGATTGAAGAGTCAATGTTAGGGTGATTAGCAAGAATAACGCCTTCATTCACCCCTTCAGCTCCATGACGTGTGGTGTATTTTTCTTTTTTTCACATCATTATATTCAGCTTAGGGAGAGGAATCCAACTGTGACGACGTTAATGCAAATTATCTCTAACACTTTCAGAATAAAGGCCCAAGTAAAATGGAGAAATAGAAGAAGAGAACGACGGGAGGAAGGAGTAGATGTACGGAGAGTGGAAAGGTTACAAGAGATGAGAAAAAGGCAGAATATAAGAGAGAAGTGGAGGAACAATTGGGTAAATATGAATTGGAGCAGATGGGGGATGTGGAAGGTATGTGCAAGATATTCACAAAAGAAATGTGTGCAGCATGTGAGGTGGTGTGTAGGGTGAAGAGAAGACGAAAGGGGGTGCAAGGAACAGCATGGTGGAATGAAGAGGTGAGACAGGCTATGGCACAAAACAAGAAAAGATACAATGAATGGATGAGAAATAGGGGCGTGGAGGAAGTTGAGAGACGGAAGAGAGAGTTATATGTATAAAGGAAGAGAGAGGTGAAAAGACTAGTAAGAGAGAGTAAGAAGAGAGTGGATGTGGAATTTGGAAGGAATTTGAGTGTTAAATGGAGGAAATGCAAGAAAATCCTCTGGAAAGAGGTAAGGAGAGTCAGAAAGGGTTGGAATGAAGTTAGTAGGGGAGTGAATGATGAAAATGGTAGATTACTAGTTGAGAAGGGAGAACAAGTGAGCAGATGGAGAGAACACTTTAATGAATTCTTGAACATAGAGGGTGAAAGTAATGCGAGTATAAGTGGCTGGGGAATAGCTGGGAGAAGGAGAGAGGTGAGAAGACAGGAAGAAATCAGTAGGATGGAAGTTGTGGTAGCAATGAAGAAAGTCAAAATGGGGAGCGCCTCAGGAATTAATGGAGTGTGTGGTAAAATGCTGAAGCATGGGGGAGAGATAGTAGTAGATTAGATGTGGAAGATGTGCAGATTGGCCTGCGATGAAGGTAGAGTTCTGGAGGATTGGAAGTCAGGTATAATTATTCTCTTGTACAAAGGGAGAGGGGAAAAAGAAGTGTGTGGTAATCACAGGGGCATTTGTCTTCTTAGTGTGATAGGAAAAGTATACGGTAGGATACTTCTTTACAGAGTTTGGGAAATAAAAGAGGAATTAGTTGGGGAAGAACAGGGAGGCTTTAGGAAGGGAAGAGATTGTGTAGATCAGATATTCATTCTTAGATCTTTAGTGGAAAAGTTTCTAGAGCAGGGAAAGAAGTTGTATGCGGCCCTCATGGATTTGGAGAAAGCATATGACAGGGTGGATAGACAAGGATTGTGGAAAGTATTAAGAATATATGAAGTAGATGGGAAGTTGTTGAAGGCCGTGAAGAGTATGTATGAGGGTGCTAAGGCTGCAGTGCGTGTGGATAGTGAACTGAGCGAGTTTTTCTATTTGAACGTTGGATTTAAACAGGGATGTGTCCTGTCTCCATGGTTGTTCAATCTGTATATGGATGGGGTTATAAAAGAGATACAAGGTAGGGCAGTGGATGTTGGAGTGGCCCTAATGAGAGACGGTAGTGTTTGGAAATTCCCTGTACTGTTGTTTGCAGATGATACTGTGTTGTTACGTGAAGACGAAGGGGAGCTGCAAGGCTTGGTGGATGAGTTTGGGAGAGTGTGTAAGAAACGGAATCTGAAGGTGAATATAGGGAAGAGTAAAGTTATTGTCTTCGAGACAGGTGAAGTCAGTGAATGTACAGTGAGGTTGGATGATGAGGAAATGGAAAATGCGAGTACGTTTAAGTATTTGGGTTGTGTGATGAGAAAAGATGGAGGTTTGGAGGGTGAAGTGCTTGAAAGGGTACAACAAGGAAGAAAGGTTGCTGGTTCTTAGATGGCAGTGATAAGAAACAGGGAAGTGAGCATGGAGTGAGAAAGGTACTATATGACAGTATTGTGATACCAATTCTAATGTATGGAAGTGAAACTTGGACGTTGTTGGAGGGTCACAAGTCAAGAGTGAGAGCAGTGGAAATGAGTTATTTGAGAGGAGCCTGTGGAGTCACATGGAGAAACAGGCTGACAAATAAGGATGTGAAGGAGCGCTGTGGTGTGGATGTGGATGTGATAGGAAGCGTTAGGAGAAACACACTAATGTGGTTTGGCCATGTGGAGAGGATGGAGAGTGAGAGACTGACAAGGAGAGTGTATGTGAGTGAGGTGGAGGGGGAGAGAGGGAGGGGAAGGCCAAGGGTGAGATGGAGGGATGGAGTGGAGAGGTATATGAGAGAGGGAGGTGTGAATTGGGGGCGGGGCAGTGAAATGGCGGGGGACAGGGTGACGTGGAGGCGATTTGTTTGTGGCCACCCCGTATGGGATTAAGGAGTGTGGCGATAGATAGATAGATAGACTTTCATTGTCAAATTAACGCAATTTTTTGGAGATAGAATGGTACAAGCTAAAAAAAAAAAAAAAAAAGGATGGGTTCATCAAATGGAAGAGGTCCTGTAGCTGAATAAAGCCCTCTGGTGCTCTTTTCACCCTAACCTGGTCCAAAATTGCCATCGCACATTTTTGAATGCTGAGTTGAATCATTATATTAAACAGAGAATATGATGGCAGTCAGGAATATTAGTTATAGTAGGGACGTAGAACTGTAGCAGTCTCTTTTACCACTGAGCTACGTGAAATAAGCTACTCGTCCCAAGTTAAGGTGGGAAAGTTATTATAGCAAACATTAATAACAACAGACACCATCGTAGGCCAGTGCAGAGGCGAACTACACCTGTTGTTGGATAGTACTTCTAACATCTCCAGAGCTTCATCAAGATCCACTGATAGGTTATTTTAAAATCTTAATATTAGCCCATCATCATCATCATCATCATCATCATCATCATCATCATCATCATCATTCATCCTTATCTCTTTCTCTCCACCTAAGGCTGGAGTGAAGTAGAGTCCATGCAAAGCATATAGAGGTGAACTGAACAAATTAAATCGTTTGATCCAAGTAATGTGGGTTTTTATTACTCTTTTGCTGCTACAAAATGACTCTGTCCAACTGTGGATAGAACTCCAGAAACGCAAGAGTTAATGAAGACTATATGTGACGCCTTCAGTACCTACAAAGATGAATAAAATTGTTTGGTGTAGCAATAATGGATCAGTAAATACGTCACCAGATTAGAATGACAAAAGCGTGTCATCCAGCAGAAAGCTGTGAAAAGAGTAACAAACCTCACAGACCCCAAAGTCGATGTGATGGGGTCGTGAGGCGTGGGCTGCTCTTTTCTTGGAAGTTTACTGTAAGGGCACTGTAACAATGCATAAGTGGATGAGAGAGACAGACAGACAGACAGACAGTGAGAGAGAGGGGGGGGGAATTAGGGGACTGAAGGAGAGAAAGGAAGAACGTAGGGGAAGAAGGGAGACAAATTTATTTTGCACTTTTCATTCCAATATTCTGTTGAATGTTACTGAAACTAAATATGACGATGTTTAATCGAATATAAACAGCATACAGGATACAGGATAAATAAAACATACAGGATAAATAAAACACAACGAGGAGCTGCAACAATGCCTGATATGCCAACTGGGTCAGTATTACCATCGGTTAAGGAGACTCCGTCGCACCTCATTATTTCCTAACAGTTTATTTATGCAAGAGAATGAAAAAAAAAAAAAACAATAAGAGGGAGAAGTGGAGGACCGATTGGGTAACTATGATTTGGAGGAGATAGGAGAGGTGGAAGGTTATGTGCAAGATATTCACAGAAGAAATCTGTGCAGCATGTGAGGTGGTGTGTGGGGTGAAGAGAAGACAAAAGGGGTGTAGGGAACAGCATGGTGGAATGAAGAGGTGAGGCAAGCTGTGACTCAAAAGAAGAAAGCATATAGTGAGTGGATGGGAAGAAGAGGCATGGAGGAAGCTGAGGGACGGAAGAGAGAGTTACATATAGAGAGGAAGAGAGAGGTGAAAAGCTTAGTAAGAGACAGTAAGAAGAGAGTATATAATTCGGAAGGAATTTGAGGGGAAAGTGGAGAGAATGTAAGAAAATGTTCTAGAAGGTGGTAAAGAGAGTTAGACAGGGTGATAAAGAGGTTAGCAGGAGAGTGAAAGATAAAAATGGTGGATTGATAGTGAAGGGAGAAAAAGTGAGCAGATGAAAAGAACAATATAAGGAATTTTTAAACATAAAGAATCAAAGTAATGCAAGTATAAGTGGTTGGGGAATGGCTGGGAGAAGGAGGGAGGTGAGAAGGGAGGAAGTGATCAGTAGTATGAAAGTAGTGGAAGCAATGAAGAAAGTCAGAAAGGGGAAAGCCCCAGGAACTTGTGGAGTGTGTGGCTAAATGCTTAGCCATGGGAGAGGGATAGTAGAATGGATATTGGATGATGTGCAAATTGAGCAGGAAGGAAGGTAGAACCCCGAAGGATTGGAAGCCAGATATAATTATTCTCCTGTACAAAGGAAAATGGGAAAAAGAAGTGTGGGGTAATCAAAGGGGCATTTGTCTTCTTAATGTAATAGGAAAAGCAGGCTATATGGTAGGATACTTACTGACAGAGTTACGGAGAAAACAGAGGAATTAATTTGAGAGGAACAGGAGGGTTTTAGCAAGAGAGGAGGTTGTGTAGATCAGATATTCATCCTTAGGTCTTTAGTGGAAAAGTTTCTAGGGTAGGAAAAGAACCTGTATGTGGCCTTCATGGAATTGGAGAAAGCATATTACAGAGTGGATAGACAAGGGATGTAGAAAATATTAACACTATATGGAGTAAACGGGAGGATGTTGAATGCCGTGAGGAGTATGTATGAGGGTGCCAGGGCTGCAGTGTGTGTCGTTGGTGAGCTGAGTGATTTTTTTTTAGATCTAAATTTTGGAATGAAACAGGGATGTGTCATGGCTGCAAGGTTGTTCAGTTTGTATATGGATGAGGTTATAAAAGAGATAGTAGCAGCTTTGTTTTTTTTTCCTTTAATTGACAAAATATTTTACATGCGTCAAGTATAAAGAAAATACTTATGGTTTACAATATCGTGTCAAAAAAAAAAAAAAAAAATCACTTCAAAAATTCTGTGTGTGTATGCACAGCATACCTTGAAACAACATGATTAAACATAGATCTGTAATACGAGAAGCAGTAAACATAAACTGCTAAAAATATACCGTTAACCAATAAATTAATCAACCAATAAACAGAAAAACAGTATAAACATTACTAAATTATTATAGATTGTACACCCCCATACGATATGTACTTGACATTATATGTACAACTTTAGCGTTTCATAAATATAAATACAGGTCTCTTGCACAAACTTATTCTCACCAAGCAATACATCCAACTAAGAAAAATCTAACATTGAATACCTGAGGCGACAGGGAGCCGAGAGAGGACAATGCAACAGTACATGAACTTCACTGTGTACATTGTCCTCATCGCATGAACAGAGTCGCATTTCAGAAGGAGTTCAGCTCTCTATTCTAAGGTTATGAGACTTAACGTGTAATCTACTTAGTGCGTGAAGCTTATAATCTGGAATATACTTCCTATATTCTTAAGCTTGATGCATACTAAGCGCCGAATTAAATTCAATTCTATATGTTACATACTTTGTCGCAGTAATTGGCTTTTCTCTAATAATAGTTTTTATCCTTTCTAAAGGGTCAACATCTCAGTCAAGCTGTAATACATTTGCTAAAAATCTATAACCTGGCGTATTGGCCTGCCTACACATCTGGTACACAATATAAAATGGTTCATCCTCGTCATGTGCATTTAATTTAGATTCTAGAAACCTTCGTCTCGTTTTAGCGATTGCATACTGTGCTGAATGGATTCCCGACTCAACGAGGCATAAGTTAATGCTAGTATTTTTCCGTACTCCTAGTAAACATTTAATAGCTATGTTATAACCTGCAATTACTAATGCAGGGTTGTTTGTTACCCAGGATTCGCAACCATAGAGCAGTGAAGAGGTCATAGCTGCATCAAATACCAGCGTTTTATAATTGTGTGGCATGTCGTCACCCTCATAAATAACTGCCTAAGTCATTTTTGCTATTTTTCGGGAAATCGGAAAAAAAAAGTCATTTTCTTAATTTTCAATGACTTAGGAAGAAAACTGAGGCGCATTTTAGACCACTCACACCCTAGACCTGGAAAAAGCAGTTATACCAATAGGTGCGCCACGTAATGAAGAATTGATTTAGGCAAAAATCCAGAAATCGCCGAAAAATGACAGGCAGTTTCTTTATGAGAGTGACGATGTTATTATTTACAGCACAGGAAACGGTAAATATACAGGGTGTCCCCCCAAAATGTACTCACTCTTTGACTGCCCATGACTCATAATTTTTTTTTTTTCAGGTGCAACTAACGTGAAATAATGGCAGACGTACGACTAACTTTTGAAGAAAGAAAATTTGTGTCTGCCATTATTTCACGTTAGTTGTACCTGAAACAAACAAACAAAATATTGTATGAGTCATGGGCAGTCAAAGAGTGAGTACATTTTTTGGGGACACCCTGTATTTACATTAGCCTTCATCTGAAACTCTATGAAGTGACAGTACAGTGTTTGTCTTGGCATCATCACTGAACCAAGCACCTAAGTACAAATAACTACATGAGTATGTAATTTCAAGTCCTCGTATCAACATTGGGGTTACAACATAGGCATCACCATTTATTACCATGAATTTTGTTTTCTTTAAATTCACAACCATCCCATATTCATGACAATAATCTAACATGATATTAATTGTAATTTCTTTAAACACATCTCAAGTGAAGTAGCTAAGATCACCGCGTCATCCATTAATAGTAGGCAATGCAGTCTTCCTAAGAACCCATCTGCATCAATATTTCGCTGCAACATCCGTACCATTTGATCTATATAAATAGTGAGCAATATACGTCTAGATGATGCCCCCTGCCTAACACCCACCGTGGCTGTCACTGTTGCGGACCTCACCGCATTCCCAGTACACGTATACATAGCCCTGATTGCATTTAGCATTACTTTTCCACAGCCTATATTGTGATTTAAGAACACTTATTAGCATGTTTCGTGGTACGCTGTCAAAAGCCATACTGTAATCTATAAACAACACATACAGCTTATCTCTTATAAACTTAGCATAGTGACAGAGCAATCGCAAAGACATAACCTGCTCTAAGCACCCTCGTCCTTGTTGAGCACCCGCCTGACTTTTGTCTATGTTCGCCCATAATTTAAGTCGATTTAAAATCATTCCATTATGGTGATCCCTCTGTAATTACTACAACCTAATCTCTCTAAAGATTTATATATCATGAACAGCTTGTTGTAGCACCACTTAGCAGGATAACATATTACTAAGCACAATATTAAATATAGTCAAGAGAAACCATAACCAGGGGATTGGCAGCTTGCAGATTAAACCAGGACATATACCCATATAACTCTTACTTTTGTTAATATCTTTCACAGCTGTGTCCATTTCTCGTAGCATAAATGGACTGTCTAACACTGGGATCGTGGGTGCTGATTCTATGTCCACTACATCTTCTCCTTCGTATTGTTTTACTGGGTTCAATAGGTTCTCAAAGTGCTCTCTGAACTGTTCATCTTCTAGTTGCACGTTTGATATAGGGTCAATATTACCATTCCAAGTAACCCTTCGTTAGTCACGTGAGGTATTTTGCACCCCAAATTTTTTTAAAAGCTCACATTTCCTAGCCGGTAATCCGAATATTTCTCTCCGTTCCAGTACTCTCCTGATTCAGTGAGGGGAGGGAGCATGTGGATTGGTTTAGTCCTGCCTCTGCTGTAGTGAGAGAGGGGCACTTCCCCTCCCCCCCCTGGGGTGTCCAGTCACCCCATCAAACTAACCATTCAGATTATACTGTGATATAAATTGTTTTTTTTATCTTTTTTTTTGCATATTGTTTATCATTATACTGATTTTAAAAATCAAAAAATTTATTTTCCTGTGCGTGTTTACCTGACAAATGAGATATGAGTCAATTTGCAATTTTTTTTTTAGTGATATAATTTACTGTATTTTATTATTATACATTAATAAACACCACCTACAAGGCATTCAATATTTTCTTTAGTGATTGCAGAAATATGCTGAAGTGGCAGTATGAATATATTTTAGATGTTAGTAACACTACATGTATTTTTGTATTGGGGCGTTATAACATCCCACCAGACTAACCACGTTTGAATACTCCACAGGACTAACGAAGAGTTAATGGACTTCCATATAAGCCTTGAGTCATTGGTGTCCAACAATCTCTTCCACTTGGCTGAGTCTCATCCCAGTTCATGTTGTATGTCACTTCAAGCTTGCGACGCCGCCGATCTACTTTGTGTACACATCACAACCTTCTGTAATAGCACTTTCAACATCACTGTGGCCTGTGTCATGGATGTCAGGTGGTGGTATACCTTCCATTACATTAATAAACTCTTCCATATCCACCATGTCATACTTTGGGCTTTTTTTTTTTTTTTTTTTTTTTTTAGCGAGGTATTCTTCCTTCGCATTTGATAATACAAACCTACCTCCCCAGATCTCTCAGTTAAAGTTAAAGGGTTCACGTAATTTATTTCTTGCATATTTTGTTTCACCTGTAACTGTGTGTGGTCTGAACCTTTAATATCTTGGCGAATATCCAACTCCTTCACTAAGTGGACACAGCCCCTTTTTATTACACACGTCAGTTTCTGAAATCCACCTTTCCCAGCGTTTAAATGGTAAGTTTCCTCCCAGTATTTTGCCATTCATCTTCAGGTGGTTTGCCACGACCATTTCATTATTATTACATACAGTATATTCACCAGTACTCGTCCATGGTTATTCACATATTCATCTTTCACCTCAACATAATCATATACCTTTTCATTAGCTTCACTTTGGATTTGAGGCCTTCCTACACGTGCATTTAGGTCACCTAGAATAATTATCTTTCTGTGGTGAAGAAAGCAAGCACTCAGTACACCATAGCCTGATCATAGAAAGGAGAGTCCTTAGGTGGTATATATACTCCTCCGAGCCTTACACCTGGACATAATGATACCTCTAACCATATCATATCCTCAGCATCAGTATCTACATAAGTTATATAATTTGACAGTGCACATTTAACTAACATCATCACACCTCCATGTGGGCCTTTGTTTGACTTATGGTAGTACATATTAAAGCTAGGCACACGGTTCTGAAATACATTTTTAACTTATAGTAGCCACACAGTGTCATAATTTAACAAAAATTTAAGTGTGTCTGCATTCTGTAACTTATCCTTGGCCCCACCGATATTCCAGGAACACAATTTCAGTTCCTTTACATTATGTTGGCTATGTCGTAAAAAAATATGGACAGTACCTATCAGTTACATTTCCATCACGTAGAAGCACCCAGTTCCTGCAATCGTAGGTAATGGTGACTCCTACATTTTCAGGTTTCCTTTTCTCTTCCCTTCTTCCTCGCTGCTGGATGTAGATCTTTCTTTATGTATACAGATGCCAGGGGTCCATTTGCTTCTTTTAAATTCTTAGCACTCTTTATGATATCGCTCCTTTGGCGTCCGTTATCTATCGTCACAAGTTCTGGACGTTTCCTTCGCTCGTCCCGCTGATTCAGGCGCTTTAACTCCCAGGTGGCAGGGTCGAAATTTCCCTAGTACTTAATTGCCTGTATAACCGTCCATACTTTGTCCACATCCGTCTCTCCCAGCTCATCTTCATCCTCCTCTAATCCAGTTATCACCAAGATTCGCTGTCTCTCCTTACTATCCAGTGCCTCCAAATAGGTCTGCTGGTTGCTTATAATCTTGAAAGCTTCGTCAAGTTTGTCAGACAGAACGTTTACTTGTTCTCTAATCCTATTCAGGTCAGAGATTTGCTCCTTCAGTCCCCTAGTATCTTCCAGTAAGACTGCATTTGAAGGTTCAGGCGTCTTGTTAGCACTTATCAGTGTAGTGGGAGCTTTTTTTTAACCGTGGGTTGGTCATCTTATTTATTTCACCCGGTGCCAGCGACATCACCCCGTCAGCAGTTTCCAAGTCCGACATTGTACTCAAATAGGGCTAACTTGGTGAGGGCTGGGGGGGTACAAGCTGTGTTGCATCCTGGTTGCCTAGGAAGTGACTTCACTTTCTTCCCAGTGCGCATGCACAGACCGACAAAACTGGGTTTGAGGGTAGGTGGAAGATGCAATACTTTAAATATTCACTTCCTCCCACAACCCAACGAAAAAACACTTCCCACCTCACAGCGTCGGCCAGAACAACCACGAGACACTTGGCGAGCTCCAGGTGAATTGCAGCAGGTCTTAGCCGTCTAGAAACTTTTCAAATCAAGTGATATATCAGGAGGAAATTCCAGCTGTTGCTCTCCCTGCTGCACACACATACATAGTAGGGCAGTGGATGTTGAAGTGGCCCTAATGAGAGAGGGCAGCATTTGGAAACTTTCTGTTCAGTTGCTTGCAGATGATACCATATCGTTAGGTGAAGATGAAGGGGAAGTGTATGAGTTGGTGAATGAGTTTGGGAGAGAGTGTATGAGATGGAATCTAAAAGTGAATGTAGGAAAAAGCGAAGTTATGGCCTTCGAGAGAAATGAAGTCACTGAATGCACAGTGAGGTTAGATGATGAGGAGATGAAAAATGTAAGTGCATTTAAGTTTAAACTTGGATAGTGTGAAAAAGTAAGGATGGAAGTTGGGAAGATGAAATGCTTGAACGGGTTCAACAGGGAAGAAAGGTTGCTGGTTCTTTGAAAGCAGTGATAAGAAATAGGGAAATGAGCATGCAAGTACAAAAGTCGCTGCATGATAGTATTGTGATACCAGCTCCAATTTAAGGAAGCGAAGCTTGGACCTTGTTGGACAGACACGTCAAGAGTGAGAGCAGTGGAAATTAGTCATTTGAGAGGAGCATGTGGAGACACATGAAGGAATGACTGACAAATGAGGAAGTGAAGGTAGGTTGTGGTGTGGATGTGGATGTGATAGAAAGTGTTTGGAGGAATACCCTTAAGTGGTTTGGCCATGTGGAGAGGATGGAGAGCGAGAGACTAACGAGGAGAGTGAATGTGAGTGAGGGGTAAGGGAGGAGGGGGATGGGGAGGGGGAGGTTGAGACCGAGATGGAGGGATGGAGCTGAAAGGTATATTAGAGAGGAGGGTTTGAGCTGGGGGGAAGGCAGCGAAATGGTTGGGGACAGGGCGACTTGGAGGCGATTTGTTTGTGGCCATCCCTTACGGGATTAAGGCATCCAGCAATAGATAGACAGGCAGATGGATTTTTCTTATGCAACCTGTCTTGACATTTTAGACACATATATGCAATACTTTAGAGTACTAAGCTGTAGTACGCAAAAAATGTAATTAAGTATAAGATGATATAAAGCCTGCTAAGTTGAGGGGAACAAGGATGGCCAGAATACGTCCCTGTGTAACTGTCCCCAGCTGCACCGCCACTCCCACCCTCCCACCCCACGCAACCCATCATGACCAATTCCCTTCTGATCCACTTCATGCTTTTACCTACATGAACCGTAAAATACCTAAGGAATTTCTATGTGACGTTATGCCTTAAGGTTGTATATTTTTAAAAGGATTATTGAAGTCGTATTCTGAGTAGTTTTAGAAATTTCGAAGCACCTCCTCCTTAGGGATTTACTTTTGCATGTAAAGAGTGAAGATCGAATGCCTTGAAGCCTGTCAGATCGGTGCTATTTCCAGGAAACAGTGAAGGCAAGACACCAAAATTTTCACATTATACCTTTTGTACGTTCATTTTCTTTTATTTTTTCAAACTGTGTCAATATTAAAACAATACAGACATTATACAAAAGAATGGTAAGGCATCATATGCACAATAAATCGCTAAAGAAGAGGTGCTACAAAGCCTCCTAGACCACTCATGATACAACCCTTGAATATATGACTGAGAAACGTGCGAAGTGATAGCCAAAACGGTTGTTGCTGTTGCACTACTCCACTCTGTCTGAGCGCAGGCCCATCAACCGCTGGCAAGCAACCGCCTCTGCCGGATCGTCCCGTGCTGTGAACAATGCTCCCATGCGGCTTGAAGCGCCGTGCCACAGTTAAACGCGGGGATCAGTGTGAGAGTACGTGTACTTGTTCCTAGATGGACGCCCAGTTAACAGGAGCCCTGTAACAGGCTTCGCATCATCCCGTTATTTGTCTATATTGTTACCACGCAACGTTGTAAATGTTTTCCTGAGTTACCGGAACTCATATGGTTTATCACTCAGAAAAGAGCCACCTGAAGTGGAAACAAGAGCTTAAACAGTGACAAGATGAATGAAGTGGGAAGAAAGTAGGACAGACACAAAAAAAGAATGATAGGCATGAAGGAAGAAGTAGACGCCTCCACCTACCACTAAATGAAGATTATAGACATTATAACCACATACAGAAATTGTGTTTATGATGTTTCCACCTATGACATTGCGTTCAATTAGATTTCGTAACACCGATTCCTAAGTGATCTGTTTTGTCTATTACAACTTGATATTCTTTTGCATACTACTGAGGATGTGGTGGGGTGGAAAGAGGGGTGTTAAAAGGAGGGAAGGCAGGCTAATGGCAGATGACAGACTGAAATGGAAACGATTTGGTTGTGACCATCCACTACAAGATAAAGATATCAGGCTATGAATAGATAAATATAGCTAAATGGGTAGGTGGATAAGCTACTGATGTAGGCTCTGTCAATATTTTAAAAGCAATAGAGGCATAGTAGATTTCATTAAGCTGGAAAAATGGTGGATAAATCGCTTACGAAATTCCTTATGGCATCGACATATCGGTTCAAAGACGGTCTAAGTCAGTCTTTCATTGAGTGTCTAGATGAAGAAAAAACAGAAGAGAAAGTGGGAGGAGGGTAGGATATAAAAATGGAATAAAACGAATCGAAAGAAAGTGGAGGTAAGAGGAACGGAGAAATAGAGAAAATAAGAGCAAAGGACACGAGAAAGGGAGAAAATGAATTTAAAAAAAATAAGAATAAAGAGAGAAATGGAGAAATTGGCAAGAATGAAAATGAAACATAAAGTGAAAGATGGAACGGAAGGGATGAGAAACTGTTAGGAAGATTAAAGAAGGTAGAAACTAAAGAGAGGAGGGGGGAAGAAGGCAGGTGGGGGCTCTTAAGGTTCTCCAGACAAAATCCCTTTAATGTGTACTGAGTCAACATCACAAATCCACTCAAGTTCGGACGGTGATAGCCAACCACTCCACCATGCATCTCATTACCACCAGCATAGGAGATTTTGTCGCCCATTCAGCCACAGAGAGAGAGAGAGAGAGAGAGAGAGAGAGAGAGAGAGAGAGAAGGAATTAATCTTTATGTTTAAGGAATAAGGAACATTTGTATCAGTTCGTATAAGATCCACTGCCGGATTCAAAGTTTTCTTCTGGGGGAGAGTGACAGCCGTAATCAATCCTCCCCCACACTAATCGAGTACGGATAGAGGAAGGATAATTATAGTGAGTGAAACTGGAAGTGTTGCACTTGTGTGTGTGTGTGTGTGTGTGTGTGTGTGTGTGTGTGTGTGTGTGTGTGTGTGTGTGTGTGGTGCGCGCGCGCGCGTTTACACTTTATGTCACTGCTGGTGCGGACTAATCGGGTGCAAACATATATTTGCAAATGCATGGACATACTAACAAAACGCCGCAGCTTAGGATCAAACCGAGACCCCGAACACACACACACACACACACACACACACACACACACACACCGCTCGCTGGTGCAGTGGTAACGTTCTCGCTTGCCAACTGGTGGACGGGAGTTCGCGCCTCGCTCAGGTTGCGAAAAGTTTCACTGACGAAGTGGGTGGTTACTGTCCCCCTTGAGCAAGGGGACGAGTGAAGGTCACAGCCTTGCCCTTAGATCGGACTATATGAGCTCCCAGCTCCCTTCCGGGAGGGTAAGAGCTGACAATCACGACCATCAAGTGATCCTGACCGACCCGGTGAATTACACACACACACACACACACACACACACACACACACACACACACCGTGCAGTAGCCTATATATGAAGATAGTCGGTAATATCACAGAAAATGATAGATTAGAGGTAGTGTCTTTATTAATGCTTCATCAAGGGGAATTGTGGCCAAGTGGAACCATAAACCCAGTGGGGAAAAAAAAATAGGCCCATGGAACCAAAATTTGCAGTTCTGGTGTTTTCCGATGGAGAGAAAATAGGTCCACGAGGGTAAATAGGTCCATGGGAATAATGCATCGAAGTGGGGAAAACACGTCCAAGAAGGGCCCATAGGTCCATGGGGAAAACAGGCTCCGGATGGAATATTGGTCCATGGTGGACAATAGGTTCATGGTGGATAATAGGTTCATGGTGGATAATAGGTTCATGGTGGATAATAGGTCAGTGGTGATAATAGGTTCATTGCGGAAAATAGGTTCAAGATGGAAAACAGATTAGTGGGGAAAATAGGTCCATGGAACAATTGACTGATTGTATAAAAGTATGTTGATGGGGAAACTATGTCCAAAACGGTTAGGTCCATGACGATAATAGGTCTGTAAGGGAAAGATGGGTTCATGAGTCAAATTGGTCTGTAGGGATAATAGGCCAAGGGGGTAAATAGAACAATGGAAGGAACATAAGTCCAAGGAGAAAATAGGTCAGTGCTAGAAAATGCATGGTGGACAACAGGTTCATGGTGAAAAATAGGACCAAAAGGAACATAGACCCATGGAAGAGAAGGTCCAGAAAGACAGGTCCATGGGGAAAATAGACCCATGGGGGAGAAGGTCCTTGTGAAAGAAAGTTCCATGGGGAAATAGATCCATGGCTGAAAAAGATAAGTGGAGATGATACGTCTATGGGGAAGTAGATCCATAATGGAAAAAATAGATCCAAAAGGGATGGTATGTCCATGAGGGAAGAGAAAAAAAGAAATCGATAGGGCTATTATGTCTGTGAGGGAAAATACGTTCGTGAGTATAATAGATCCGTAGGGAAAATCTTTCCGTGGGGGAAAACAGGTTCATGACACTATTTGCCAATACTGAACAGGTTTTGAGGGGTAAAGGAAGGTGGAGGGTTGAACCTTAAGGGATGTAGCCGGATACGGGCTTATGTGCTAGGTTTCTCAAAGCAAACTCCAGGGTGCGATTGCTTAGGTATCATTTTCGTAAGAGGAGCCACAAATATTTTCAAACAACTTCATTAGGCAAGTGAGTAGTGTGGATGAACCCAGACATCAGGTAACTTCAGTACAGCTTTTTCATTCCATACCACCTCAATCACACATAAAGCAGCAACAATTACATGCCCGTCACGAAAGAAGACATCAACTTGGTTACGTACGAGGACTATCCTGGTTAGGTAAGATAAGGTAAAGTAAGGGAAGGGAAGGGAAGGGAAGGGAAGGTAGGGCAAGTAGGATAAGGCAAGGAAAGTTAATGTAAGATTAGTGGAATGCTATGATAAGGTATGGAACAGTGGGGTAATGTGAGATGAGTCAAGGAAAGATAAGCTAAGGCTAGAGAAATGTTAAGGTAAGACACGGTAGGATAAAGCAAGATAAAGTAAGGAGAGGTAAGGTAAGGTTAAGGGAGAGGTAAGGTAAAGCAAATTAAGGTAAGATACGGCAGGATGAGTTAAGATATAAGATTAGGTAAGGGAAATGGTGAGATTTGGCAGGGTAAGAAAAGGCAAGTTAATGTAAAGTGAGGTAAAGTAAAGGAATGTGAGGTAAGGGAAGGTAAATTAACTAAAGTAAGGCATGCTAGGAAACGGTTAGGTTAGGTTCAATTTGTACAATTTGGTAACAGGAATCGGACTCAGTAATAGGCTAGGATACTTTAGGATAAGTTCAGGTGTAATGGGTTAGTTTAAGTAAGATTAAGTTAGATTTGGTTACGTAGATTAAGGTTATGTTATGTTAATAAGATCCAGTTAGGGTTCAGTAAATTAGGTTAGGTTTGGGCAGGATAGTTAGGTTGGGTTAGACTCAGTACATAAGATAACATTACCGGTATTGTGGGCCATCCCGGTAACATTGCCACCCCCTCCCCTATTTATGGAAACTCTGCTGCTGCCGATAATATCAAAACCAATACCAATCTCGCCCATGAACACAAGCACACGTCCACGACAAATATATGTATATTTTTATTCATATCTCGTTTATATTCACATGCTGTTCTCCTCTCCATCTTCTCGTCCCTTTCTCTCTTCCATCATTTTCTCATTCACCCCTCAATTGTACTCGCATATCATGTTACTCTTGCGCTTTCTAGTTCTTTTTTTTCTGTTTTCTTTTTTTAATCCCTTTCCTCTCTGTGTGTCCCTCATTTTCTTATCCCCTCCCCCATTTTTTTTTTTTTTTTTTTTTTTTGCTTCCATCTCCATCTTTTGGTCCATTTTTTTCTTCTATCTTTTTCTTTCGTTTTACTACCATCTTTCCCCCAGTTATAAGCACCACTTTATTGTTTCCGTCTTTGTTTCATCTTCTTTTAAGTGTTGATAGCTTCCATCTTTCGCCCTCTCAGTAATGATCCTCTTTTTCTTAGTTTCATCTTCCCTTTTTTACTTCTATTTTTTCTTCTGTCTTTCATTCCCATGCTTAATTCGTTCGCCACAGTCTGATTTCTGTATATGGTGTTATTATCCTAGTTTCATCTTCCTATTATTTTATAAATTACTTCTTTTACCGTTTTTTTCCCCCTGCCTATTTTTTTTTTTTAGCTTCCTCTTCCTGTTTCTCTCTTACTCTTCCCTCCATCTTACTCATCCCTTTCCACTCGCTACACACACACACACACACACACACACACACACACACACACACACACACACAGTTTCGTAGCGATATCCTAGCGCCTATTCCATTTCGATGCTGTGTAATTATGCAAATGCTACGTATCGGGTTGCGCCTTGCTCAGGGCATTATAGACGGGGCAGATGCAGCCACAGCGGCGTTATGACGGGAGGTTCATGCTTGGTGGAGAGAGAGAGAGAGAGAGAGAGAGAGAGAGAGAGAGAGAGAGAGAGAGACTACAAGCTTGCATCTATTTGTGTACTCGTAGGTGTTTGTTTCCATATCCTGATGTATATGTTAGATAATTTATGTTGATATACGTAAGTGTGGATTTATACATACATGTGTGCATGCATGTTTGTGTGTGTGTTTGTCTCAGTGTGCAATTTTTCATGTCTGAATGTGTGTATGTTTGTCTATCTATCTATCTATTGCCAGACGCCTCAATCCCGTTTGGGGTGGCCACAAACAAATCGCCTCCAAGTCGCCCTGTCCCCCGCCATTTCACTGCCCTGCTCCCAACTCACACCCCCCTCTCTCATATACCTCTCCACCCCATCCCTCCATCTCATCCTCGGCCTCCCCCTCCCTCTTCCCCCCTCCACCTCACTCACATACACTCTCATCGTCAGTCTTTCACCCTCCATCCTCTCCACATGGCCAAACCACCTCAGTGTGTTCCTCATAACACTTCCTATCACATCCACATCCACACCACAACGCTCCTTTATATCCTCATTCGTCAGCCTGTCTCTCCACGTGACTCCACAGGTTCCTCTTAAATAACTCATTTCCACTGCTCTCACTCTTGACTTGTGTCCTTCCAACAATGTCCAAGCTTCACTTCCGTACGTTAGAGTTGGTATCACAATACTGTCATGTAGTAACTTTTTCACTTCCATGCTCACTTCCCTGTTTCTTATCACTGCTTTCAAAGAACCAGCAACCTTTCTTCCCTGCTGTACCCTTTCAAGCACTTCACCCTCCAAACCTCCATCCTTACTCATCACACTACCCAAGTACTTAAACGTACTCACATTTTCCAATTCCTCACCATCCAACCTCGCTGTATGTTTGTATGTATGTATTTATGTTCGTATGTATGTATGTAGCATGGATTAATGCGCCGTTTAAATCCTCTCTATACCATGCCGTCATACATGTGTAATCATCCGCTTGCAAACAATATTACTTGACTTTGAACAAGTCTATCGTTCTAAAGGAATTAGCCTAATGAAAGGTGTTTCCAACCCATTTAGTTCAAAAACTTTCCTTTGACGCAAATAAAATTGTCTTGAGGCAACAAGAATATAGATAAGCAAACATACTGATACCGATTTCCCCATACAGATTTGTTCCTACTCAGTTACAACTTCACATTCCCATACATGCTTCCCCACCTATTCCTTTAATCTTGTTCTGGGGCTATCAGAGGCAACAGTGGTGCAGTGGCTGGGTATCCAGTTTGCAACTGGAGGATCTCTGGTTTGATTCCTGGGCTGGACAGACTGTAGGACAAAGCTTGTTTCCCGTTATCCTTGTTTGCCCTGCAGGAAAATTTGAGGCATGGATGAAAAATTTATTTTTGTGTGTCGTACTGTTGGGGAAAATTGGGACGTATGAAACACTGACAATATCTGCCATAATAACCCTTGATGCAGTCGTGAAGGCATTAATCCTAAGCCGTATTCTAGGCTTATCCCTTCATCAACCATAATATTAGGCGCTCCGGTACACGACTTGCGTCCGCCGCACATACGCTCACCACTGTAGGCTAGTCAGTAATAAAGATGGAATTAATTAAAACAATTCCTAAAACTATTTGGACTGAGACAAACAGCTCTGGTTGAATGATATTATAGTATAAATAATATATACAAACTTTCCGAGGACAGAGTAATGGTTTGAGAAAGAGAAGACATATGAATACAATTTTCATACCTTTGGCGTTTGATGACATGTATACCGAAACTCATCATATAACCTCCGTAAATGACGCTGTCATTGAATGCACACACACACACACACACACACACACACACACACACACACACATATATATATATATATATATATATATATATATATATATATATATATATATATATATATATATATATATATATACACATATATATATATATATATATATATATATATATATATATATATATATATATATATATATATATATATATGTGGTACAGTGGTAGAGTGTTCGTTTCCGTACGTGGGAGAACGATGGGTCTCGCCCCGCCAGGGTAATAAACTTTGGGAGTGTTCACCCGGCCACGTACTGCTTTGGCGGACATAAGGGATGCTGTGGTTGAACCAGTGTCGCGTTCTATACAGCATGCTTGCACCCAGTTGGCTTGCGTGGGTCGATTACATTTGGTTCACATACTACACACACATCCAAAGCCACTCCAACATAACAGTCATACTTACAAGCACTTCTTATCCTACATACAGTCTCTACCAAACAGCCTATGCAACTTGGTAGAGGTAATGTACATAGGCTTTATCATCCCCACTTCGGTCGAGATAGGCCGGTCCTGCAGTGAACACTCAAACGGCTGATATATACTGTATATATATATATATATATATATATATATATATATATATATATATATATATATATATATATATAAAATGGTATCCTATTTTTTCCTCATCAAGAGCTTAGGAACTGGAGAATAGACTATACATTCTCACATATAAGTCAAAGGTGACCAGCCTCGTCCTTCCCTGAGTGACGTAATGAAATCCACAAGCCCAAAACCCTTCCTCGAACTTGAACCCTTATGAGCCCTGTGTGGTTGGAGAACTTAAGCCTATTATAGCATCAACCGTGCTTGGTTATATTGTTACCTTCCAACGCAGTAAGTGGCTTCCTGGATTACAGGAAACCATTTGACTCGTCATTCATTACAAGTGACCTGAAGGTTACGCTACATCAAGTGAATGGATGCAGGGCGCCCTTACTAACTGTTACTATGCACCTCGGTAGCGTCTCGCAAATTAATCAGCATTTTAATTTACTTCTTTATAACTGATAATGAGGATACAAGGTTACTGTAGCCAAGTTGTTCATACAAGTACTTTAAGAGTTTGACTACACTCCAGGGCAGCCCTAATATCGAATATTAACATAGCTGATATACGTAATTTCTGACATAGTACAGGAAGTCATATTCAGAGCCTGATGATGATAAATTTTGTATATTATTCTTGCTCAAGGATCTATTTTTTTTTTTTTTTTTCAGGTGCGTGTGTGGAAGGGTGGAATGTGTGGGGGAAGGGGAAGTATGTTTATGAGATGGGAGGGAAAGTATGTTCGTAAGCTGAGATGTTTTTTGTGTAAATGGTGCGTGAGGGTAAGGGGAGTGAAGGAAGCGTGAGTGTATGCAGTGTGGACGGTGTGTATGTGTGCTGGGAGGAAGGGAGAAGGGTATGGAGAAAGGAAAGAAGTAGTGTGCGTATCGGTATGTCTGTCTGTGTGTGGGGGGGGGAGGGGAGGATAGGGAAGGAGGTTCACCAAGTACAAAGCCTCCCCAGGTCCAGGCACCGCATTGTTCGCTTCAAGCGGCACTGATTCACAACAAAGTCCATCTCACTAGGAAAATATCCATGACCAAGCACACAATACTCAACACCCTCCCACTCTCCTCTTACCCTTTCACTTGCTCCCTCTCCCATCCCTCCTCTTTTGTCTTCTTGTTAAAGTCTTTCAGCACCTTCCTATTTTTTCCACCACTTGCTCTATCCATCTTCGCCTATCCTTCTTCCAGCCACTCCTCTTCCTTCCTCTTACTCATAACTCTCAGCAAGATTCCATTGTCTTCACGCTATCCATCATTACCTGTATCTTCAATTTCTTCATCCATTGTCCCTATCTGATTTTCTGTTCTTTCAAAACTCATGCTTGTTTATTTTATTCTTCTCGCATTCTTTTTCATCTTTCCATTCCTTCCAGCTTATTACCCGTCCCCACCCCGAAGGGGCTCGGGGACGGGTATTGTTTTCCCTCGGTTTGCCTGTTTGTTTGTTTGTCTGTCTGTTAACTTTACGCTAAAACTACCGGTGCGATATTGACAAAAATTACCGGCATGATGGACTATGACCTTCTGATCACCTGATTGTATTTTGGGCAATAATGGGCCAAGGCTCCGACTGTAGGCCCCCCATAAAATGAAAAAAAAAAAAAAAAAAAAACTCGTTCTTTTCACCATAACTCCTTTCAAATTCGTCATATCACCAAAACCTAAAGGTGCATCTTTCATATCTGCATCCTATAACATGCTTCATTACATCAGGGGGATCACCCCCCAGTTAGCGAGAGGGAGGTCAATGTCAGGTGGGTCGGACTTTAAAAAATCAAATGGGCATAAATTCGTCAATTTCCAACCGATTTACTAGAAATTTGACATGTCGCATCTTTGACTAGATACCCTATTGTGTTTATACAATAGCACTAAAATGACTACCGGCGAAGGGTTTGCTGTGCCTTGGCACCAATTCTTGTTATCTTAATTCCATCCTTCACGGTACCCACCTTCACTTTCTCCTCCCCCTTCTCCTCCTCGTCTTCCATCGTGTTCGTACCTTTCAGCACATTCCCTGACTAATCTTTTCCATCACTTGCTCTACCCATCGTCATTTGTATCTCCATCTTTTTTCTCCATCTACTGTCCATCCAAAATGCTCGGTTTCTAAAGCTTATCCATGTTCTTTGTTTCCGTCCTTACCACTACCCAGCCTCTTCTGTTTTGTTAAATATCCTAATCCTTATGTTGTGTCTCCTATGTATTCCACTGTATTTCCCCCCTTTCTACTTAATTTTAGTACTTTCTCATATTTCTGTATTTCATGTACTCCAGTTCTTCCAGTCTCATTTAGTATTCTTTTATACTTCATTCCATTTTCCATGCCTGTCCTATATATTTGTGCTTGTCTAATGCCTCTCCTCCCCTCTCCGGGCTTCAGTTCCATTCCTTTCTTTCCATTCATTTTCTCTAAACACTGAAGCCAAGTTCCTCATCAGTCATTACTCTAGTGTCCGTCCAACCAACAACACAAATGTTTTTGCTTTTCTCTCTAATTTCACCATCGCCTCATTTGCCCCGTCCATCCTTCTCTCCTCCATCCTTTTTTCTTATATCCGTCTCTCCAACCTTCTTTCCTCCATCCTCTTCTCCAACCTTCTTTCCTCAATCCTTCTTTCCTAATCCTTCTCCTCACCATCCTTTCTTTCATCCATTCAAGCCTTCATCCTTCAATGCCCATTTCTTGTGTCTAACAGACGAGGCCAACCAATATTTATGGCTTGGAAGCACACACACACACACACACACACACACACACACACACACACACACACACACACACACACACACACACACACACACACACACACACACACACACACACACACACACAAATTCTCTCTCTCTCTCTCTCTCTCTCTCAAATGAAATATTTCGATAGACAGGCAGTCATATTTTATTGAGAAACAGAGAGAAACTGACAAAATGCAAAGCGTGTATTTTCTAAATCATGCAAAGGGTCTAAAGAATTCTTAAGGATAAATATTCTTATATGGATTCATTGTCCTTCCCCGTTGCACCTTTCCATTCGCTGGTTTTATTTCTTCACTCGTAATCATCCAGCTCAAACACTGTATAAGGTCCTGTATTACTCAGGTTCTCTCGGTATTTTTACATTGTCTTTTCGTATTGCATTCTCTGCATCTGTTACGTTTCTTTCTCTTATTCTTCTTTATCAGGAGCCTCAGATGGTACGATCGCTAGCGTATGCGTCTGCCATTCATCCTAGTTTTTGTTCTGTCTCATCACTAAGTGAATATTTAAGGGATTCATATCTGTTCTTTCGGTATGATTCACATGTTTTCACCCTACCGATGCCAGAGTTCTCTCGGTGACATACAGACTGCCTCACTTGCAATCACAACCACTCCAACACAGATCTACACAATTTCACACTGCACTTCCAAAACCTGCCAAACCTATTCCTTTTTTTTTTTTTTTTTTTTTTTTTTTTAATAACAGAACATAGGAAGGGAAAAAAATGAATTAAAAAAAAATAATAATCCATACACCAGATTACTGGTGTCCACTATTCATAAAACATCTTTAACAGTTAGACTTGAACAGCTGTAGGTTGAAGTTTGGAGGGAAACAACTCTGGGGAAGCGAGTTCCAAAGAGATGCAGTATGGGGAATGAAAGAATTCTGATAGGCAGAAGTTCTGCAATATGGCTGAGTGACATTCCAGTCATGAGCACTACCAGATGCCCGTGTAGCACGAGGGAAGGCATGGAGAGGTGGCACCATGGACGCAACTTCGTCTGAGCATTTGCCATAAATATATCTGTAAAATAATGCAAGGGAGGCAACATTCCTTCTTACTTGTAGGGGAGGTAGTTTATTTGTAATGGCAGGGTTGTTAATAATTCTAACAGCCTTGTTCTGAATTTTTTCTAATTGTTTTAATGCAACCTTTCCACATCCATTCCGCAAGGGTGAGCAATACTCAAGCTGAGAGCGCTCATGACTCTTATAAATTACAGCTAATTGCTCATCAGTGAAGAAGTTACAGACTCTGAACATTAGTCCAAGTTTCTTTGAGGCGGTTTTAGCAAGTGATCTAACATGAGCGGTCCAGCTGAGGGCATTGTTAAGTAAGATGCCGAGAATTTCAATACTTTTGGAGATGGGAATATTAGTAGTACTGAAGGTAATATACGAATCTGGCAATATCTGTCTATTAGTAAATTGTATATATTTAGTTTTACTAGCATTAAATGAGACAAGATTGTTTTGTCCTCATTCACTGATCGTAGATAGGTCTTGATTTATGGAGATGGCAGTACTGAGTTGAGAGGTAGAGATATTAGACTTTGTAATTGGGTGTCCGAGTGTGAATGAACTATGTAGTGTTGAGTCATCTGCATATGAGTGGATGGGATTGTGGGTGACAGATAAGAGATCATTAATATGAACCAGGAACAGGGTTGGTGCCAGAACTGATCCCTGCAGCACGCCGGCGTTATTTGAGTAGAAACTGGAATATACATCATCTACTTTTACTCTTATTTTCCTGTCACTGAGATACGAGGAAATCAAAGGAACAAAAGATGTTAGTCCATAGCAAGGGAGTTTGGACAGCAGGGAACAGTGCCATACTCTATCGAAAGCTTTAGAAATATCAAGGGCTACTGCATGAGTTTCTTCATGTAGGTCAATTGGTTGATGGATGGTATGAGTTAGGAGACTGAGTATGTCAATGGTGGATCTTTCATGGCGATAACCATGATGTCTATCACTAATTAAGTTGTTGGAATCAAGATGTTTAACAATGTGCTTATTAATTACAGTTTCAAATACCTTACCAAGAGAAGATGTGACAGCTATTGGTCTGTAATCAGAGGGGTCAGAGGAACTTCCTTTCTTCGGAATTGGGTGGATATTGGCTTCTCTCCATGAATTTGGGAACGAATAAGTACGTATGCATAGTCTGAATAATTTAGCTAGAACAGAGGCAAGTTCAGGGGAACACTTTTTCAAAAAAAATGGCGGAATTCCATCTGGGCTTGGAGCTTTGTTTGTAGGTAAATTGTCTAGGATGCATTTTACGTATCTTTCTGTATTTTAAATGGAACAGTTTCAGGAGAGTCAAGTTCTAGCACTGGGACGTTCTGGCTGGCATCGTCTGTGGTAGAATTTTTGGCAAATATACTGGCAAAAATATCTGCTTTCGCACGTGGGTCATTTGTAATGTTGCTATTTGAAGATTTTAGTGGGGGAATGGATGATGACTTGTTTAAGTTATTATTGAAAGAATTAAGAGTTGACCAAAATATCCTATTGTCATTGGGGTTGTTGAGAAGTTTTGATGCATGCTTTTGAAGAAAGTTAGATTAAGCTAGATTGCTTGAAACACTGAGTAGGGAGAGGTCACTTCTGACCCAGAGAGGTGTGTCTCATCCCTACGAATTAGTTACTTACACGGACATGTAAAGCATGGCCTGAACGCAAAAACGCGGTCTGTATTTTAGTCCTCGGTGTTTCGTAGACCTGTCCATGACAGGCGTGTGCAAGCCGGCCACAGCAAAACAATACATAGATACTTTTCATCACACAACATTTTCTTCCTCGTTTAACAGACTACACTATGGTCTCCCTCCATCTTCACGAAACTGACCACTTGAGCAGACTTTCGCAGCAAAATGGCAACCTGAAGTGGATAATGATGGGCATTGGACTGGAAACAGCGGCGGTGTGGGCAGCCATTGATAAAATATTAATATGGTACAAACCATATTTGCATGATTACGTTACTGGAGAGAAAAACTAGCTTAAGAAACGAGAGAGAGAGAGAGAGAGAGAGAGAGAGAGAGAGAGAGAGCTGGGGTATATTGTTTTGACTTCACACCCACACAGCCTTTCCCTCACCACCGGTAGAGTAACAATCATGGTACTGGCAAGAAACTGCTTGCACAGAGCTTTCCTCTACATATTTTGTTTTTTTTTCCTTGCAAGATATTTGTTTGATCAAGCATGTTTTGTGCATAGTTTTCGTAGAGAGTTGTTAGCTATATGTATAACATCAGGAAAATTAGGTCTACCCTTGAATGCATTGTGCTTTGTAGGGATGTACAGGCTTTTCCTTAACTTCAAGTCTTCAAGGACCGTAGGGTGTACTGGACAATACTAACATTTCAGACACATATACTTCGAAAGGAGTAAAATGAGACTGATGTTTTTCTTTTTATTTTTTTCATTCTTTTATTTTCTTCTTCGTCTTGTTTTGTTGCTATTAACGAAGCATTTACAGCTGGACATATTCAAGTTTAACTTTACCCGAAATATCTGATGAACTCGCATACTTGGGGACGCACACTATTTACCACATATTTGGTTATATGCTAGACATTTACAGTATGTCCTCTTAACCTCTTCAGTACAATAATGTGTTTTTGTGTGTTCTTCACGCAACCACAAAACATTTTCTCTCAAACTACTAGGAGATATTTTTCAAACTGGAGCAGCATTCATAAAATCTCCTAAGATTAGATTGTGTACAAAACTGCTTGTGTACATGTCTTCAACTGTTGTTGCTGTTGTTGTTGCTTAACCCTGACCGAGCAGACTCGACCACAGGTAAGCAACTGCTTCTATGTGGCCGTCCTACAGGTACAGTACAATACATACTCATACACCATGTAAGGATCAGGCGTCCCCTTATGGCAGACAGCGCCTCAACAAGGCTGGACCAGGGTCCTTACCATTGTGAGGTGAAAGGAAACATGAGGAGGATTGTTCCCGGATGGACGCTGCAACTGCTTCACCCAAGGTGCACAGCACTACCTCGTGTACGCTCGTCAGCGCCAAACACTTCACTCTCAAATAAAACTGATCATTATTGTGAAAAAGTTGGAAAAACAAAGTACTCTTTGATAAGCGGTAGCTTTTTTTTTTTCCAAATACTTTTTCATTCTGTAAATGGATTATGATTCTTTGTAAAGCCTGCCAGAGAATTGGAAAGATATCGCCATCAGTTATCCCTTCACTACAAGAAGCCTTCCCTTACCTTCATAGAAATGTCTGTAGGTAGCCAAAGTAAACTATTTAAAGATGCATGCGCATTAAAAGGGATAATAAAACTTATTTTTCGGACGTAGCCAAGACATAATTATTCGCACTTAGGACCTATCTGAAAGCGTAAGAAATGCATTTCCCACCTGACCAACTGAAACCCAGCACATTTCGTCATGTTTATGACACTCACTCCACGCCCAGTGATTTATAAGTGGGTTGGAAAAAGGTTTCTTAAGCTAAAACTGTGTATAAGGAAATATATATATATATATATATATATATATATATATATATATATACAGTGGGCTCGCACAGTGCGCAAGAGATTGGGCGGTGCACGAGCTCGCGCACTGGGAATTCGCATACTAGGAATACATAATCTTATGTGAATAATTCCAAATGGGCGGTACCCCCTCATACCTGGACATTTTTTGGCCCTTAGAGACATAATGAAGGTCATATGTTTCAGACATTGTACTAAAGCTATAGCTACAATAACAAAAATATGGGTAGTCACCTTAACAACAGTAGACAACAGGCCTGATGACCTTAAATAACAGGGGTTCCGAGGCACGACAACACTTACAGCACCGCACTCCCCACCACACCTCCCACCGCACCAACACTTCCCTCGCAGACTCCTCTTGATCACCTTCCCCAGGAGCATCAAAGTCACTCACTTCAGCCATAAACCCTTCAAAGTTCAATGCTGACACTTCTGACATTGCATCCTCTTCATCCTCAACAGAAAGTGGAGGTAAGAGGAACGGAGAAAAAGAGAAAATAAGAGCAAAGGACACGAGAGAGGGAGAAAATGAATTTTAAAAAATAAGAATAAAGAGAGAAATGGAGAAATTGGCAAGAATGAAAATGAAACATAAAGTGAAAGATGCAACGGAAGGGATAAGAAACTGTTAGGAAGATTAAAGAAGGTAGAAACTAAAGAGAAGAGGGGGGGAAGAAGGCAGGTGGGGGCTCTTAAGGTTCTCCAGACAAAATCCCTTTAATGTGTACTGACTCAACATCACAAATCCACTCAAGTTCGGACGGTGATAGCCAACCACTCCACCATGCATCTCATTACCACCAGCATAGGAGATTTTGCCGCCCATTCAGCCACAGAGAGAGAGAGAGAGAGAGAGAGAGAGAGAGAGAGAGAGAGAGAGAGAGAGAGAGAGAGAGAGAGAGAGAGAGAGAGAGAGAGAAGGAATTAATCTTTATGTTTAAGGAATAAGGAATATTTGTATCAGTTCGTATAAGATCCACTGCAGGATTGAAAGTTTTCTTCTGTGGGAGTGATAGCCGTAATCAATCCTCCCCCACACTAATCGAGTACGGATAGAGGAAGGATAATTATAGTGAGTGAAACTGGAAGTGTTGCACTTTGTGTGTGTGTGTGTGTGTGTGTGTGTGTGTGTGTGCGCGTTTACACTTTATGTCACTGCTGGTCCGGACTAATTGGGTGCAAACATATATTTGCAAATGAATGGACACACTACCAAAACGACGCAGCTTAGGATCAAACCGAGACCCCGAACACACACACACACAGACACACACACACACACACACACACACACACACACACACACACACACCGTGCAGTAGCCTATATATGAAGATAGTCGGTAATATCACAGAAAATGATAGACTAGAGGTAGTGTCTTTATTAATGCTTCATCAAGGGGAATTGTGGCCAAGTGGAACCATAAACCCAGTGGGGAAAAAAAAATTGGCCCATGGAACCAAAATTTGCAGTTCTGGTGTTTTCCGATGGAGAGCAAATAGGTCCACGAGGGTAAATAGGTCCATGGGAATAATGCATCGAAGTGGGGAAAACACGTCCAAGAAGGGCCCATAGGTCCATAGGGAAAATAGGCTCCCGGTGGAATATTGGTCCATGGTGGACAATAGGTTCATGGTGGATAATAGGTCAGTGGTGATAATAGGTTCATTGCGGAAAACAGGTTCAAGATGGAAAACAGATTAGTGGGGAAAACAGGTCCATGGAAAAAATTGACTGATTGCATAAAAGTATGTTGATGGGGAAACTATGTCCAAAATGGTTAGGTCCATGATGATAATAGGTCTGTAAGGGAAGGATGGGTTCATGAGTCAAATTGGTCTGTAGGGATAATAGGCCAAGGCGGTAAACAGATCAATGGAAGGAACATAAGTCCAAGGAGAAAATAGGCAGCGCTAGAAAATGCATGGTGGACAACAGGTTCATGGTGAAAAGTTGGACCAAAAGGAACATAGACCCATGGAAGAGAAGGTCCGGAAAGACAGGTCCATGGGGAAAATAGACCCATGGGGAGAAGGTCCGTGTGAAAGAAAGGTCCATGGGGAAATAGATCCATGACTGAAAAAGATAGGTCTATGGGGAAATAGATCCATAATGGAAAAAATAGATCCAAAAAGGATGGTATGTCCATGAGGGAAGAGAAAAAGAGAAATCGATAGGGATATTATGTTTATGAGGGAAAATATGTTCGTGAGTATAATAGATCCGTAGGGAAAATCGTTCCGTGGGGGAAAGCAGGTTCATGGCAATATTTGCCAGTACTGGAACAGGTTTTGAGGGGTAAAGGAAGGTGGAGGGTTGAACCTTAAGGGATGTAGCCGGATACGGGCTTATGTGCTAGGTTTCTCAAAGCAAACTCCAGGGTGCGGTTGCTTAGGTATCATTTTCGTAAGAGGAGCCGCAAATATTTTCAAACAACTTCATTAGGCAAGTGAGTAGTGTGGATGAACCCAGACATCAGGTAACTTCAGTACAGCCTTTTCATTCCATACCACCTCAATCACACATAAAGCAGCAACAATTACATGCCCGTCACGAAAGCAGACATCAACTTGGTTACGTACGAGGACTATCCTGGTTAGGTAAGGGAAGGGAAGGGAAGGGAAGGGAAGGTAGGGCAATATAGGATAAGGCAAGGAAAGTTAATGTAAGATTAGTGGAATGCTATGATGAGGTATGGAACAGTGGGGTAAAGTAAGATAAGTCAAGGAAAGATAAGCTTAGACTAGGGAAATGTTAAGGTAAGGCACGGTAGGATAAAGCAAGATAAAGTAAGGAGAGGTAAGGTAAGGTTAGGGGAAAGGTAAGGTAAAGCAAATTAAGGTAAGGTAAGATACGACAGGATGAGTTAAGATACTATAAGATTAGGTAAGGGAAATAGTGAGATTTGGCAGGCTAAGAGAAGGTAGAGGAATGTAAAGTGAGGTAAAGTAAAGGAATGTGAGGTAAAGGAAGGTAAATTAACTAAGGTAAGGTATGGCTAGGAAACGTATGGTTAGGTTAGGTTCGATTTGTACAATATGGTAACAGGAATCAGACTCAGTAATAGGCTAGGATACTTTAGGTTAAGTTCAGGTGTAATGGGTTAGCTTAGGTAAGATTAAGTTAGACTAGGTTACGTAAATTAAGGTTATGTTATGTTAAGTAAGATCCAGTTAGGGTTCAGTAAATTAGGTTAGGTTTGGGCAGGATAGGCAAGATTGTATTGTTAGATTGGTTTAGACTCAGTACATAAGATAACATTATCGGTATTGTGGGCCATCCCGGTAACACTGCCACCCCCTCCCCTAGTTATGCAGACTCTGCTGCTTCCGATAATATCAAAACCAATACCAATCTTGCCCATGAACACAAGCAGACGTCCACGACCAGTATGTATATTTTTTATTCATCTCTCGTTTATATTCACATGCCATCTCTCCATCTTCTCGTCCCTTTCTCTCTTCCATCATTTTCTCATTCGCCTCTCAATTGTACTCGCATATCATGTAACTCTTGCGCTCTCTAGTTTTTTTTTTTTTTTTTTATCCCTTTCCACTCTATGTGCCCTCATTTTCTTATCCCCTCCCCAATTTTTTTTTTTTTTTTGCTTCCATCTCCATCTTTGGTCCATTTTTTTCTACCATCTTTTTCTTTCGTTTTACTACCATCTTTCCCCCAGTAATAAAGCACCACTTTATTATTTCCTTCTTCGTTTCATCTTCTTTTAAGTTTTGATATCTTCCATCTTTCGCCCTCTCAGTAATTATGCTCTTTTTCTCAGTTTCATCTTTCCTTTTTTAACTTCTATTTTTTCTTCTGTCTTTCATTCCCATGCTTAATTCGTTCGCCACAGTCTGATTCCTGTATATGGTGTTATTAGCCTAGTTTCACCTTCCTATTATTTTTTAAATTACTTCTTTTACCGTTTTTTCCCCCCTGCCTATTTTTTTTTTTAGCTTCCTCTTCCTTTTCTCTCTTACTCTTCCCTCCATATTACTCATCCCTTTCCACTCGCTACACACACACACACACACACACACACACACACACAAGTTTCGTAGCTATATCCAAACGCCTCTTCCATTACGTTTCTGTGTAATTATGCAAATGCTACGTATCGGGTTGTGCCTTGCTCAGGGCATTATAGACGGGGCAGATGCAGCCACAGCGGCGTTATGACGGGAGGTTCATGCTTGGTGGAGAGAGAGAGAGAGAGAGAGAGAGAGAGAGAGAGAGACTACAAGCTTGCATCTATTTGTGTACTCGTAAGTGTTTGTTTCCATATCCTGATGTATATGTTAGATAATTTATGTTGATATACGTAAGTGTGGATTTATACATACATGTGTGCATGCATGTTTGTGTGTGTGTTTGTCTCAGTGTGCAATTTTTCATGTCTGAATGTGTGTATGTTTGTCTATCTATCTATCTATTGCCAGACGCCTCAATCCCGTTTGGGGTGGCCACAAACAAATCGCCTCCAAGTCGCCCTGTCCCCCGCCATTTCACTGCCCTGCGCCCAACTCACACCCCTCTCTCTCATATACCTCTACACACCATACCTCCATCTCATCCTCAGCCTCCCCTCCCTCTTCCCCTCCACCTCACTCACATACACTCTCTTCGTCAGTCTTTCACCCTCCATCCTCTCCACATGGCCAAACCACCTCAGTGTGTTCCTCATAACACTTCCTATCACATCCACATCCACACCACAACGCTCCTTTATATCCTCATTCGTCAGCCTGTCTCTCCACGTGACTCCACAGGTTCCTCTTAAATAACTCATTTCCACTGCTCTCACTCTTGACTTGTGTCCTTCCAACAATGTCCAAGCTTCACTTCCGTACGTTAGAGTTGGTATCACAATACTGTCATGTAGTAACTTTTTCACTTCCATGCTCACTTCCCTGTTTCTTATCACTGCTTTCAAAGAACCAGCAACCTTTCTTCCCTGCTGTACCCTTTCAAGCACTTCACCCTCCAAACCTCCATCCTTACTCATCACACTACCCAAGTACTTAAACGTACTCACATTTTCCAATTCCTCACCATCCAACCTCGCTGTATGTTTGTATGTATGTATTTATGTTCGTATGTATGTATGTAGCATGGATTAATGCGCCGTTTAAATCCTCTCTATACCATGCCGTCATACATGTGTAATCATCCGCTTGCAAACAATATTACTTGACTTTGAACAAGTCTATCGTTCTAAAGGAATTAGCCTAATGAAAGGTGTTTCCAACCCATTTAGTTCAAAAACTTTCCTTTGACGCAAATAAAATTGTCTTGAGGCAACAAGAATATAGATAAGCAAACATACTGATACCGATTTCCCCATACAGATTTGTTCCTACTCAGTTACAACTTCACATTCCCATACATGCTTCCCCACCTATTCCTTTAATCTTGTTCTGGGGCTATCAGAGGCAACAGTGGTGCAGTGGCTGGGTATCCAGTTTGCAACTGGAGGATCTCTGGTTTGATTCCTGGGCTGGGCAGACTGTAGGACAAAGCTTGTTTCCCGTTATCCTTGTTTGCCCTGCAGGAAAATTTGAGGCATGGATGAAAAATTTATTTTTGTGTGTCGTACTGTTGGGGAAAATTGGGACGTATGAAACACTGACAATATCTGCCATAATAACCCTTGATGCAGTCGTGAAGGCATTAATCCTAAGCCGTATTCTAGGCTTATCCCTTCATCAACCATAATATTAGGCGCTCCGGTACACGACTTGCGTCCGCCGCACATACGCTTACCACTGTAGGCTAGTCAGTAATAAAGATGGAATTAATTAAAACAATTCCTAAAACTATTTGGACTGAGACAAACAGCTCTGGTTGAATATTATAGTATAAATAATATATACAAACTTTCCGAGGACAGAGTAATGGTTTGAGAAAGAGAAGACATATGAATACAATTTTCATACCTTTGGCGTTTGATGACATGTATACCGAAACTCATCATATAACCTCCATAAATGACGCTGTCATTGTTTTCACACACACACACACACACACACACACACATTATATATATATATATATATATATATATATATATATATATATATATATATATATATATATATATATATATATATAGATATGTGGTACAGTGGTAGAGTGTTCGTTTCCGTACGTGGGAGAACGATGGGTCTCGCCCCGCCAGGGTAATAAACTTTGGGAGTGTTCACCCGGCCACGTACTGCTTTGGCGGACATAAGGGATGCTGTGGTTGAACCAGTGTCGCGTTCTATACAGCATGCTTGCACCCAGTTGGCTTGCGTGGGTCGATTACATTTGGTTCACATACTACACACACATCCAAAGCCACTCCAACATAACAGTCATACTTACAAGTACTTCTTATCCTACATACAGTCTCTACCAAACATCCTATGCAACTTGGTAGAGGTAATGTACATAGGCTTTATCATCCCCACTTCGGTCGAGATAGGCCGGTCCTGCAGTGGACACTCAAACGGCTGATATATACTGTATATATATATATATATATATATATATATATATATATATATATATATATATATATATATATATATAAAATGGTATCCTATTTTTTCCTCATCAAGAGCTTAGGAACTGGAGAATAGACTATACATTCTCACATATAAGTCAAAGGTGACCAGCCTCGTCCTTCCCTGAGTGACGTAATGAAATCCACAAGCCGAAACCCTTCCTCGAACTTGAACCCTTATGAGCCCTGTGTGGTTGGAGAACTTAAGCCTATTATAGCATCAACCGTGCTTGGTTATATTGTTACCTTCCAACGCAGTAAGTGGCTTCCTGGATTACAGGAAACCATTTGACTCGTCATTCATTACAAGTGACCTGAAGGTTACGCTACATCAAGTGAATGGATGCTGGGCGCCCTTACTAACTGTTACTATGCACCTCGGTAGCGTCTCGCAAATTAATCAGCATTTTAATTTACTTCTTTATAACTGATAATGAGGATACAAGGTTACTGTAGCCAAGTTGTTCATACAAGTACTTTAAGAGTTTGACTACACTCCAGGGCAGCCCTAATATCGAATATTAACATAGCTGATATACGTAATTTCTGACATAGTACAGGAAGTCATATTCAGAGCCTGATGATGATAAATTTTGTATATTATTCTTGCTCAAGGATCTATTTTTTTTTTTTTTTCAGGTGCGTGTGTGGAAGGGTGGAATGTGTGGGGGAAGGGGAAGTATGTTTATGAGATGGGAGGGAAAGTATGTTCGTAAGCTGAGATGTTTTTTGTGTAAATGGTGCGTGAGGGTAAGGGGAGTGAAGGAAGCGTGAGTGTATGCAGTGTGGACGGTGTGTATGTGTGCTGGGAGGAAGGGAGAAGGGTATGGAGAAAGGAAAGAAGTAGTGTGCGTATCGGTATGTCTGTCTGTGTGTGGGGGGGGAGGGGAGGATAGGGAAGGAGGTTCACCAAGTACAAAGCCTCCCCAGGTCCAGGCACCGCATTGTTCGCTTCAAGCGGCACTGATTCACAACAAAGTCCATCTGACTAGGAAAATATCCATGACCAAGCACACAATACTCAACACCCTCCCACTCTCCTCTTACCCTTTCACTTGCTCCCTCTCCCATCCCTCCTCTTTTGTCTTCTTGTTAAAGTCTTTCAGCACCTTCCTATTTTTTCCACCACTTGCTCTATCCATCTTCGCCTATCCTTCTTCCAGCCACTCCTCTTCCTTCCTCTTACTCATAACTCTCAGCAAGATTCCATTGTCTTCACGCTATCCATCATTACCTGTATCTTCAATTTCTTCATCCATTGTCCCTATCTGATTTTCTGTTCTTTCAAAACTCATGCTTGTTTATTTTATTCTTCTCGCATTCTTTTTCATCTTTCCATTCCTTCCAGCTTATTACCCGTCCCCACCCCGAAGGGGCTCGGGGACGGGTATTGTTTTCCCTCGGTTTGCCTGTTTGTTTGTTTGTCTGTCTGTTAACTTTACGCTAAAACTACCGGTGCGATATTGACAAAAATTACCGGCATGATGGACTATGACCTTCTGATCACCTGATTGTATTTTGGGCAATAATGGGCCAAGGCTCCGACTGTAGGCCCCCCATAAAATGAAAAAAAAAAAAAAAAAAAAAAAAAACTCGTTCTTTTCACCATAACTCCTTTCAAATTCGTCATATCACCAAAACCTAAAGGTGCATCTTTCATATCTGCATCCTATAACATGCTTCATTACATCAGGGGGATCACCCCCCAGTTAGCGAGAGGGAGGTCAATGTCAGGTGGGTCGGACTTTAAAAAATCAAATGGGCATAAATTCGTCAATTTCCAACCGATTTACTAGAAATTTGACATGTCGCATCTTTGACTAGATACCCTATTGTGTTTATACAATAGCACCAAAATGACTACCGGCGAAGGGTTTGCTGTGCCTTGGCACCAATTCTTGTTATCTTAATTCCATCCTTCACGGTACCCACCTTCACTTTCTCCTCCCCCTTCTCCTCCTCGTCTTCCATCGTGTTCGTACCTTTCAGCACATTCCCTGACTAATCTTTTCCATCACTTGCTCTACCCATCGTCATTTGTATCTCCATCTTTTTTCTCCATCTACTGTCCATCCAAAATGCTCGGTTTCTAAAGCTTATCCATGTTCTTTGTTTCCGTCCTTACCACTACCCAGCCTCTTCTGTTTTGTTAAATATCCTAATCCTTATGTTGTCTCCTATGTATTCCACTGTATTTCCCCCCTTTCTACTTAATTTTAGTACTTTCTCATATTTCTGTATTTCATGTACTCCAGTTCTTCCAGTCTCATTTAGTATTCTTTTATACTTCATTCCATTTTCCATGCCTGTCCTATATATTTGTGCTTGTCTCTCCGGGCTTCAGTTCCATTCCTTTCTTTCCATTCATTTTCTCTAAACACTGAAGCCAAGTTCCTCATCAGTCATTACTCTAGTGTCCGTCCAACCAACAACACAAATGTTTTTGCTTTTCTCTCTAATTTCACCATCGCCTCATTTGCCCCGTCCATCCTTCTCTCCTCCATCCTTTTTTCTTATATCCGTCTCTCCAACCTTCTTTCCTCCATCCTCTTCTCCAACCTTCTTTCCTCAATCCTTCTTTCCTAATCCTTCTCCTCACCATCCTTTCTTTCATCCATTCAAGCCTTCATCCTTCAATGCCCATTTCTTGTGTCTAACAGACGAGGCCAACCAATATGTATGGCTTGGAAGCACACACACACACACACACACACACACACACACACACACACACACACACACACACACACACACACACACACACACACACACACAAATTCTCTCTCTCTCTCTCTCTCTCTCTCTCTCAAATGAAATATTTCGATAGACAGGCAGTCATATTTTATTGAGAAACAGAGAGAAACTGACAAAATGCAAAGCGTGTATTTTCTAAATCATGCAAAGGGTCTAAAGAATTCTTAAGGATAAATATTCTTATATGGATTCATTGTCCTTGCCCGTTGCACCTTTCCATTCGCTGGTTTTATTTCTTCACTCGTAATCATCCAGCTCAAACACTGTATAAGGTCCTGTATTACTCAGGTTCTCTCGGTATTTTTACATTGTCTTTTCGTATTGCATTCTCTGCATCTGTTACGTTTCTTTCTCTTATTCTTCTTTATCAGGAACCTCAGATGGTACGATCGCTAGCGTATGCGTCTGCCATTCATCCTAGTTTTTGTTCTGTCTCATCACTAAGTGAATATTTAAGGGATTCATATCTGTTCTTTCGGTATGATTCACATGTTTTCACCCTACCGATGCCAGAGTTCTCTCGGTGACATACAGACTGCCTCACTTGCAATCACAACCACTCCAACACAGATCTACACAATTTCACACTGCACTTCCAAAACCTGCCAAACCTATTCCTTTTTTTTTTTTTTTTTTTTTTTTAAATAACAGAACATAGGAAGGAAAAAAAATGAATTAAAAAAAAATAATAATCCATACACCAGATTACTGGTGTCCACTATTCATAAAACATCTTTAACAGTTAGACTTGAACAGCTGTAGGTTGAAGTTTGGAGGGAAACAACTCTGGGGAAGCGAGTTCCAAAGAGATGCAGTATGGGGAATGAAAGAATTCTGATAGGCAGAAGTTCTGCAATATGGCTGAGTGACATTCCAGTCATGAGCACTACCAGATGCCCGTGTAGCACGAGGGAAGGCATGGAGAGGTGGCACCATGGACGCAACTTCGTCTGAGCATTTGCCATAAATATATCTGTAAAATAATGCAAGGGAGGTAACATTCCTTCTTACTTGTAGGGGAGGTAGTTTATTTGTAATGGCAGGGTTGTTAATAACTCTAACAGCCTTGTTCTGAATTTTTTCTAATTGTTTTAATGCAACCTTTCCACATCCATTCCACAAGGGTGAGCAATACTCAAGCTGAGAGCGTTCATGACTCTTATAAATTACAGCTAACTGCTCATCAGTGAAGAAGTTACAGACTCTGAACATTAGTCCAAGTTTCTTTGAGGCGGTTTTAGCAAGTGATCTAACATGAGCGGTCCAGCTGAGGGCATTGTTAAGTAAGATGCCGAGAATTTCAATACTTTTGGAGATGGGAATATTAGTAGTACTGAAGGTAATATACGAATCTGGCAATATCTGTCTATTAGTAAATTGTATATATTTAGTTTTACTAGCATTAAATGAGACAAGATTGTTTTGTCCTCATTCACTGATCGTAGATAGGTCTTGATTTATGGAGATGGCAGTACTGAGTTGAGAGGTAGAGATATTAGACTTTGTAATTGGGTGTCCGAGTGTGAATGAACTATGTAGTGTTGAGTCATCTGCATATGAGTGGATGGGATTGTGGGTGACAGATAAGAGATCATAAATATGAACCAGGAACAGGGTTGGTGCCAGAACTGATCCCTGCGGCACGCCGGCGTTATTTGAGTAGAAACTGGAATATACATCATCTACTTTTACTCTTATTTTCCTGTCACTGAGATACGAGGAAATCAAAGGAACAAAAGATGTTAGTCCATAGCAAGGGAGTTTGGACAGCAGGGAACAGTGCCATACTCTATCGAAAGCTTTAGAAATATCAAGGGCTACTGCATGAGTTTCTTCATGTAGGTCAATTGGTTGATGGATGGTATGAGTTAGGAGACTGAGTATGTCAATGGTGGATCTTTCATGGCGATAACCATGATGTCTATCACTAATTAAGTTGTTGGAATCAAGATGTTTAACAATGTGCTTATTAATTACAGTTTCAAATACCTTACCAAGAGAAGATGTGACAGCTATTGGTCTGTAATCAGAGGGGTCAGAGGAACTTCCTTTCTTCGGAATTGGGTGGATATTGGCTTCTCTCCATGAATTTGGGAATGAATAAGTACGTATGCATAGTCTGAATAATTTAGCTAGAACAGAGGCAAGTTCAGGGGAACACTTTTTCAAAAAAACTGGCGGAATTCCATCTGGGCTTGGAGCTTTGTTTGTAGGTAAATTGTCTAGGATGCATTTTACGTATCTTTCTGTATTTTAAATGGAACAATTTCAGGAGAGTCAAGTTCTAGCACTGGGACGTTCTGGCTGGCATCGTCTGTGGTAGAATTTTTGGCAAATATACTGGCAAAAATATCTGCTTTCGCACGTGGGTCATTTGTAAGGTTGCTATTTGAAGATTTTAGTGGGGGAATGGATGATGACTTGTTTAAGTTATTATTGAAAGAATTAAGAGTTGACCAAAATATCCTATTGTCATTGGGGTTGTTAAGAAGTTTTGATGCATGCTTTTGAAGAAAGTTAGATTAAGCTAGATTGCTTGAAACACTGAGTAGGGAGAGGTCACTTCTGACCCAGAGAGGTGTGTCTCATCCCTACGAATTAGTTACTTACACGGACATGTAAAGCATGGCCTGAACGCAAAAACGCGGTCTGTATTTTAGTCCTCGGTGTTTCGTAGACCTGTCCATGACAGGCGTGTGCAAGCCGGCCACAGCAAAACAATACATAGATACTTTTCATCACACAACATTTTCTTCCTCGTTTAACAGACTACACTATGGTCTTCCTCCATCTTCACGAAGCTGACCACTTGAGCAGACTTTCGCAGCAAAATGGCAACCTGAAGTGGATAATGATGGGCATTGGACTGGAAACAGCGGCGGTGTGGGCAGCCATTGATAAAATATTAATATGGTACAAACCATATTTGCATGATTACGTTACTGGAGAGAAAAACTAGCTTAAGAAACGAGAGAGAGAGAGAGAGAGAGAGAGAGAGAGAGAGAGAGAGAGAGAGAGAGAGAGAGCTGGGGTATATTGTTTTGACTTCACACCCACACAGCCTTTCCCTCACCACCGGTAGAGTAACAATCATGGTACTGGCAAGAAACTGCTTGCACAGAGCTTTCCTCTACATATTTTGTTTTTTTTTTCCTTGCAAGATATTTGTTTGACCAAGCATGTTTTGTGCATAGTTTTCGTAGAGAGTTGTTAGCTATATGTATAACATCAGGAAAATTAGGTCTACCCTTGAATGCATTGTGCTTTGTAGGGATGTACAGGCTTTTCCTTAACTTCAAGTCTTCAAGGACCGTAGGGTGTACTGGACAATACTAACATTTCAGACACATATACTTCGAAAGGAGTAAAATGAGACTGATGTTTTTCTTTTTATTTTTTTCATTCTTTTATTTTCTTCTTCGTCTTGTTTTGTTGCTATTAACGAAGCATTTACAGCTGGACATATTCAAGTTTAACTTTACCCGAAATATCTGATGAACTCGCATACTTGGGAACGCACACTATTTACCACATATTTGGTTATATGCTAGACATTTACAGTATGTCCTCTTAACCTCTTCAGTACAATAATGTGTTTTTGTGTGTTCTTCACGCAACCACAAAACATTTTCTCTCAAACTACTAGGAGATATTTTTCAAACTGGAGCAGCATTCATAAAATCTCCTAAGATTAGATTGTGTACAAAACTGCTTGTGTACATGTCTTCAACTGTTGTTGCTGTTGTTGTTGCTTAACCCTGACCGAGCAGACTCGACCACAGGTAAGCAACTGCTTCTATGTGGCCGTCCTACAGGTACAGTACAATACATACTCATACACCATGTAAGGATCAGGCGTCCCCTTATGGCAGACAGCGCCTCAACAAGGCTGGACCAGGGTCCTTACCATTGTGAGGTGAAAGGAAACATGAGGAGGATTGTTCCCGGATGGACGCTGCAACTGCTTCACCCAAGGTGCACAGCACTACCTCGTGTACGCTCGTCAGCGCCAAACACTTCACTCTCAAATAAAACTGATCATTATTGTGAAAAAGTTGGAAAAACAAAGTACTCTTTGATAAGCGGTAGCTTTCTTTTTTTCCAAATACTTTTTCATTCTGTAAATGGATTATGATTCTTTGTAAAGCCTGCCAGAGAATTGGAAAAATATCGCCATCAGTTATCCCTTCACTACAAGAAGCCTTCCCTTACCTTCATAGAAATGTCTGTAGGTAGCCAAAGTAAACTATTTAAAGATGCATGCGCATTAAAAGGGATAATAAAACTTATTTTTCGGACGTAGCCAAGACATAATTATTCGCACTTAGGACCTATCTGAAAGCGTAAGAAATGCATTTCCCACCTGACCAACTGAAACCCAGCACATTTCGTCATGTTTATGACACTCACTCCACGCCCAGTGATTTATAAGTGGGTTGGAAGAAGGTTTCTTAAGCTAAAACTGTGTATAAGGAAATATATATATATATATATATATATATATATATATATATATATATATATACAGTGGGCTCGCACAGTGCGCGAGAGATTGGGCGGTGCACGAGCTCGCGCACTGGGAATTCGCGTACTAGGAATACATAATCTTATGGGAATAATTCCGTATGGGCGGTACCCCCTCATACCTGGACATTTTTTGGCCCTTAGAGACATAATGAAGGTCATATGTTTCAGACATTGTACTAAAGCTATAGCTACAATAACAAAAATATGGGTAGTCACCTTAACAACAGTAGACAACAGGCCTGATGACCTTAAATAACAGGGGTTCCGAGGCACGGCAACACTTACAGCACCGCACTCCCCACCACACCTCCCACCGCACCAACACTTCCCTCGCAGACTCCTCTTGATCACCTTCCCCAGGAGCATCAAAGTCACTCACTTCAGCCATAAACCCTTCAAAGTTCAATGCTGACACTTCTGACATTGCATCCTCTTCATCCTCAACAGGAACAGGAGCAGACGATGTCGATGGTTCCACAATTTCACCAACTTGAGCCCGCTGTGTGTAGCTTGTTATGAGCGTCTGTCTTCTGTTTATTTCTTACCTGTGCCTGTCTGTGTAGAAACGGAAGAGTTTGTCAATACCAACCAGAAGTTCCTCCGTTCTTAGGCTGCTCACTTCCTGTTCCTTCACGTCTTCCTTGAGCTTATCCACGGCAGCAAGGATCTTGCTAATGTTTGACATACACAGCTCAGTCTTGCCTTCCATCACGCTAGGGTGCTCAACTTGACTCTGTCTGGCGTCGGGCTCTGCGTCATCCTCATCTATCCATTGCAACACTTCCTCGGGAGGTTGTTCCTCAGTAGCAGTGTGCACTTCTTGTATGTCCGCCAATGTAACGTCCACGAAACCTGGTACAGCTTGTGCTGCTGTCAGTGTTGCTGCCTCAGCATCGGCCAGTGGTTGAATGGCTGTCTCCTGGGTGATGCATAGGTGAGGCACGAGCATTCGCCACGCATGGTTCACCGTTGCAGGTGTAATCTGGTGCCAGGCTTGAAGGAGAAATTCAACTGCGTCCTTCACCGTAAAGTTACGCCAAAATGCCTCAACAGTCATGGCATCTGTGGTAGGTCCCGATACAGGTGCTGGTGGAGATGGAACGGGAGCAGATGCCTCATCAAGGTCTTCGTCGTGATCTTCTTGTAGGGCATGAAGCTCCTCTTGTGTGTCGGTCTTCCTGTGTAGGTAGTTGTACACTTGCTTATGGTAGAAATGCTTCACTGTGGCGATTAGTTCTTGATCCAGTGGGTGCACTAGTGATGTCGTGCGGGGCGGCAGAAACACAACACGACAATCCTTGTGAAGATCTTCCAGGTATGGAGGGTGACTTGGTGCGTTATCAAGCACAAGGAGCATCTTAAATGGAATGCCCAGTTCCCGACACTTGGCTCTCGCATCAGGGACACACCGCTTCGTTAACCAGTCTGCCATAATGTTCCCGGTCATCCAACCATTTACGGACTTGTACCAATACACGCCACTTGCATCCATGTTCGTGAGGTTTTTGTAGCACCTTGGATGTGAAGCTGTATGTACAACAACTGGGCTCATCTTGTGGCTCCCAGACAGGTTTACAGCGACCATTACTGTCGTCTTACACTTCTGGAGCTTGCGACCAGGGGCTTGTTTCTGTCTTTTAGCAATGTAAGTTGATTTTGGCATGGCCTTGTAATATAAGGACGTTTCATCAATGTTGTAGATCTGGTCCCTGGTGTACTGTCCCTCTTCAATAATCACTTTAAATATTGCAGGATAGTCTCTCGCGGCCAGCTTATCAGCAGAGGCACGTTCACCAGACAATTTCACGTAACGGAGTTCCTTGCGCTTGAGAAAATGGTCCAGCCATCCAACCGATGCCCTGAACGGTTTTTGCACTTTTAACCTTCGAGATGCAGCTTTGTAAAAGAGCTGGGCTTGGTTCCGAAAAAATCTTCCATTGAGTGGAACACCTTCCTTTTCTTTCTACATTGTGAAGGTGGCAAGATAGCGTTCCATTAGTATCATAGCACGATTTCCCACTCGCGAACGGCCGTCTAGGTCAGAGGCACCATACGGCTTCACTACAGCCTTTATGGCTTCACGGTTCTTCCACACAGTTCTCACTGTAGACTCAGCCAGTCCCAGGGTTCTCCCGATAGCCGTGTTTCCTTGACCCTCCTCCTTCATCTTAATGATCTTTAACTTGGTGGTGTGCTTCAGAAGTTTCTTAACTCTTGGGGTTGGAGCCATGGTGCGGCGAAGTACAGGCAGCACAAAAAACACCACACGTTGTACATGACAGGTTAGCTATAGAGAGTGGATCCGCACAGTGCACGAGCCAGGACTGTTATGGCGCACCCGCTCCCTTGTACCCCAAGCTGGCCAGTAGAATGCCCAGGAATTTCTGCGCATCAACATGATGACACGTGACGTGCTGTGTGAGGGGTGATCACGCACTAGTAGAAAATGGCATTTTTGACTCACTCCTTGCCTCTGCCTCGCGTTCTGTGTGGTAAACTCGCGCATTAAAGGGTTTTTGGTTATGATTTTTGGTCACTCGTGCACAAGGCGAATCGCGCACTGCGGTGCCTCACACTGTGTGAACCCACTGTATATATATATATATATATTGTTACATAGCCTATGATTTCATCATCCTTTGTGTAATTTTAATGCACAGTATGCTGCATGTTTGATCACGAGCGTGTTCTGCCTCAGTCCCCCCCTTCTACCGTTATAGTAGAGTAAGTCGTCCTTTCTGTTGTTCATTGCGGGATTTTCAGCTCTTTGTCCCCATGGCTTCATTTGCGCGTCCTTCTTACAAGTTGTATCAAGCTTTGCTGGCTCCTGTATAATGAGCTCAGTCTCTGCATCATTGCCACTTAGATCTACTCCTCATTTTGTTCACATCTCTGTCCTCCCCTGTACAGTACAGTTATTATTATTGTGAGTTTCTCAGGAAGTCTCCAACCATCTAGCAGCTGTGTGTAATTTGAGTATAACTGTTGTTGCATTTTGTTCTTGTACTGAATAGCATAAGTTGTTAATTTGTAGGCCTAGTGAGGTTTTTGTGATTCGTGTAAGGTTCTTTCGTCAGTCATTTTTGATAACATTTTGTATCTGTAATAATTTATCTTGCATTTACTGAGCATTACCCAACGTATTTTCATTTTAACAGGGCTGACTTAGGTAAATTTACTCAATCTAATTTCGTGTTCATAGAGGCTATTGCAGTTAACCATATATTTAACCTGTTTTTTGCCATTACATTATCCTTATGAGTCCTGAATGTTTTGTTGTTAGTTTGAGCATTAAACTTTAACTTGTAATTTTACCTAACTCTTTTGTTTTGAACCTGGAACTTTGCGGGACAGTAGTGATTTTTAGTGTTCTCACTTAGAGTGTACATTATCTTTCTCTGTTCCGTAACATAAATTTGGCGACCTCTTATCAGGATATTCAGGATATTATCATAAGGATATTGTTTGATATTTTGTGACTGTGATTTATTCATGATGTCTACTATTTCTACACTTGATGAAGCCAAAGATTTTTTGTCAAATGTGCAAACAGTGTGTGATGTAGAAAACAGAACAAAGAATGAACTTAAGCTTGTTGCTCAACAATTGGGAATTGTTGTTCGCTCTCATCATTCTAAACATCAGATTGTTGACATGATTAATGAAAGCTTGTTTAATGTAACTCCTCCAAATGAGCAAACGCAGATTGAATTAGCTAAGTTACAGCTAGCCCTGCAGGAGGCCCGTGCTAGGGAGGCTGAGGCACAAGTTGAACTTGCTAGGATTCAGGCAGACCATGAGTATCGCATGAAACAAGGTGGAACTGGATCATCTAGCTCTGATGATTTTGATGTGGCTAAAAATGTTAAACTTGTCCCTCTTTTAATGAATCTGATTTAACAAAGTATTTTCAGTTGTTTGAGAGGGTAGCTACAGGTTTTAATTGGCCCAAAAAGTATTGGCCAGTACTCCTTCAAACTGTTCTCACCGGTAAAGCTCAAGTAACTTATGCATCTTTGCCTCAGGATCAATCTGATAATTATGATGTAGTTAAGAGCTTGATTCTTAAGGCCTATGAGCTTGTTCCTGAAGCCTATAGAGTAAAATTTAGGACAACTTATAAGCAAGGTAAGCAATCCCATGTTGAGTATGCAAAAATCAAAGAAGATCTGTTAGAGCAGTGGTTAAATTCTAAGAATGTGGATTCTGATTTTGACAAATTTAAGCAGATGATTTTGCTGGAGGACTTCAAGAGGTGTATTTATAAAGATGTAAGCCTATATCTTGATGAGAAAAGAATAGATAATTTGTCTGATGCTGCAGTTTTAGCTGATGAATATGTTCTCACTCACAAGAGATATTCTAGAGAAAAAGGGAAAGCTGAGAGTAAGTACGTTGCCTCTACTCAGAGTACAGGTAACAGGAATGAGAATAAGGATAATGTTTCTCAGGAAGTAAATACCAGCTTCACCTCTAGATTTCAGAAAAGTAAATGTACTTATTGTAGTAAGCTTGGTCATACTACGGAGAGATGTTTCAGGAGACAGCGTGATGTGACCAAAAAGGAGTCTTTAAATATTCAGTCAATTGGTCTAGTGTCCACTCTTGAGGGTTCCCAGAATTCTTTAACTGAGTTAACTGAACCTGCTTTGAGGGGTAACTTAAATTCTCATGATGGAGCTCCTATTTTGAGCAGTAACGTGGGTGACACTCTCAAGAGTTCATGTGCTAATTTCCTGTCTGATGGTTTTGTCAGTCCTCTGGACAGTAATGACAGGAAATCAGTTCAGATATATCGTGATACAGGTGCTTGCCAATCCCTTATGCTGACCAGTGTTCTAGGCTCTAATGTTAATTCCTCTGATGAAACTGTAATTTTACAAGGTGTAGGGAATAATTACTTCTCTGTCCCTCTGTGCAGAGTGAATTTAGAGTCTGGTTTTGTTAATGGTTCCGTTATGGTTGGGTTGGTTGAGACACTCCCAATGTCAGGTGTAACTTTCTTACTTGGAAATGATATTGGTGGAAGTCAAGTGTGTCCAGCTCCTCAGTTGTCTAGTGAGCCAGTGGCTGCGTCCCAGGATTGTGGTGTCCCTGATGTGTTCCCTGCATGTGCTGTCACTAGGGCTAAGTCTAAAGTTACTGGTGATTTAGAGGATAATGATGATGATGATGTTATCCTAGCTGACACTTTTCTTGCTAATTTGGACCACTCACCAGATGAGGCAGTACCCCGTAGTGTTGATAATTTGTCTCGTCAAGAGTTGGTTGAGTTGCAGGTTGCTGACCCTGAGTTGAAAGGTCTAGCTAACTCTGCTTACAGTGAAGAAGAGTCAGCCGGCGCTTCTACTTGTTATTATGTAAAGTCAGGAGTACTTATGAGGAAGTGGAGACCCCCAACAGCATCAGCCGACTGTGAATGGGAGGTTGTACATTAAGTTGTCATCCCTCGTGTTTGTAGGCAGGATATCATTAGAGTGGCTCATGATTCCAGTTTGGCAGGACACCTTGGAGTGAGGAAGACTGTGGCAAGCATTTTGAAACACTTCTACTGGCCAGGTATCTTCAGGGATGTTTCCTGGTATTGTAAGTCTTGTCACACCTGTCAAGTTGTGGGGAAGTGTAATCAGACCGAAAAGGTTGCACCTCTAGTTCCCATTCCTCCTTTTGAGGCGCCTTTCACCCGTGTGTTGGTGGATATTGTGGGCCCTCTTCCTAAGACTTCTTCAGGATTTTCTTATGTGTTGACCCTGATTGATATGGCTACTCGTTATCCTGAAGCCATTCCACTTAGAAATATCTCAGCAAAGAACGTGGTTAAGGAAATGCTAGGGTTCTTCACAAAGTTTGGTCTGCCCAAGGAGGTACAGTCAGACCGGGGAAGTAATTTCATGTCAAATGTTTTCAAGCAGTCTCTGAAAGAGTTGGGCATCACCCAGATCACGTCTTCGGCTTACCATCCCCAGACCCAAGGAGCGTTGGAGAGATATCATCAAACACTCAAATCGAGGCTCAAGAAATACTGTTTGGAACATCAGAAAGACTGGGATAAAGGTCTTACATTCGTTGTGTTTGCCGGAAGAGAATCTCCAAATGAATCACTGGGCTTGTCACCTTTTGAACTACTGTTTGGCCATGAAGTAAGAGACCCCTTAAGTTACTCAAGGAATGCTGGCTGTCGGAGGAAGATGACGTCAACCTGCTGGAGTATGTGATGAAGTTCAAAGAACGGCTGTCCACTGCTTTACAGCTGGCGAGAGAGAATTTAGGAGCTGCTCAGGAGAAGATGAAGACTTGGTATGATAAGAAGTCCAGGTTATGCCACTTTCAGCCAGGAGATCAGGTTTTGATTCTGCTACCAGTGCATGGGCAACCTCTTCAGGCCAAGTTTAGTGGTCCTTATTTCGTGGAGAAGAAACTCAGTGATGTCAACTATGTCATCGCCACACCAGATCGTAGAAAGAGCAAGCAACTATGTCACATCAACATGCTAAAGTTATATCACAGGCGGGACGAAAATAATCCAGTCTGCACTGTAGCTGTTCCACCCGAGTCTGCAAGTGAAGCTCTCCCATGCAGCATGAGCCTGAGTGATAGTTTGGGGAAGAATCCTGATATCATGAATGATCTCCAGACTAAGCTTTCTCATCTACCTCCCGAGGAAAGGCAAGAGTTTTCGGCATTACTGCAGGAGTACCCGCAAGTGTTCAGTGCCACTCCAGGAAGAACCACTGTGTTGATGCATGATGTCGATGTTGGAGACGCAAAGCCAATTAAACTGCCTCCTTACCGTGTGAACCCAGTGAAAGTTCCTCTCATCCAGAAGGAGCTTGGCTACCTGTTGGACCACAAGATGATTGAGCCCTGTCAGAGCGAGTGGAGTTCTCCTGTCACTCTAGTCCCTAAGCCAGGTGGGTCACAGCGGCTTTGCATCGACTACAGACGTGTTAATCAGATCACGAAAACAGACACTTACCCTCTCCCTCGCGTGGAAGATTGCATAGACAAGATTGGAAAGGCTAGGTACATAAGTAAGTTTGATTTGTTAAAGGGATACTGGCAAGTACCTATGACTGAACGTGCTAGGGAGATCTCATGTTTTGTAACACTAGGAAAGACTTTTGCATGTTCTGTAATGCCATATGGCATGAAGAATGCACCAGCCACATTTCAGAAGCTCATGAATGTTGTAACAGAGGGTTTGGCAGGGTGTGTTGTTTATATTGACGATGTATTAATCTTCAGTGACAACTGGAAAGATCATCTATGCCATGTCAGTAAATTTCTTGAGCGTTTAGTTCAGGCTAATCTTGTAGCTAATTTATCAAAGTGTGAGTTTGGTCAAGCTAAAGTTCAGTACCTTGGGTATGTAATTGGTGATGGACATGTTGCACCACCAGGAGCTAAGGTTCAGGTTATAAGTGATCTTCCCAGACCTAAAAGTAGGAAAGAGCTACAAAGATTTTTGGGAATGGTAGGTTATTACAGGAGATTTGTTCTTAACTTTTCTATTCTTGTATCACCACTTACAGACCTACTGAAAAAGGGAGTTAAATTTGTATGGACCGATAACTGTGAATCCTCTTTCAACAAACTTAAAGCTATCCTATTAAGTCAGCCAGTGCTCGCTACTCCAAATTTTGCTAAGCCTTTTAAGATGGCTGTTGATGCAAGTGATACAGGAGCTGGGGCTGTTTTGCTGCAAGAGGATGATCAGGGTATTGAACACCCTGTATCTTATTATAGTAAGAAGTTCACTCCACCTCAAAAGAACTACTCAACTATTGAGAAAGAGCTTTTGGCCTTGATTTTGGGTTTACAGCATTTTTCATTTTATTTGTGTTCTGGTTTTTGACCCCATAGTCATTTATACCGATCATAACCCACTGAAATTCCTTAGTAAGTTTAAAGATAAAAATCAGAGATTGACAAGATGGAGTCTACTTCTTCAGGAGTATTCATTAGACATACAACATGTCAAGGGGAAAGAAAATGTTATTGCAGATTGCTTATCTAGACTTTAGACAGATTGTTTTAGAGTAATAAGAAATTTCCTTGGTAAATTTCTTTTTCTTTGTGGGGAGGTGTTACATAGCCTATGATTTCATCATCCTTTGTGTAATTTTAACGGACAGTATGCTGCATGTTTGATCACGGGCGTGTTCTGCCTCAGTCCCCCCCTTCTACCGTTATAGTAGAGTAAGTCGTCCTTTCTGTTGTTCAGTGCGGGATTTTCAGCTCTTTGTCCCCATGGCTTCATTTGCGCGTCCTTCTTACAAGTTGTATCAAGCTCTGCTGGCCCCTGTATAATGAGCTCAGTCTCTGCATCATATCCACTTAGATCTACTCCTCATTTTGTTCACATCTCTGTCCTTCCCTGTACAGTACAGTTATTATTATTGTGAGTTTCTCAGGAAGTCTCCAACCATCTAGCAGCTGTGTGTAATTTGAGTATAACTGTTGTTGCATTTTGTTCTTGTACTGAATAGCATAAGTTGTTAATTTGTAGGCCTAGTGAGGTTTTTGTGATTCGTGTAAGGTTCTTTCGTCAGTCATTTTTGATAACATTTTGTATCTGTAATAATTTATCTTGCATTTACTGAGCATTACCCAGCGTATTTTCATTTTAACAGGGCTGACTTGGTAAATTTACTCAATCTAATTTCGGGTTAATAGAGGCTATTGCAGTTAACCATATATTTAACCTGTTTTTTGCCATTACATTATCCTTATGAGTCCTGAATGTTTTGTTGTTAGTTTGAGCATTAAACTTTAACTTGTAATTTTACCTAACTCTTTTGTTTTGAACCTGGAACTTTGCGGGACAGTAGTGATTTTTAGTGTTCTCACTTAGAGTGTACATTATCTTTCTCTGTTCCGTAACAATATATATATATATATATATATATATATATATATATATATATATATATATATATATATATATATATATATATATATATAAAGGGTTATAACTTTTTTTTTCAAATAAAAGGTAGCCCCTATCATAAACTGATGAACTTTTGTTTAAAAACAAAGAAAAAAGCCCTTATTCTTCACAGTATTAAAAGGAGGACACCCCAAATAAAAAAATGGATTACCATATATTTAACGTTACCACACGCAAGTTTTATCACTTTCTCAATCTTTATATAAATAGATTTTTTATAACTTTATAGAATGCACAGAAGATTTTAGAACTGTTTAGAACTTTCTAGAACAGTTTGTAACGTTCTAGTATGGTTTAACAGTTTAGAACATTCTAGAATAATCTAAATATTTTAAAACGAGACGCAGTTTTCAGCATCTAACAGTTATCATCACAATTTGCAGGTGAACAGTCAGCAAAATAATTGCTTAGTGTGTTACTGGTATATATTGAATATTTTTGTTTTTAAGATAGGCATGATGTGGCACAAAAGAAGTGATACTATAGTACAGAAGAACAAGGATGTCTGGACCAATAATTTGGTGCGGTTCCAGCAATCACATAGAAGAAGAGGAATTGTGCCTTCATTAAAAGAAAAATGCAGAATGCCAAACCAAATGCAAGTTGTTGGACGTTACCAGTTTCTTGGAGCAAAAATCAAATTAAGAAAAGAACGAATAGTCGAAATTTCCAAATAAATTACAAAATTATGGGAGAATAAATTGAACTTTCCACATGTGTCAGATCAAGCAATAGAAGCAAAGCTTGACCAGGTGCTAAAATCTTATGATGAATGTGTCAAGAAGGGATAGTGATGCCCTAAATAAACTTTTTGATATCACAAAACTAAATAGTCAATGGTTATCCACTAAAGATAAACAACTCTGCCACCTACAAGTGCAAAGCAAAGGAGAAGTGGGGTACTCAACAGGTCAAGTTTCAAGTAAGGAATCCATTTACCCTTCAAAAAGACGAAAGCTGCCTGATGAACCTATATTACCATCAACATCTTATGATCTTTCATCTAGCGGTAGTTGCACTGAATCTGATGACAGTGAACATAAGGATGGAGATACTGTAAGACTGATCACCCACTAACCAGAAAACACAACAAAAGTAAAGTTCCAACTAACTTGGTGACATCCACTGAAGTATCAATAAATAAAGCTGCTAAAAAATGCAAACAATTGTCACATGGTGGTACTGACATTCCAGCTCCAAGTCAAGCAGCAATTTACAGGTCAATATACAAAGAGGTTGCTACACTGAAGGAGGAAATGGTTGAAAAGTTACAGTTAATAGTCTACATCTCGATGGAAAGTGGATTGATGAAAATGAGTACCAGGTAGTACTAATTAAAAATGAAAGAACCGAAATAAAATTGGATACATTGTGTTTATAATATGGCAAGGCTGCAGGAATTGCAAAAAGTATGCTATTCATCAATACAACTTATGGCGTGCAGTAAAATTGATCATTGCTGATACAACTAGTGTTAACACTGGGAAAAAGAGTGGAGTTGTTGGCAGATTACAACAAGTGTTCTTGGATAAGAGTTTCAACAAACCACAATTTATCGGTTGTCAGCATCACAATCTAGACAGGCTTCTCCGTTTGGTGATGGACGAAGAACTTGTCACTAACACCAATTCTTCAAACATCGATTATCCATTTGTGTTTCAACTAATAAAGAATTATGAAAAACTACAATCACAGTTTGTTAATGGAACATAAGAGATCCTCGATAAGTCAGGATGGAGGGATGACATGAAGTTTTTGTACCATTTAACACAAAGTGTTTAGAATTTTTGAAGGAAAAAGGCATTTTCCTTTGATTAACTCTCACAAAATTCCAAATATCAGTAATGCAAGGTGGAATTCAAGAGCAATTGTCGCTATCCTTGCGTTCATTTTTAAAGACTTTGGGGAAGATATGCAGATTCATTTCGTACGAATGGGCAGAGTACTGGTTTACTAATCAGATGTACAATGAAAATGGCTTCAAGAACTTGTCAGAACTATTGAAAACTCACAAAAAAGCACTAAACTCATTGCAGAATCACTGGAAGCAGGAGCCATCCTTACTCAAAATACCAAGAAGTAATCAGTGTGCAGAACGTGCAATCAGAGTGATTCAGGAACTTTATGCTGCTTGCAGGAAAAATAGCCAAACTGCAGCTTAGATTTATTCCATCTAGTAAACAGTGATTTTAAGTATCAATGCATTTGTATCAGCTATATTTTTTTATGTAATAATATACACTTGCAAAAATCGATTTTTTAAATTTCAGGGTTACTTTTTTTTTTTTTTTTAATGTGAGGAATAAGGTGTTTTTTCTTTGTTTTTAAACAAAAGTTTATCGACTTGAGGTTCAAGAACATAAGGTTGTAAAAAAGTTATAGCACTAATATATATATATATATATATATATATATATATATATATATATATATATATATATATATATATATATATATATATATATATATAATATATATATACATATATATATATAGATAGATAGATAGATAGATAGAGAGATAATCATTTTATTTTCACTTACCATCATACACTTTATTATATATATATATATATATATATATATATATATAGATAGATAGATAGATAGATAGATAGATAGATAATCATTTTATTTTCACTTACCATCATACACTTTACAACCAAGCTAGAGTGAAATTAAAGGAAAAAAAATAGGAAAAGCAAATTTATTTCTTACTACTCAACCGCCATGAAGAATCGTTAGCAAAATTTTTTAATAAATACGAAAAAAAATAAAAAGATCCTTGATTACAAGTAACATGAATTCTTTAAACAATAAATTGGGTTAGAAATTTTATAAATAAGGACCTAGAAGCACAAAACTGATGACCTTTCAGGCAGTACAACCAAAGACCTGGATACAAATTCGCTTGTTGCATGTCATATTCAATGGGAAGACTGCGACTTGGTGAAAATAGAATAGCTATCTTAATGACCCTCGTACAGTCGACAGGCTTCAATATTACGGATTTCTTCTCCTCCCCTATTCTCCCCGACGACTCTTTTTATGGTCCCCTAGCACTCCCACGACCCCATGCAACCCCACAACTGCCCCTCCTACAACACTCTATGACCCTTCCTTCAAGCCACCTATGGCCCTCCTACTATTTCTCCAATAAACCCCCTACAGGCTCCCATACTGCCCCCATACGACATCCTACAACCCCTCCAACAACCCCCCACGACTCCATATAACCTTCTACAACCTTTCCTTAAATTCCTTTTACGACCCATTTTGACCTCGTCCACTAATTTTCTACAACTTCCTTCCACAACCCTCACCCTCAATCCCCATGACCCACAACGACCCCTTTACGACCCCCCAGTGACCCTCCACAACCCTCTGAGACTCTGATTTCGACCCCCACCCAACACTGCGCACCGTCCTCCCAGACCCAGCTTTACTAAACCCCGTCGGGCAAGAGAGAAAGAGAGAGAGAGAGAGAGAGTGAGAGAGAGAGAGAGAGAGAGAGAGAGAGAGAGAGAGAGAGAGAGAGGAATGGGGGAGGGAGGGAGGGAGGAAAGGAGTGAGGGGGAGGAGGGAAGGCAATGTTCAGGCTCCTCACTCACTGAAAGGTGCCGTCCTCCAGACACACCTACACATTCTTATGCCTACACCAACCACGAACATGCACATGGTTACGAACGTATACATATACACACAACTGCCCACATGTTTGCACATACACATACTCTCGCACAAAGACGTTTTCATAAGGTCAGAAAAACACATACATTCAGCCAGCCATAAACAGCATTATCTGACCGTATATTATATATATATATATATATATATATATATATATATATATATATATATATATATATATATATATATATATATATATATATATATATATATATATATATATATATATATATATATATATATATATATATATATATATATATTGCCAGACGCCATAATCCCGCAAGGGGTGGCAATTTGGCTTTGAGTTATTTGTTTTACGGGGAGGGGCACTAACCCTCCACCAACCTACTTTTTGACACGTAGGGAGCACGTGGTTTGGTTATGTGGTTACCACCCAGTGTTGTAAATGGTTTCTTGGCTTACAGGAAACCATTTGGCTTGTCACTCAATGTAAAGCCAGCTGTAAAGGAAAGAAAAGCAATAAGAAGTAACAGGAAAGATGGGAGAAATAGGAAGAGAGAAAGGCAGGCACAGAAAAAGAATGATAAAGGCTAAGGAAGAAGTAGGCAGCACTATATCAAGTGAGTGGATGATGAACGCCACCACTTACCACCAATGTGTATACAGTATATATATATATATATATATATATATATATATATATATATATATATATATATTCCTTCCTCTTTTGTCTGTCCTTCCTTCCTTCTTTCCTCTTCCATCTGCCTACGGGTGACTTTACAGTTCATCTTCTGTCTTTCCTTCATTCTTACCTCTTCCTTGTACCTATGGGTGACTCTACACTGAGTGACAAGCCAAATGGTTTCCTGTACACCAGGAAACCATTTACTACGCTAGGTGGTAATCATATAACCAAATTATGGCACCTGGTGGTTTAACGAGTAATTAAGGCCCTCCAATCGGAATGAGCCGGTGCAAAGTTATATCCAAGGGGTGGTTGGGGTTTATTGCTCAGGTAATGCCACTCAGGGATGAGTGAGGCTGGTCACTCTCATCTTAAATGTCAGGACCATCTTGCCTAGCCCAGGGGTCCTGTGCTCCTCATGGGTCAACATGGGATTGGATGATGGATGGATGGATATTTTTACTAATATTTATACATACATCTCTCTCTCTCTCTCTCTCTCTCTCTCTCTCTATATATATATATATATAAATAAAGATAATTTATATAAAAATATATATCTCTATCTATATATATATATAAACTCTCTATATATATATATATATATATATATATATATATATATATATATATATATATATATATATATATATATATATATATATATATATATATATATATATATATATATATATATCATCAGCCATTATAAGTCCACTGCTGAACAAAGGCCTCCTCCAACCTTCTCCACGAGCACACACCAGAAAGCCAGTCAGGAGACAGGACGTGTGTGCTGGGCATTCCCCTGGTCCTGTTCTCCCCACTTACTCTTTTTTAATCAGCCCATACAACACTGACCGGGCTAATGTATGGCCCGGCCTGCACTATATGTGCAGGGAATCTTTCAACAACATTCTCCACGAATTCCTAGACTGAGTCAATCTCTGCCATGTTTTCACTGCAAATTTCTCTATCTCATCTCTCCACCTCCTGTCTGGCCTTTTTCTGCTACGCTTACAATCTCTTGGTGTCCAGTCAGTCAACCTCCTGCTCCATCGGTTATCCCTTATTCTTGGTACGTGGTTTGCCCACCTCCACTTCTGTTCTTTTATAACATCTATAATATCTTTGACTTTAGTCTGCTCTCTCACCCAAGTTGATATTTTTCTGGTTCTTAAAGATATTCCCAACACTGATATTTCCATTGCTCTCTGAGAACGGATTAATTCCATCGATTTTGTCAGCTTCCAGGTCTCAGAACCATACGTCATAGCTGGAATTATACATTTGTTATATATATTTTCGTTTCATGCACAATGGCAAGCTACTTTTCATAGTGTCTCGATGTTTGCGGAAAGCTTTCCATTCAATTGCAATGCGTCATTTTGTTTCGCTCCCAATATCTTTCGTTAATTTTAGCATTTGTCCCAAGTAATTGTACTCCTCGATTTCTTCAAGAATTTCTCCGCTTATTCTGATGACGTTCTTTGGTGTTCGTGGAATAAACATTAGTTTTACTCCGGTTCATCTTCAGCCCTACTTTGAAACTTTCTCTGTTCAGGTCATTTAACATTTCTTGCAATGTCTCTGCTGTTTCTGAGATTAGGATAATGTCATCTACAAATCTTAAATGGTTTAGCTTTTCTCCATCTATATTCATTCCTTTGTTTTCCCAGTCTAGCTTTCTGAAAATACTTTCTAGGCATGCTGGAAATTATTTTCGTGAAGCTGTGTCTCCCTGACGCACGCTCTTCTCAGTCTTAATTTTTTCCGAGTGCTCCACTGAGTCGAAAGCCTTTCCGTAATCAACAAAACCTAAGCACAGTGGTTTATTATATTCTGTAGTTTTCTCAATTAGCTGATTCATTGTATGTAGATGATCAGTAGTCGAATACCCGCTTCGGAATCCTGCCTTTTCACGAGGTTGGTTTTCCTCCAAATTTGTAGTTATTCTGTTTGTAAGGACTTTAATGAGGAGTTTGTAAATGACTGATAATAAGCTAATGGGTCGATTGTTACTAAGATCTTTTGAGTCACCTTTTATGTAAAGTAAAATAACTATTGAATTACACCATGTTTTGGGAATTTTCTTTTTTTATACACTGAGTAAATGAGCAAGACTATTTTGTACTTCCACTACTGCATCCAACAGTAAATCTGCTACTATTCCGTCTTCTCCCGGAGCTTTCCCTCTTTACATGTTTTTAAGAGAAGTATTAATTTCGTTTGGTGTTACCTCAGGTATTTCACTTGTGTCAACTGAAAAGTTAGCTATTAGTACTACTGTCATTGATGTGTACAGTTCTTTGTAAAATTCTTCAACTCTCTTCAGCATCTATCCCTGCATTAAATGACTTCACCGTTTTTGTCGTTCAGTGATATATATATATATATATATATATATATATATATATATATATATATATATATATATATATATATATAAAGAGAGAGAGAGAGAGATATATAACAGTTATAAAATTCGGTGGATAATATTATTGATCTATATACATGTGTGCCAACACAGATTCTGATGCATACACTCATTTATATATATATATATATATATATATATATATATATATATATATATATATATATATATATATATATATATATATATATATATATATATATATATATATATCCACACTAAATTGTTTACTCTAACACTCATCTGTACAAACATCCATTCAAAGGTATATCCACCCACTCATTCATCATTCAGCCATAAAATGCCCCATTAGCAGCATGAGAGACCGGGGCTAGGCCCCTAAATCCACTCATTTTAGGGGAGTTACCAGTGAGCGGCATTACGTGAACAATGACCCCTGTCCACCCTGCAGATTTGGACTAAATGAGGTTGGAGCTCCTCAACGCAATAGAATTTTTACGTCTATATGTTAGTTATAGGGTTACCACCGAACACATTCAGTAATTACCTGGATTACAGGAAAGTTTGTTGCTCAGTGAACAACCACCTGCAACCAGCATTACACTTAGTGAGAGGATTGTAGGTGCGCCTATCTAATGCAATGATATACACACTAAAAACACTGAAACACACTTTCAAATCAATTCACAGTTACAAGCACCTCAACATACAAAGTATATCTACATGCTTTTATTGACGCAGGAGCATTTAAAAATCATCATTATCATCATCATCACCATCATCACCATCATCATCATCATCTTTATCCATTCCCCACACTAGGGTTTCAAAAATATACAAATAGGAATTACACTACTTTCACTGACTCGAAGAAAATGCCCTCTTTATATGTTATAGAACAGATACCTGCAACTTAGTGAAATAAACATAGAAAAAAGTACATACTGAAAAAAAGGAGTCATAAGTTGTAGGCCTACATATTCCAAAAATACAGACACGAAAGGTTTTCATAAAAATACACTCACAGAAACACAAAACTGACACTTCCTCAAAGGTGTACACACAGTTCAAAAAACGTACACACATCATACAACAGGCAATACTTCAGTGATATAATACACACACATACACGGACACAATAGCACCCACGCATATACCACACTCTTGTTACAAAAGAACCACACACACACACACACACACACAACCAACCAACCAAACAAACTCAAGCACACAGGAACACATTCATGCATACATTTAAAAAGTCCCAAGAGAATCGCGCGCGCGCACACACACACACACACACACACACACACACACACACACACACACACACACACACACACACACACACACACACACACACACACACACACACACACACACACACACACACACAGATAAAAACATGCTTCCCGAATATAACTGAGGAAATGTCCGTGTCCCTTCTAAGCCAGCCCTATATAGCTGCAATCCTGTATATGCCATGCTCATCTTTTTATTGCCAGGCGCCTAATTCCACAGTTGATGGTGGGTGATCACATTAAATACTCCTCCAAGCTCCTCTGTCACCACGCAATCTCTCTCTCTCTCTCTGTTAACCCGCTATTCTTTCCTAAATTAACTCAGAGTCCAAAAACATTTCAACCTATTTATATATATATATATATATATATATATATATATATATATATATATATATATATATATATATATATATACAGAGAGAGAGAGAGATTGCAATATGTCATTTTTATTTTCTTACATTCAGACATGAAAGTAATCCATTCTATTTTGGTATATTTTAGGTTGATGTGAATAGACAGAGAGACAGATTTGATTAATAGACAGATATTAAGGTAGACAGATAGGTAAATATATTGATAGGTATGTATATAGATTGACAGGTAGATAAAGAAAGATGGATTTAAAAAATATATATATAACTAAAACTAGCACACAATCAAACAGATGAATACTTAGTTGATAAACTGCGTAACAAGCTGACAGTTTACCACCAACAAATGAGCACTTAAAGTCACACACACACACACACACACACACACACACACACACACACACACACACACACACACACACACACACACACACACACTCACAAAGATATAAATTCCGTCGACTTTTAGTCGACTTTTTCACGTTAAAGATTTCACTTACACCAACTTAACTCCAAATACCTCTCTTAGATATCGGATTCCACTCTTCTTCGGGCCCTGTTGTTGAAAGAAGTGTAACGGAGAACGGAGGAAAGCAAGTAATAGCAGATTTATTGGTTTTTGTCCCGTGGTCGTACTTTCAGTGGCATAGGAAACTTGTTAACACCTCTTGCTAAGCGATTCATTTTGCATGTAACACCTTGACACTCTTTTATGTGACAATAGGTTATTTTAATATCAAAGTATTTTGTATCGGCAACAGACAAGAGGTTATACACGTGTAGTATGCAGAATAATTCTTTTGAAGAGGAGGTGTTACGAAATCTCCAAAGCCACTTGGATTAGGAAGGACCCTTTATTTCACAGTGCCGTGAACTGTTGAACATTTCCAGGCTCCCAGTCTCTTTGTCACGTGAATTAAAGTGTGTATTATTAGCTTTAGTAAGATACTTTAGTGGTCCCGATTAAGGATAATTTTGACAGAATTAACACTCTTTGTTTCTTATAGCTTAATGTCATCTAAATTTAGTTCTGTAACGATAGGGAAAATAAAATATTAGAGATTTTCATATTATGGGAGAGCAGTTGATGACGGTATTAACACTTTCATGATCACCGGGTGTCAAATGTAATAAAATACTTTAGCTGACCTGACCATAAGGAAGTCAGCTAAGTATTACACTTATATAACGAAACTGTGCTTCGATTGGGACTCCTCCGACTGCTGGTTGGGCCGAACCCGTTGTTGCTGCTGTCACTGAGGCCCAGACGTAAACATGGTGGACTACATATTGGAGCTGCCTCTTTCCTGCAGTTAAAAAGTCTCCTTTAGGAGGATAGGGAGAGAGCTCAGGAGCCCTTGCATAAACAGACAGCTCCGCAACTGTGCCATAATCAATGCACTGCGTGACGACGTTCCACTCCGGCACCCAAAAGCTTTGTATCCTCACCAAAAACACTTTTTCATTTTTTTTTTTTTTTTTTTTTTTTTTTTAGTTATCTTTCATGATGATGATGATGATGATGATGATGATGATGATGATCATTATCACCAATATATCCCGACCTCTTCTCCTATCTAAAGATGGGGTGAGATAGGTTCCAGAGAGCAAGGAAAAACCTGATAGAGGAAGAACTAGCAATAATTTTCCTATTTAATTGAGCCTCAGTCTCTTTCACACTCCATTAAAGCCCTCGTAATCCAGACTCCACCCTACAGACACACACACTTACACTTAGCCACTTCATACTACCCATCAGCCAGTCAGACCGATGACTGCCACATCACCAGGTAAAAACAGGGCTGCCAAACCCCTATCATACACACCTCCGTACAAAAATCTCCCAACTATGTGATTCCAATGTTTATTCCATAGCCCAGTGGTTCCCAACCTAGGGGTAAATTACCCCCCGGGGGTAATATGGCAGTTTCTGGGGAGTAACGGTGAGGTGACAGAAAAAAAAAAAAAAGTCGAGGAATTCAGGGAACCGAGAAAACATTGCGACGATTGGCGGCAGGATATTGTAAAATGTATATAATATCATATAAATCATCGAAGATATATTTCAGGGAACATACACCGACATAATGTAGACCTAGTAATTAACAGTTAAAATTAATAACAGTAACTATGAAAAACTCTTACTTCCAAAAATCTGAAAAATACAGTTACGTGTGTGGCAGGCTGTGAGTGTCAGACAGGTATACTTCAGGACACAGTCACTCAGCAACCCTGAGAATGACGCGTCCATTCCGTTCTTAGTCAGCCCACTCAAGTGCCTGAGCCTGCCTCACACTGTCAGTTTCTTCGTGAACAGCACCCGAAGTGGATCTAAGCAGGTAAGTATGTGTATTTTGCAGTATAGTAGCTGTTACTGTTACAACCGGAGGTGTGGAATAGTGAACTTGAGGTAACTATTACAACCACTGCCCTAGCCTCACCAGCTCCCAAAACATGTACTGACGTCCAAGGAACCACTACCCTAGCCTCACCAGCTCCCAAAACATGTACTGACGTCCAAGGTTGTAGTCTACTAACATCCAAAGGATGTGCTGATGTCCAAAGATGTAGCCTACTAATGTTCAAAGGATGTACTGATGTCCAAGGAAGGTGCCTACTGATGTTCAAAGGATGTACTTATATCCAAGGATGTAGCCTACTGATGCGCATGGATGTAGTGATAGAACACAAGATGCGTGTTGCCACACAAGGGTCCTAAATCGAAGTCTCATATATTCTTTGCTGTGTGCACTGGATTCTTTATATATATGTTGATCTCACTTATTGCAACCTCTGTTAGGCGATGTTGTCCTCAACACGTTAATGTTAATCCTTTATCATGTAAAGGATTTATTTCTTGCTTGCCAATTTTCCTTACGCGCATGCCACCATACCTATGTACTTACTTTCCTACCTACAGTACCTCCCTGCCTAACTACCTACCTATCTACCATACCTCCCTGCACACCTCCTACCTATACCCCTGCCTATTTACCCACCTATCTGTCTCCCAGCTTACCTACGCGACCATCTCCCTCCCTACAAACCTAACAATCTCCCTTACTGCCTATATGTCTCCGTACCTATCTACCCATCAACCCAGAGTACTTTACTTCGTACCTACCTCCCTTTCTACCCACCTACATACCCACTTACCTACTTCCCTGCCTACTTCCTAATCTACCCTCCTAATCTACCAACTTACATACTTACCTGCCCACTTACCTCCCTCCTTGCCAGCGTATCCTCTGCCTACCTGCCTCCTTACCAACGTCCCTACCTACCTCCTTGCTTACCTATTTTGCCTACCTACCTACCTACCTCCCTGTCTGCCTACCTCCCTGCCTGCATCCTAACCTTCCTCCTACCTACGTCTCTGCCTACCTACCTCCACCCACCTTTATCACGTAATGAGATAATGACATTAGCGCTTACTGAAAGCTTTTTACCATTTGTCAATTTCCAGTAGGTTGTGTCAAAATTGTGACGATGTCTTATACTGATATATTCTGATCGCCCTTTCCATTGTTATATTTATGGCTATACTTATGTAAACAAAAAAGTTTGCTCTATGACCTTGCCTGCGTCCTACACCCCCTATTTTCGGGCCACTGTGACCTTCAGGTTGCTCTGAGTGTGTTTACCTAATCGACGAGGACACACCGTCATGTGGAAAGGATTAACTTAACACCTCAATGGTCATAATCAGCCTATAAATGCAGACTTATGAGTACAATAAAACAATTAAACGGACGGAGGGATGGAAGGATAACTCTCCTATGGCTCAACCACGCTAAGGCCTTCAGACTTCCTCTTGAGGTAAAAAAAAAATAATAATAATAATAAATATAAAAGATAATCATGAAGTGTTGACAAGAGTTATGAATCTTAGTTTTGTTATATTTTAAAGTTATTAAAGACGAAAATATTTTCTACCACGAAACAAGCACCCTCATAATGACGAGTAGGTATGATGGTGTTTTCGTTCCATTGTACTCCCTTGCTCACGAACAAATCTCCACAGACAGTCCCCTGCTAGCACTGTGTCCTGCCTTCCAGACTTCTCATTCCATCCCGAACGTCAGAAATTACCCTTCTTCTTAGCTACGGCCGTTCATTTCATCCCACGACGTCCTTCTCCTCAACACATACACATGAACTTTATTCTTATTCAGTTTCAGTCATGTTTTCCAACACAATCAGTCCTCCTACACATAATCGTCAACCTCATCCTTAAATTTCGATCCATCTATTATCTGTTGGCCAGCTCCATGCTTCCCTTATTGTTAGTCACGTTTTCTTTGTCGTACACTTTCTTTCTTGTTTAATTGTGGCAGGCATTTCTACCCTTCAGAATTAACCGATTCCTACCAAGCGTGGACACAATGACCGGCATATGATGTAGTTGTGTCCGCAAGGTTTTGGTTGCTAAGTAACAAGTAGTTTCCTAGCGACGGCCGAAAACACGATATTTTCGTACTTTTCACGTTTTGAGCTGTAGTAGCATTACTAATGGGCATAGAAAGTGCTGACTTCTTTAGGCGTAATCTTGAGGTCATTCCCTATCGGAAGTGTTCCATCCAGTTTTCCACTCTGTCCTCCAATTTTCGAGTGGCAATCCTACAAAGATTGGCGTCAGCATCCCCAGCTACCAGTACAGGTTTTCAAAAATGTCCCTCTAGTTTCCTAGCAGCTTGATGTATTTGAATGAAAGTTCGCTTGCTTATAGTCATTGACTAGTACTACAACTTTCTATCGTACAGGTATGTGATACATTGGCCAGGTCAGGGGTCAAAGGTCATCAAATGAGAAAATGGTGAAAATAGCAAAACCCACCACTATGCTCATGCGAAATGTTAAAGTTCCGAAGATTATTAAAAGCCAGGGCCATGATTCTTGGGTGGAATGTTGAACTGGATTTCATCCATATACAAATGACATTTAGTGTCAAAACCCACTTTCAGTCGGTGGCACAGCCACCTAGAAATTATACCTCTTGTTGGCCTTTTCGCAAATTTCAAGTTCCCTAGCTCCACAATGGGAGGACGAAATCGAATGAAACTTTTCATTCTTATTTTTATTCTTATAGACGTTAATGTGCACTACAAGTACACATGACCTATATCGTATATGCACGACCTATATCCGCCAGGTCAGGGGTCAAAGGTCATCAAGTGCAGAATTATGAAAAGCACTAAAATTTCGACCTAGCTCATGTGAAGTTATACGGCTCTGAGGATGGTTAAGCCAGAGCCATGATTCTTGGACGGAATATTGTACTGGAGTACCTTCATATAGAAATGACTTTTAGTATCGAAACTCACTTTCAGTCGCTGACAAAGCTTCGCCTGCCTAGAGCTGGCCATCGTCGCCTGCAAGCTAGTATTAATTTCTCTCTCTTTCTCATATATATATATATATATATATATATATATATATATATATATATATATATATATATATATATATATATATATATATATATATATATATATATATATATCTATCTATCTATCTATCTATCTATCTATATATATATATATATATATATATATATATATATATATATATATATATATATATATATATATATATATCACAAGCTGGCAAAGGTGTTGATGATTGTGACGGTAACAGTGATGGCGAGATGATGATGGGGATAGCGTTGGTGACAGTGATGGTAAAGATGATAGTGACAGTCATTGTGATACTAATGGTGCATGTGGCTGCGATGGTGATACTGATGGTGAGAGTGATGATGTTGGTTATGATGGCAGTGAGTGATGGTGACTGTGATGGCGATGATATTAACAGTAATTGTGACGGTAGCGATGACGATGGTGATAGTGAATGTGAAGGTGATAGTAAGTTTGCCAGCAACAGAATATTAGAATGGAAAGCGGCAGGCATACATAAAATTAAGCATAAATATTACCTGCTTTCTAGTGCTATTCGGGCAAACCATATTTGTCGTTCATAAAGATAGCATTCACCGGAGCAATAACCGTGGGGAATAACAGTACAAAACACACCAAGCCAATAGCAACATCATTAGTTATTCCGCTGCTGCGACACCACTGCCTGTGTGGCAGTAAAGTTCCTTTTTGCTATTGTTGGGAATGTATGTAGAGTACTGTATGCTGAAATCTCTCTCTCTCTCTCTCTCTCTCTCTCTCTCTCTCTCTCTCTGATCCAACTAAAGTTACTAGCAAGGCTGGAGCTGTCAACAGTAATTGTCAGCCTGTCTGTAAATATATCTCTCCGTCTGACTTTCTATCTATCTATGCCTCAGTGTAAAGTTACTATTACAGTTGGGGCTACTTGAATAGTCTGATGCACTTTCTGTCTCATTGTCTATCTTTCTGTCTGTCTGCCTATATGCCGGGGTCTGACGAAAATTTATTGTTCTATCAGCTTAGCTGTATACATATTTATGAATCCATCTGTCCATCTATATGTCTAGCAGTGTCAGTCTGTTTGTCTATCTATTGATCTTCCCATCTATCTGTCTATCTATCAAACTATCTGCTTATCTTTATCCATTTGTCCATGTATAAGGCTGTCAGTACATCTTGCCAGCTCTCTAGGGCTAGTGGGCTAGTTTATTATGCTGGTAAAAGGAGAGGAAAGGATGTCAGTCTGTCTCTTTATGTCCATGTCTATGTATGCTTGTCCAGTTGCAGATAAACTGGTAAATAAATAGACAGACATGATGGTCGCAGCAAATATAATCTCCATGTGACCTTGTCTTGCAGTTGCTCATTCCCCTCCAGTGCTGTCCCTTGCATATAATACTCAGAAACCTTATCTTGTCTCAGCTGCAGTCCACCATGTCAGTCCACTCCACCGACACCGATATACTCCCTGATCATATCCTTTAGTCTCATTCCAGGTCTGCAACTTGTTCTCCTCTCTCTGGGGACGATGGAGTAGGGTGCAATGTGGAAATGGAACGGGACAAAACTAGGAGATAATGTACATGCGAATGAGGGAAGGCAGAGAAAGTTTGAAAATGAAAGGGGAGGAGAGGCTTGGCGAGGAGAGGGAACATTGATATTTGACACGAACGAAGTGCGTGTTGGGGGGGGGGGGAAGGTGCAAGACCCACAGCACGGCATACTACCACACGCACAGGTGAATTAAATGGTGGGACTGCGGGAGAGTGTGAAATGAGGTAAGGTGGATGAATGGTCGTTTGGGTGAGAGAGAGAGAGAGAGAGAGAGAGAGAGAGAGAGAGAGAGAGAGAGAGAGAGAGAGAGAGAGAAGGAGGGGGAAGGTAGATGAAGAAGGCTCATTGATATTTGACACGCAAGGTTCTGAAAATCCAGCGTTGCGGACGATAGTGGAATCAATGACAATGAAGTATGCATGTGGTGAGAGCAGGTGTGGGGATTTATAGTGTGTGTGTGTGTGTGAGAGAGAGAGAGAGAGAGAGAGAGAGAGAGAGAGAGAGAGAGGTTCTTCTACTACTGACGAACCTGGAATCTCCTGGGGACTGTAACCAGATTTTATTCACTGGAGAGAAGTGGAAGCTGTCAGTGTTGCCGGTGGGTATGCAGGATTTCAATTAAACGTTGCACTAAACACAACAAAAGCGGATTTTCTTTCTTTTTCTTTTTTCTTTTTTTTACGTGTCCGACTCTGGGCAAAGGCTTCAGGGCCTATCCCAAAGTCCCAGTAGTCCTTCTTGGGGCCTAGTAGTCCTCTTATATCTCCACATGTCACCACTGCGGAGCTGACACCCACAGTCCATACTGAATGCATGCTAGGGCTGTTGCATATAGTACTGGTGGACTGGTATTAGCTGGGGTACATTTACGACATGTCGGCGGGTCTTCTGGTAGATCAGTAATGTCTGCTTTGTATGAAATTCAAATCCTTAAACTGTTCCCTCCCCCAGCATGGATTCAAACCTGGGCCCATTAGGACTGTAGGCCGTCTCTACTGATTCTGCCACCGCCTCTCTCTCTCTCTCTCTCTCTCAGCCTAAATCCAAACCATATTTTATTCGGCAAAGGTAAATCTTAGTAGAACCCAAAATCCGCGTTGATCCTTCCATTGTACTTGGTACTTTGGGCCAATACCAGCCGACTTTTTTTTTTCCCCTTTATGCAGCATCCCAGCGGTCACAGGATTAACCCCTTCGATCCAATGACATATTACTTACTCCTCGTACCCCCAAATGATTGTATTTCACTTGAAACAGACCATTTCTGGTGATATGAGTTAAAGAATTATATTATATTATATTATTTATATATATATATATATATATATATATATATATATATATATATATATATATATATATATATATATATATATATATATATATATATATATATATATCCCTCAGTTTCATGAATTCTCAAAAAAAAAAAAATCTTGTGGGCATCAATAATAACCTATACATTCTACAGGCTGTTCATGCACCTAACCCCTACCCCTGACAAGATGAGAACCCACTCAGTGATACCACCTATACAAGATAATTACGTATTCTTTTTGCATCTCACATGTCAAATCCTATGGCGATTAACCAATTATTTGGTTTCAGACCGAGTTTTTCTGAACTGATGTAAGCGAGTGAATGTGGAAAGAATCAGTTTATTTGTCGAATCATGGTTATCACCTTTTTCATCTATGAAAAACAGCCACAGGGATCCATATTGCATTCCTTGGTTGTCAGGTTCCAATTTCGTATGACAAAGTCCTAAGAACGTTTGAGGTACCTGTCAACCCTGGTGGTTGTTCTTTGGCGACGAGAAAAATTATTGCCATGATGAATCAGATTCATCAGTTATTTTCACTTTTACCCGCCCAGAAGAAAAACTCGATCTAAAACAAAACAAATTGAATAATCAGCATAAGATCTGACATGAGAGATGTATAAAGGCTACATAATTATCCTGTATAGGTTGTAAAATACGCGCCTCCACCGCCGGGCCCCCCACCCCGCCATCCTCCACCCCGCTGCGGAGCCGCAGCCCTACCCCCACCCCAGGAGGACACCACGGCGGGCCAGGTCAGTGCGAGACTGGCCCAGAGCGAGAAGGGCGTCGGGGCGCCCCTACCTTGAGCCCCTCTCTTCCCCTCAACCTACCCAACTGCGACAACGCAGGAATGAGAGACGACCTCACGGACGGAGCAGCCCTTACCAGGTTCGGGGTGGGACTGCTTCAGATACAGTCCCAAGCAACACTGCGGTAATGGCCACCATACGTACTGGGGAGGGAGCGGCCACAGTACGTCCCTCAGTTGCTTCCCCCTGTAGCGCCGCACTAATGGCCACCGCACCTACCGGGGAGGGAGCAGCCACCGTACCCCCTCAGCTATAGCCACATCTCGAGACAGCCTCGGTGTGCTAGCTATTGAGCACACACCGACTGGCAAAGGCAGGAGGAGTGGAACCGCAACAACGGCCACCGTACGTGTCGGGGAGGGAACGGCCACCATACATCCCTCATCCACCTCTTCCTCCTCCTACAGGAGTAGCACCGCAGTAACGGCCACCGTACATACCGGGGAGGGAGTGGCCACCATACGCCCCTCAGCTACTTGCCTTTGGGCAGGCAGAGCCGCGACAATGGCCACCGTACATGTTGGGGAGGGAACGGTCACCATACGTCCCTCATCTGCCTCTTCCTCCTTTGGGAGCAGCACTGTGGTAACGACCACTGTATGTACCGGGGAAGGAATGGCCACCGTACATCATTCTGCTGCTACCCTTAGAGACTGTGGAACCGCCACAACGGCCACTGTACGTGTGGGGAAAGGAGTGGCCACTGTACTCCCTTCGTCTGCAGTGTCTAGGGTTCTCCCAGAGGGGAAGGTCCCTTGCGCGGCCTGCTCACTACCTCTCGGCTGTGTGGGACACCCTTTACTCTCTCCCTCCAGGTGTGATTCCCCAGAAGTCCTGTCATTCCAGGAGTGGTGGCGTGGTCCAGTTCCTGCCCTGCAACCGGCCCCTGGACGATGCTGACCCCTGACGGTTGTCCGACGGAAGAGGCGCCGTAGTCTGCTCCTGACAATGCCCCGCTCTGTAGGCGACCACAGCACCCAGCCTCCCAGGGCCAGCCAGCGGACCCCAAAGCGGGACCGCTTGGGCCCCACTCCCCGTTGGCCCTCCCCCTGGAGTACTAGGCAGCAGGCCCACCTCCTAAAATTGTTTGGCCCCAGCTCCGAGGGCCACCCATCAGGTTGAGGCCCACGGATGGAAGGGCCTCCCTGCACCCCAGCTAAGAAACAGGCCCGGGCAGTGACGCCCCCGAGAGCTGCATATTGTCTCCTGCGGGAGAGCTCTCCCAAGGGGCCTCCTCCCACACCCAGGCGCCACCTTTGCTAACCCCAGGAATCAGGGGCCTAATGAAGACATCCCACACATCTCAAGTCGTGTCAGAAACTAAGTGAATGAGACAGTAGCGAAAGTGACAGTAAAACAGTAACAATATATATAATATAAAGTGACGATCAGTGTATATAAACACAGGGGCAGAAACCAAGGGTCTGTGAACACAAATAGCAAGGCAAATGTGATATACCAAAGTACTGTGTCTATACCCAAGCCCTACGGAACCAGGGAAACATACCAATGGTGCCCTGAGATAAACTAAGACCAGCCAGTAAAGACAACCAGTAAAATAGTGTCGCCACGGCTAAGTGACATTCCCGTGTGCCGCCGCTCGCGCCATGTAATGTGTATAGTAATATCAACCAATCTGACCCTTCACTCCGTCCTCGTATAGTATATCCTGTTGAGAATATTAAATGACAATTGTGCCTTAGCTCCAGCACCTACACTGTGCCCAAGTGACTGGTAATATCTATGTGTGTTGATATAGTTGTATTTTGCCCTCGACATCATTTCTGTGCTTGTGTACACTTTATACCTGTAATAGCAACTCTGACACCCTGTCCATTCTGTGTCCAGTGTATCTTTGTTCTTGTGTTATAAGGAGTTCGAATTAAGACAATAGATGTGCTAAGGTATACTGCCAAGTTTTTATGCCCTGTTCCTTTCTGGATGCTTTACTTCCGGTCTGGAAAGAGGACCCCGCTCAGTCGCGGACGTTTGTAGGACGAGAGGTCGGACTAAAAACACCCAGCATAACACTGGTGGCAAGCAGTGGTTCTGGATCCGATTAAAACACGGAGGAACAAAAAGGGAAATATTGCACAATGGCAGCCAAACCTCACATCCAATTGCCAAGGTTCAACCCTGAACAATATGACATTGATATCTACTTGCATATGGTTAATCCCTTATTAGACATAGGGTTTGACAGTGACAGAGAGAAAATTGCCGTCACACTACCTAACCTGGGCAAAATTGTGGTCACTATAGCCACAAAAATCGTCCCCGAATTGACATGGGACCAATTCACACAAATTGTAAAACAGGCAGTTATGCCATCCCTGGGCACAGTTGTAGCCTTATCGCAACTAGACGCCCTTACTTACGACAGAAGCCTCGATGACACATTCATCCAGGCTAAGCGGCTCGTCACCGCTTCGTACCCGGAAACAGACGCAAAAACCCGGGAACAGTTTGTATTCCACAAACTCCTCAGGATCCTCTCCACTTTCATTAAAGAACATTATATAATACATGAACCGACAGGAGACCTGGATAAAGAAATCAATTTAATGAGGTGCCTTCTAGCCATCCACGCCCCCCCTCAACACATCGGCGAAATCAATGAATTCCCCACGAATCTCATCACCGTCAACGTGTGGGAATTTTCTTCTTGCTGCCACGAATGCCCAATCCGCGACATCAGTGAGCAGCTCAAAGCTGCCCGGCGCAGCAACACGACACAAGGACGCCTACAAGCCTCCCCACCATGCGCTGATTGCCCTGAGCCTCAGCGAAAGAAAATACCAAGGAGAAGGCACAGAAGGCACCCCCCCACTGCCCCCGCATCCCACTGTAATGACGGAGGCCACCTCACATCTCCCCCAGTCTATGACAGGGGGAAACATCTTGTTTCCTTTTCCTCTCCTCTCACTATCTCTTCTGTTTTACCTTCCCCTATTCTTACCCCTATTCCTAACCTTCCCACCTCACACACCACTTTCTCCACTATTATCGCCTCCTCCCTTCCTATCCCCCCTCAACACAAAGCCTGCCTTCCCCTTCACAGGCCTCCTAGAACCTTTACCTCATCTTCCCCTAACCTACTTCCTAAAACCACCTCCTCCTGTCTACTGCCTTCCACCTACCACCCCACACCACCCACCACCATCACTTCACCACCACTCGCCTTCCCCGCCAACATGGTTAACTCATTCACCTTCTCTATCACACCCTCCTCCTCCTCATCCTCACCCACCTCTCTTTCCTCACTCACCTCCCCCATCCCACCCTCAACCTCACCATACTGACAGACCCCCTTCCCCACTTCACCCTCACCTGACCCACCACCACCTTCCTCCGATTCTGATCCATCACCAACCTCACCTCCACGTGCATCTCTAACACGCACCCCACCTCCTCCAATCCACCACCTCTCAATCACCACCCACTACACCCACCACCAAACCCACACCACACCACTCCGCGACAACTCCTACCTTCACCACCATGGAAACAACCACCACCACCGTACCGCCATGCCTCCCACCACACCCCACCTGCACCCCCTCATGCACCACCCCACACACCACACCACCCACTACCTCCCCACGTGCACCAACTCCACCTGCCACCCACGCCACTCATTCATCCACCCCTGTCCGCCCTCTACCCACCGACCATGCCCACTACACACACCACCCCATACCACCACCAGCCACAACCCACAGCCACAAGAGGACTCCCACACCACCACATGCCTCCACAGCTTCACCCCCAACACCAACCCTTACTACCACTACCACAAGATCCGGTCACCTCTAACGCCCACCGACTAGATACACTTCTACACCCACTCCTACCTCCCCTTCTTCCCCACCATCACCCACACATACCACCCATACCCCCAACACCACCCCCATCACGCTCACCCTACATCAAGCACGGTGGAAATCTCCCCATTTCCATTTCCCTAGGGGGAGACGTCCCTCTCACCCAGTCCTCCCCCATATAAAGCCCAGAACCTCACCTCTAGCCAGCATACAGTCTTTGCCCCAGCACCAAGCACCACCACCAGAGATGAGGATCCTGAGGATAGTTTGGTGCCCCCCACACCGTCCGGCCCTCAGATAACGAGGAACCCACCAGCTCCTCCGCAACCTTCACCACACCACACAACCTTCTACACTCCATCTCACCCTCTATCCACACCGAGAACCAAACCACGCAACACACCACTGGACCACCCTCCTCCAACACATCACACATGCCCACCAGACATCCACCACCAGCACCTACAACCTCCAGTCTCGGGGCCGTGGCTTTTTGACCACGGACTGTGGTAAAATATGCGCCTCCGCCGCCGGGCCCCCAACCCCACCACCCCCCAACCTGCTGCAGAGCCGCAGCCCTACCCCCACCCCAGGAGGACACAACAGCGGGCCAGGTCAGTGCGAGACAGGTCCAGAGTGAGAAGGGAGCCGGGGTACCCCTACCTTGAGCCCCTCTTCCCCTCAATCTACCCAACTGCGACAATGCAGGAATGAGAGACAGTCTCATGGACTGAGCAGCTCTCACCAGGTTTGGAGTGGGACTGCTTCAGATACAGTCCCAAGCAACACCGTGATAATGGCCACCGTACATACCGGGGAGGGAGCAGCCACCGTACGCCCCTCAGTTGCTTCCCCCAGTAGCGCTGAGGTAACGGCCACCGTACGTACCGGGGAAGGAGCGGCCACCATATGCCCTTCAGCTACAGCAACATCTGGAGACAGCCTTGGTGTGCTAGCTATTGAGCACACACCGACTGGCAAAGGCAGGAGGAGTGGAACCGTGACAACGGCCACTGTACATGTCGGGGAGGGAACGGCCACCGTACGTCCCTAATCCACCTCCTCCTCCTCCTCCTACAGGAGTAGCACCGTGGTAACGGCCACTGTACTTACCGTGCAGGGAGCGGCCACCGTATGCCCCTCAGCTACTTCCCCTTGGGCAGGCAGAGTTGCAACAATGGCCACCGTACGTGTCGGGGAGGGAACTGCCACCGTACATACCGGGGAAGGAATGGCCACCGTACATCCTTCTGCTGCTACCCTTAGAGACTGTGGAACTGCCACAACGGCCACCATACGTGTGGGGGAAGGAGCGGCCACCATACGCGCTTCGTCTGCAGTCTCTAGGGTTCTCCCGGTGGGGAAGGTCCCTTGCGCGGCCGGCTCTTTACCTCTCAGCTGTATGGAACACCCTTTACTCTCTCCCTCAAGGTGTGGTTCCCCAGAGGTGCTGCCATTCCGGGAGTGGTGGCGAGGTCCTGTTCCTGCCCTGCAACCATCCCCTGGATGACGCCGACCCCTGATGGACGCCCAACAGAAGAGGTGCCGCAGTCTGTTCCTGACGGTGCCCCGCTCTGTAGGTGACCGCATCACCCGGCCTCCCAGGGCCAGCCAGTGGACCCCAAAGCAGGGCCGCTCGGGCCACACTCCCCATCGGCCTTCCACCCGGAGTACTAGGCAGCAGGCCCGCCTCCTAAAGTTGTTTGGCCCCAGCCCCGAGGGCCACCCATCAGGTTGAGGCCCCCGGACGGAAGGGCCTCCCTGCACCCCAGCTAAGAAACAGGCCCGGGCAGTGACGCCCCCGAAACCTGTGTATTGTCTCCTGCGGGAGAGCTCTCCCAAGGGGCCTCCTCCCATGCCCAGGCACCACCTCTGCTAACCCCAGGAACCAGGGGCCTAGTGACGACATCTCACACATCTCAAGTCGTGTCAGAAACTAAATGAATGAGACAGTAGCAAAGGTGACAGTAAAACGGTAACAATATAAAGTGACGATCAGTGCATATAAACACAAGGGCAGAAACCAAGGGTCAGTGAACACGAATAGCAAGGCAAATGTGATATACCAAAGTACTGTGTCTATACCCGAGCCCTACGGAACCAGGGAAACATACCAGTGGCGCCCTGAGATAAACTAAGACAAGCCAGTAAAGACAAAACCAGTAAAATAGTGTCGCCGCGGCTAAGTGACATTCCCATGTGCCGCGGCTCACGCCATGTAATGTGTATAGTAATATCAACCAATCTGACCCCTCACTCCGTCCTCGTATAGTATATCCTGTTGAATATATTAAATGACAATTGTGCCTTAGCTCCAGCACCAACACTGTGCCCTAGTGACTGGTATTATCTATGTGTGTTGATATAGTTGTATTTTGCCCTCAACATCATTACTGTGCTTGTGTACACTTTATACCTGTAATAGCAACTCTGTCACCCTGTCCATTCTGTATCCAGTGTATCTTTGTTCTTGTATTATAAGGAGTTCGAATTAAGATAATAGATGTCCTAAGGTATATACTGCCGAGTTTTTATGCCCTGTTCCTTTGTGGGTGCTTTACTTCTGGTCCGGAAAGAGGACCCCGCTCAGTTGCGGGCGTTTTTAGGACGAGAGGTCGGAAAAAAAACACCCAGCATAACAGGTTGCATTGGGTGAGTCGTTGTTTTCTGTCGGTATGAGAGGTGAGGGATGTAAGGTGCTGGAACACCCTATGCTTCATCAGACTGAAGGGGTTGAAACAACACTCCATTAACAGTGCTGCCTTTTAATGTAATGGTACTAGGTAAATAAAAAAATTAATAATTTAAAAATGGGTAATAGGGATCGCTAAAAAAAGAAAGTAAACAAACAAGGAGGCATCGCTGGAGAGGATGCACAACCAGCAAGGATTCAAGTAACTTTGACAATGTAAACCCACAAATCCCTTTTGACTCTGGTATTAACAGTTTGTCAAGAATCAAAAAGGGGATTTGTGGGCTTACATTGTCAAAGTTATTTGAATCCTTGTTGGCATTGTATGCTCTCCAGTGATCCTGCCTTGTTTGTTTACTGTTTTTAGTGCTCCCTATTCCCCATGTTAAATTACTACTTTTATTCACCTAGTTTGCTTACCTTTCCATTTATGAGTAAAACAATCAAAATTCTTGCTTTTCAATTCCCGATGTCACTAACTGAGGAAAAACTGCCACACTTCACCAGATTATTGAATTTTCGACATCAAAGTCGGTCAACTAAACCCCCTTCGTTTAGTGTGCCTTCTGTGTCACTAAAAGGAAGGGAGATATTATTACAACATTATTTTACTCCCTGCTACAGGGAAGAGAGGCTGTAATATAGTCAAATAGAATCAGAAATTGGTGGGCTGAATCTACCATCTCGGTTTTGGGACAGTTACTATTCACTCCTTCCTTAAATATTGATGAGCTTTATTTTACATCCATTTCATGTATTTGTCCATCAAAACAAAAATAAATAGTGTTCTGAGAAACATGTAACGATTCTTCGTTAAGAATTATGAGTTCGACATGGTTGAAGATCGTACGTTACGATCACAAACAATAACAAACTCACCTGTGTCTGCTGCCCCGGTGGACCTGCTGTACAAAGATCATGGAAAAACCGTTGTACAGAAAAATGGATAGTGCCTAGACTTAAGTTTTTCCTGAAGTCTAGAGGAATATCCTGTCCAGGGTACACTACCGGCGTGTTGAGCTGACTTTTTGTACGGTATTTTGGAGCCCTCGGCATCGTCGGATTTTGGCCGACGGTCTCGTCTCTGCACGTTTTCGTCTTTAAACATTGTACGATTTTCATATGAAAAACTGTGCAGATTTTCTTCAGCATTTTGGAGATGAAGCATTGTTCTTTTAGAAAACTAAATTACATGGGTTTCAAACGAAAGGTGCAGCTAGAGACTTGTAAATATGTCACACCTGGTGTGCTTTCATGGCTTCTATAGTAACGTTTTCCTGCATTTATCGCACTAAAGCATATCTAGGAAATAAGTATAACAACTAAAGAATAATATCATGAAGCACTTACGTACTGTATATCAAAAACTATCACGGGAGATATTTTTAAAGATATTCGACTTCTGTGGTCTCTGCATGAGTAGCCCGACTTCCATATTGAACTAGTTGGCGATCAGTGGCAACTCTTAAGTTAGTGTCGGTGGGAATTACCAATAAAGCTTTTATGATATGACACTATACACACGGCATTTTCTAATAATTTTCATTGCTGTGATGCTGTGGCTTTGCACACACTGATTGTTGTCGGTTGTTTTTTTAAATTCTGGTTTTCATTTCGTTTCCTATAGTTGTGGGGCCTCTAACAGTGGACATTGATTGTTTCAGAATCTCTACATTTTGCAAACAGAATAAACAAAGATAATTTTTAAGAAGCTGCATTAAGTAAAATCTGAAACGATATATATTCAAACTGATTGCAAGACTGAATCAAAATCTGCTGGTGTGTGCTTTGCGCGACTCTTTTTGCAGATAGTTTTTTTTTTTTTTTGGGGGGGGGTGAAATTGAATATGCAACATTACTACATTAGTTACGGTAATAATAGACGTAGGGGGCACTTTTTGTGCCTCCCCCATGCCCTCTTCAATCCCTTCCTCTGTCTCTTCCTCGTCCCCCTCCTCTATCTCTTCCTTCCCCCCCTCCTCTGCACCCCCCTGCAGTTAACTCGTAAGATGGTTACAGTCACGATGAATTCTAATAACGCTGAAAAACTGATCCAGGTTTGGCTTTAGTTCGCTTTAAGTAATGGTCACGATATGACAAAGTGGTCACGTCCAATTAGAGCGCAAAGCACAAACCCGCGCTTTTCAGCTGTCTCACGTGACGTCTACACACAAGCCTGCTGGGACTTCAGGGATGAATTTAAAAAAAAAAAAAAAAAGTAAATCAAGCCCTGAGTTAAATATTAATATAAGTGTATAAAATCGGACCGGTGTGTGTTAAATACGCAAAGGCCCTTTCCCACAATGGCGCTTCATTGCCACGTAAGTAATCTACTAGAGTCGTTCTATTTTATGAAGGCAGTTTGGGTGGGGCCCTCTGGGACCTCACTCTGTTAGCTCTGTTGCCACATCGTCGCCACACACGTGCTCTCTCTCTCTCTCTCTCTCTCTCTCTCTCTCTCTCTCTCTCTCATATTTATATTAACTACTACTAATTTTATTTTCTTTATTTTTTCTCTTGTTTTCGACTTTTTTCCACACCACCCCTGACGTAAAAGTCTATAGGTGCGTTTTTTTTTTTTTTTTTTATAGCTTCCATGGCGGGAGACTGACCGAGTATGACCCGCTCACTCAGGGCTGTCCCACGTGTAACCACCTGACAACGTTGCAAAAGAAACGCTGACAAGTCTTATGAGATTTATATTATACTATAGCTTTTTTATTGAATTACATCTATACAGAGTGTTTAAAATTCATTTACAAGTAGTTACTAGCTTAAAATAGGAGAGTGAGAGAGAGAGAGAGAGAGAGAGCGAGAGGTGAGCACAAATAATTACACGTGTCGGCGGCGATGTGGCAACAGAGCTAACAGTGTGAGGTCCCAGATCGCCCCACCCAAACTGCCTTCATAAAATAGAACGACTGTAGCTAGAGTTTTCCACTTAGTAATAATGTAGTACAATGTAAAGTTTATTATAGACACGCTGCTAGTGATGCAGTATTGATACTTGACGGCAATTCCGTACTTGAATGGCTTCTCACGTACTTGCAATGGCACAGAGGAATCTCTATGTATCCAGAAGGTGGATGATCATCTTTCGATTAGGTGTTTTCAGTTAGGTCATGGACACGCACAGTGACACATTAAGTACGACTGGCTAGTTTTTTATCCTGAAATACCGGATACATAATAATATGAATAATAATAATGAGGTAGATGGGGCGCTCATCATCCATTCACTAGATGTAGTGCTGCTTTGGGTGTCTGCCCTCTCTTCTCGTCCCTCTTTCCTCTTCTGTCTTTCTTTCCTTCATTCTTCCCTCTTCCTTCTGCCCATGGGTGACTTTACACTCTTTCTTGTCTTCCTTTCCTTCACTCTTTCCTCTTCCTCTTGCCTATGGGTGACTCTACACTGAGTGACAAGCCAAATGGTTTCCTGTACACCACGAAACCATTTACTGAGCTGGGTGTTAACCATATAACCAAATTATGGCCCCTGATGGTTTAGTGGGTAATTAAGGCGCTCCTATCGGATTGAGCCTGTATAAGTTTATATATAAAGGGTGGTTGGGGTTTATTGCTCACGTAATGCCACTCACGGATAGGTGAGGCTGGTCACTCTCATCTTAAATGTCAGGACAAACTTGCCTAGACCTGGCTCCTATGCTCCTCATGGAGCAACATAAGGTTGCGTCCACACGTGTGCTCAAACATATGTTGGCAGCATAGCTGGCAACATGTTCGGGAACATGTTTGCAGCAGTATTTGGGTTGATGTATGCAAACATGTTTCAATGCAGTTTCGAACACTGGCAGCAGAGGTGATGGGATAAGTGTGTCCATACGATGTAGCTGAGACATCATCACGATGTTGCCAATATGATCTGGACGCTGCTGTTCCCGACATGTTTGCAGCGTGTTCGTTACTCTGTTGCTTACATGTTGGCAACACTTATTGGAGCACACGTGTGGACGCGCCTTAAGACTGGATGATGGGTGGATTGATGGATAATATGAACAAACTGGCAAATTTCGAATGTACCAGACTTTCTTATACCACATCTCTTTCATATTATCAGTGTTTGGCTGACCTAAACTATTGAGAAGGAACCCCCTGGATGTTGTTTCAAGAATAAGTTTGCTTTCTAAGATGATTATAGGTGGCTGTTCTATTAGGGTTTTCGGCAGATTCCTGGACGATCCCTGTTAAGAACCGCTACCGTGGTTCATGATATACTGAGAGTAGAATAGCAGGAAACATTTAAGTTTATATAATATTATACAGTATAATCTACTTGTCTCCACTTTTTTTCCAATATATCCTGTCATCGTGCATTACCTTTTCGTATCTTTTATATTTCTTTTATTTCTTTCGTCCTTTCTCTTGTAATGTTCTATATCAGAGTTAAATCTTCTCTTCTCTACGTTAGTTTTATACCTTTTTCATTCCTTTCGTTTCCTTTTATTCTTTAAATCAAATCATTTCCCTTAATGTTCTTTCCTTTTCATTTCCTTCTGTATCCTCTCCTGTCTTTCAAATTTGTTTCCCTTTCTTTCCATTCGCTGTCCTTTCATTCTTGTCCTTTCCATTCCAGTCCTCTCCATTCCACTCCTCTTCATTTTCTTCATGTTATCTTTCTCTTCCCTAACCTATCATTTCCTTTGGTTTTTTCCCTTTCCCTTTCCCTTCCCTGTGGTTTCCTTTCCTTTCCACTGCTTCCCTTTCGTTCCGTTCCGTTATTCCTTTCCCTTTCCATCCCTTCTCTCTCTCTCTCTCTCTCTCTCTCTCCTTCCACCGTTAATAACTACTCTCAAACCTGGCACGCACGCAATTAGTTCCGTTTCCCAATACTGCCCGCAAGATTATAGTAATCATTAGAGACACATGACGTAAGTATCTCATTATTCAAGCGGATCTTCTGTTTCTTGAGTTTTCTGATGGGTGTGGTGGTGATTGGTGAGTGTTTACCTTGACATGTCATTAGCGTTTTTTTTTTTTTTCGCATTCCTCGTTGGTTTCATTTTTACTCCTGCTAAATCTTACTCTGTTTATATTTATTTATCTTCACTGACACACACACACACACACACACACACACACACACACACACACACACACACACACACACACACAATGTATCTCACAACAGTTAATCACCGTCATGCATACAAACACAAGCACAAACATACAAATGGACACCCTATAGCTCCGGTTATACCCTATAACACACTATAAAATCCCCACCCCCCACACACACCTCACTTGTGGTACTTTCTCAACGGCAGGAGAGAGAGAGAGAGAGAGAGAGAGAGAGAGAGAGAGAGAGAGAGAGAGAGAGAGAGACGATGGGGGTGACAAACTGACACACTACCAGAAAGACAAAAAAAAGGAAGATTAAAGAGGAAATAACAGGACATGTACAGTACACCGTCAATTCACTTTCTCCTTCCTGCTATGACTCAGTAAATTAAAAAAAAAAGTATTATATGTATGTGATGTAAATAAGTGTGATGTAAATAATAAAAATAATAAAGAGAGAAAAGAGAGAGAAAGGAAGAAAGAAAGAAATAGGGGAAGTTAACATATGTATGAATTTAAATAATTACATAACCAACTTACGAATAACTGATCTGCGACCTCCTTGTCACCTCACTGACGGGCCAGAATAACTCCCATCCCGTGACACTTCTGCTCAACCTCGAGCCTCATTGATTTACGCCAACACTACTAATTTCTAAAGATACGCCAGTATTTCCTGAATGCTTTAATATTTAATTCCTTCAACATGATCAGCTAAAGCCTTATGTGTGTGTGTGTGTGTGTGTGTGTGTGTGTGTGTGTGTGTGTGTGTGTGTGTGTTTCATTGATACACGCGAAAGTAATACCTGTAACTGTTGAACATTCATTACCCACTTGTGTGGTATGTTGAGGACGAAACGAACGCCACTAGACGATAAGAGTGGGTGAGTTCACAGAGATGGCATGAAGACAGTGGAAGGCGATAGACATTACTAGTGCATGGCATTCCTTCTTCTACTCATCTTTCTTTCCGTCCACTAAACATCTCTGGTCCATGGCTCTCTTTCCTCCATCCATCCTTCCTTCACGCCAATAGAGATCGCTGTCTGTGGCTCCCTTTCTGCCATCCACCCTTCTTTCCTTCCACTAGATATCATTGGTCCGTGGTTCCCCTTCTTCCATCCTCGTTTCTATCCACTCGAGTCTAGGCATTATTGGTCCATGGCTCCCCTTCCTCCATCAACCTTCCTTCCATCCACCAGGCGTTACTGGTCCGTGGCTACCCTATCCCAGTCCATCCACCCTTTCTTCCAGCCACCTGGTCCCTACCTGGTGGTCCCATTCATTAACCCTAACCCTACATCTTGTCTCATAATAGCCTATTAACCTTTGTGTCGACTCTTCACCTCCTTCCCTACTCTCCTACCCCCCGCTCCCATCTTCCCATAGAACAACATCAGTATGTAGCCTACCAGTGATGATTAGTTATATTTTTTCCTTGCAACTAAATAATGTGTGGAATATGATTTCCATGCATTTTTCCAATGAAATATCCATGATAGCATTTCCAAGTGACATAATAGTCCCCGCTATTTCCTGCGGACTTTGGCTGCAGGATTTGGTAAGTGGGTTGGTGGGGGGAGCGTTCCTGCTTTGTTACGTTTGGAAAGTAGTTTAGTTATAACCTACCCTATAGTGAACAACCTCCAAAAGACCCATAGGTCTATTCCTACTTACTTTCCTTTGTGTAAGTATATATTTATTGTCCAGTCTCTGTGCCACCCATCCTTACTCCCATTCACTCCCCATTCTCTACCCCCCCATCTCTCCTCCCTTTCAGTTCCCCGCACCTTTCCCTTCCCTCATCATACTTCCTTGACCCTGCCGAAGCTACAAACTTCCATTTCCTTCCCACTACCCCACGTCCTTCTTCACCCATCCCTCCCTCTCCTCTCCTTCTCTCCCCACTTCCCCGCTCCCTCCACTCCCATTCTCTCCCCTCTCTCCACTTCCCTCACCCCTTCATGATGGTACGTACAGACCCTCCCTTCCCTCACCACACGCACAATTTACACCACTTCTTGCCTTGATCCCACTCATCTCCATCAATCTCTTTCTACCCACACCATAATAGCCTACCCTCCCACCAGACATTAACCCTTCCATCCCAATCTCTTCCATCTTTTCTTATCCTAGTAACGTCTTCCTTCTCTTCACACTACATCAGTTAGACATTTTTCCTTCTTCCGTACCTTTTCCCCCTCCACCTTAATACATAATTCCTCACAAAGTTATGACCCTCCCATCACACTCTCTTTCACCATTTCCATCCACCAAAATATCATCTCTTCCTATATCTCATCAATTACCTTCTTCCCTTCCCCCCTTTCTCACCTTTCCTCCTTCCCTCCCTCCATACCTCCTCCTTCTGTCTTTCCTTCCTTCACTCTCATCTCGTTCTTTCCACAACTTTTCCAAACTTCCTTCTCCATTTACCCTGTCCCACTTCAGTAATGTTCTTAGCTTCTTCACTCTCTACGAACTGTCTCTTCGTCGCTGCTGCGTACCCTCTCTCCCTTCTCATTACCACCCATCAGCCCTCCAACTGAAGGTCTTTCATCTTGAACCACCCCTGTGCCCTGTCAGGGTGTAATTATAAAGTAATCATGGGGTTCGCCCTCCCATTCCCCGATTAAATCCACACCTGACACCACATACTTCTTTATATACTCATATCCTGAGGCCTTATTTCATCTCCAGAGCCTGAGCATTATTTTTTTCTTGAACCTGATTATTTTTTTCTTGATGTATTTGTCTCTGTATTTTTGCAACCTCTAAATGATATTTCCATCATTGGGACGACTTTCGATTGTGAATGAAAGATCTCTGTCTACCTGTCTATAGCTAGATGCCTTAAGGGATGGTCACAAACAAATCTCCACGCCACCACGTCCTCTGTCATATGGCTGCTCTCCTCCATCACACACACACCTCCATACCTCCCTCAAATATATATATATATATATATATATATATATATATATATATATATATATATATATATATTGAGCTTTACACCGTGTCCCCTTCTTCCGATGAGGGCTGAGGACTGTCCCTGAGTAGAGGACTTTGGTTTTTGGAGCATGTAGCACTTTACGACCGGACACCCTTCTTTATGTCTATCAATGACCCTTGGGTGGACCGAAACCTCCAACCCGTCAGTCAGAGCACTCTGACCCACAGCCACGGCAGCTACAACCAGTTAGGTGACAGGAGAGCGCTACCTCTCCCGACAAGGCAGCTTACCCAGGCATGGAGCAAACTCACGACTCCTCGGTTTCGAGTCAGGTGCTCTACCACTGAGCCGCCATGCCCTCCCCACAAATATATATATATATATATATATATATATATAATATATATATATATATATCCCTTCATCTCATCTTCGGCCTTCTCTTCCCCCTCTTCCCCTCCACCTCATGCACATACACTCTTTTATTCAGTCTCTCATTCTCCATCTTCTTTACATGGCCAAACCATCTTAGACTGCCCCTTCATATACGATGACGTCTTTGTCGTCATTAGGGCCTGGCCGTGAAAATATGCATTGAAGTGTTTGGTGTCTTTAACCCCTTAACCTCAGGCTTGTCTTGCTTTGACTTGCAGCTCCTGCTGGCATATTCGCCCTCCGACAGACTCTCTAAAAATATTTGCCAAAAATCAGTTATTAGTCCTAGAATATTAAAATCAAATATGCTTATGGCACATACCTTCAGCTTTCTCCTGGGGTGTTTGTTGAGCCTTCGTCGAGTACCGTAGGACTTGTGGAGACCTCTGAAGTTGGGTAACAAAGTCTCCACTTAACACTTCCCGAGAACCCGTAATATGATTACCACAGCCTGATATTATCACTAGAAACACTATTGTATGATTCTCAAATGGTTTGGAATCCATACTCCAAAAAAAAAAAAACACTAAAAGCAATGAAAATTATGAGTCCGTATATGACCTTCCTACTTGCGATCGTTCGCCGCTGGTGTTCTGTCATTTATTATTCATAAAAACACTCACAATTTATATTTCTATTACTATATAACATATATATCTACAGTCTTTGTCCATAAGTTTCCTTCAGTAATAGTAGTTTATTGTCACTGTAAGCATACAATTTCTTGTTCAGTAAAATATGTAGCATTCACTTTCTCGTCCTGTATACTAGCGTTGAGAGTGAATGTCACTTTCACCTTCACTCTCATAACTCATAGTAGTCATACATGCTAGAGTGAAACTTTCACTTTCATTACTCCTAGTATGCTCGTATTCTTATAATACTACTCATTTACATTTCTATTTACGTTTTCTATTTTATTTACATTATTTACATTTCTGTTTTATTTACACTGTGTTAGGCACTGTCACTTGCAGTAACTTATAAAACTATTTTCCACTGTTCACTTATATTTACATTCATTGCTTTCACTTGCTGTTTACACATTATTTACATTTCCACTTGCACTGTTTTACTCACCAGAAAGATCGTAGTCATTCTTTATCATTTGTCAGCCCTTTACCTCCTTCCACACGAGGTTTAGTATGGGGTAGAGGTCACAGGGGCCTTTGCATGGGGCTAAAAAGCGGCGGAATTTAGCAGGCGCGAATCTGACGTACTTTCACCCTGAAAGACGACAGTAAACTGATACTGGTGGCCTGCCTCCCTACTGCCTAGGGAGAGTGCAATACTGCCAACGTCAGCCTTGTGAGAGCTGTTAATATATAGCTATGAAATGATTGGCAGGAAATCTAGACAATACATAATAAATTAGGTAGTTCCAGGGGAATGTAAATATCACTTAGTCTTCTCCCTTCCCTCCTTATATGTATTTTTATTACGAGAATAGATTATACGGCATATTTCAAGGGGAAATAAACAGCGAAAATTAGCGAACGAGTGCACGTGAGGTGTTGTCAGGTGATAATTAGCCAATTCCAGGTGTATGGCACTATCACTTACCTTATTTCTTTTGTATATATTGGTATAAGAATAGGGCATAGGGCTTATTTCAATGGATGAAATCAGTGGAAAATTCCAGGAAAGATTTACTTAGCGTAGAATACAGTGTGGTGGCCTGCAATAATTAGGTAGTTCCAGGTGAATGTACATATCACTTAGGTGTCTCCCTTTCTTATACATATTTTTATTACGAGAATAGATTATACGGCATCTTTCAAGGGGAAATAAACAGCAAAAATTAGCGAACAAGTGCACGTGAGGTGTGTCAGGTGATAATTAGCCAATTCCAGGTGTATGGCACTCTCACTTACCTTATTTCTTTTTTGTATATATTATTTGGTATAAGAATAGGGCGTAGGGCTTATTTCAATGGATGAAATCAGTGGAAAATTCCAGGGAAGATTTACTTAGCGTAGCACGGCCGGGCAGGTGAGAGGAGAGAGTAATGGAGGGGAGGTAGGGAGGGGAGTCAAGAACGGGGAGAAACGGCTAATTTGTCAACAATGGATGGGAGTACAGATGAGATTAGGAGCAATGACTAGTGTTGGACATTGGCAGTACTGATAGATGATATAAGCCACCCCTTGAAAGCCGGGGCGAATTCAAAATAACACAGAATCACAAAAGTAATGCCCCGCACTATGATCCCTTGCTCCCAAGTGTCATGAAAGTGATGCCCTGCGGTTAAGGGGTTAAAGCAAAAAACCTTAGCAAGAAAATAAGTTTTCGGCCAATCTGCATCATTTTTAGAGGCATCATAGCTTGCCTGATGCTCATCAAAAGTAATGAGTTGGCAATTGTGGGTCCTGATACCAGCGAGAAAGCGGACAGGTTTTTCAGTACCAAATGGGCTGTGAGTGGGGAAGGCACTGTGCAGATTGGTTCCTTTAAATCTCCTTTATTACCCCCATCCTGGCCGTGCAACATATTTTAGTGCTTATGTATAGTTTTTGGACACTGTTGTGATTAGATTTGGTGTTTGCAATAGGAAATTTGGTATTTGTGAAGCAATCCTAGTCATTATCAGCCATTTGCCCACCAAAGATTGTGTTACTGTTTCTAATCAACTACACTGCCTCTACCCTGCACCAAATGTGTGTATTCAATTATGAAAATAGTGACAGTAAATCATGTGAACATAGTGTGCATATCTAGTGTACAAGGAACTGGTGAAATACGTGCAGGAGCTTAGAGGGAGGCAGGAAGCTGCCCTGCAGTCATGACATGGTGTGGGTACACCGTAGTTTTTTGCATTTTTCTCGAAAAGTGGGAGGCATAGGAGAACCGTTCTCATCTCAAATGAAAGCCCATGAAATTCTGCATAAGACAATAAAATTAAAACATAACACTGACGAGAAAAGTGTCTCGCTAGAGCTCTTCCAATAAAAACTCCGTTGTCTGTTGGAAATAGGTTTTCCTTTTTTGCTTATTACTCGAAAACAATACCTCGTATCAAAATGCCCCCTAATCCAATCGAGAGCTAATAAAATTCCCTTCCCAGTGATGATATAACATGTACAGATTAATTAGTAAACATTCGAGTTATGATGTTGAGAAACGAGATGAATGTTCCTGAATGTTTATTGTATTCACACGGCCCTAACGTAAGTATAGTGATTTTCTTTTTGTGCCCTTGTTTATGCTTATGATGTAGAACAAACATCGATGAATAGGAATATGTGGGTTTTGTGGCAAAATAGATATGTTTGGGTGGTGAAAATAAGCCAAGAATACACTTTTTTTAAGTGCGCAGCGGGCAGGCGGAGGGAAGGGGAGAAAAGCCTATATGTCATGGAACACATAACTTTTTAAAACTTACCGCGTGCAAAAGGGTATATATATATATATATATATATATATATATATATATATATATATATATATATATATATATATATTCCTTCACCTCATCCTCGGTCTTCTCTTCCCCGTCTCCCCCTCCACCTTACGCACATACACTCTTCTAGTCAGTCTCTCATTTTCCATCTTTACATGGCCAAACCATCTTAGACTACAGCAATTCTTTCAAGTCTTTCACTCACATCCAAATCAACATCACAATGCTCCTTCACTTCCTCATGTGTTTCTCTCTCTCTCTCTCTCTCTCTCTCTCTCTCTCTCTCTCTCCCCAAGTAAAACATTCACATCAACATCGCAACGCTCCTTCGCTTCCTCATTTGGTTGTTTCTGTTTCTGCAAATAACTCCACATGCTACTCTGACATGACTCATATCCACTGCTCTCACTTTTGAATTCTTTACTGACGAAATTATCAAGGTCGGAGTTGCACGTGAGGGTTAGAGAAACTGGAGGTAAGGGAGAATCATCGGGATGGTAGGTAGTGAGTTTGAGATGGGGGGAGAGGAGAATACAGCATAAAGGACGGTTGAGCCTTCTTTGATAATAATATTTAATTTACAAGCATTTTTATTATTATTCCTGTTACTAGTAGTAGTAGTAGTAGTAGTAGTAGTAGTAGCAGTAGAGTCGCACGTGGGAATTAGGTAAGTGGGAGGTAAGTAAAAATTATAGGATCAACATTGTGAAACAAGGAAATGTGTGCTTTTAGTGAGGGCAACTGCAGAAATACGTGTATTTTCCTCTGGTCTGTAAGAATATTGAAAGAAGATTCAACCATAGTCGCGTGTGACGAGTATGGAAATGATAGATAAATGAGGATGATGGAAAAAGTAGGCAAGTGAGACTGACAAAAGGGAAGTGTGTTTTTACAAGGGACGGTGCGTATTGACTCTGGCTGAGAGGCTTTATGTAGGAAAAATTTTATTTTTTGAGGCACATGTGAGGATTATGGAAATGGGCAGAAAGTTGAAATCATGGGAACGGTAAGAAAGAGAGACAGAGAGGAGGAACGGGGTGGGGGTGGGACACTGCATAAGTTTTTATATCGGACAACTGCAGATATAATTCTCTCTCTCTCTCTCTCTCTCTCTCTCTCTCTCTCTCACACACACACACACACACACACACACACACACACACACACACACACACACACACACACACACACACACACACACACACACACACACACACACACACACACACACACACACACACACACACACACACACCACTAAAAGAGATGCTTATCGTTGCACGCCGACTAAAATGAACAAAAGGACAACTAATCAGCGGGTATTGAGCCCCCATCCAGATAAGAGAGAGAGAGAGAGAGAGAGGGTGGACTGTGACTGCGAGACAATGGGAGAGAAGCCACGAGATGATAGGAGTCGAGGCACAAAGCATTGTAGTCCATTATATTCAGTCGACCTACCCTTTCAGGACTAAAGGATATTTTGGGGCTTTGCTTTTCCAGTGTGTAGAGACAAACTAAAGGGGAAGAAATCGTTAAGACATTTTCTGTTTCTTCTCTCACCATCCTTCTCCCCTTCCCCTTGTTATATGTCCCTTTCCCCCTTTCCATCACTTTCATAGGTAAAGGTTATTCTTGAGCATTTACTCTCCAGTCATTATGGACCTAATGACGCAATGAAAATTATTGCTTGAGGATGGTTCCCCCCCCCCCATATATATATATATATATATATATATATATATATATATATATATATATATATATATATATATACACACACACACACACGAGCATAATGCCAGCACAAACACACTCTTTCAAAAACTGAAGGTTCTTAATGCAACAACCACATCCTCTCCAGTCTATACAGAGAAACAGAAACAGAAATGTCTTGGAATTTTCTCAGATTTTCTCTCGCTTTTTCTCTCCTAAAACACACACACACACACACACACACACACACACACACACACACACACACACACACACACACACACACACATTGTTCTTCTTTACAGTTGTCCCATTCTTAATGTGTGTGCCTGTGTGGAGGAGGGTATTTGCGTGTGTGTGTGTGTGTGTGTGTGTGTGTGTGTGTGTGTGTGTGTGTGTGTGTGTGTGTGTGCCATGATGAGGTTATGTGTGATTCTGTATGCGTGAGTGTGTGTGTGTGTGTGTGTGTGTGTGTGTGTGTGTGTGTGTGTGTGTGTGTGTGTGTGTGTGTGTGTGTGTGTAAATGCTTATTTTTTTCCTTTGTGTGTTTTGTGAGGTGAGTGCATGTGGGGAGGGTGACTGCGTGTGGATGAGGTTGGTTTGTACCGAGGTGTCTCAGTTAATTTGGAGTGCATTGTACGAATTCCAAAAGCCGCGTAATCATGCATAATCCCTAAATATATAGAGGATGTTAGTCAGTTTGATGGAAAAAATTCTCCAAAGCAATTCATAACACATTTCGCTTTGTCAGTGCAAGTTTTACTTTTAGTTTAGTGATTAAATGTATGGTAGCTTTATGAGTTAACAGAATTAACACAGAATCTGATACACACCAATGCTGCCTGCTGATGGGATATTTTCGTTTATTAGCTACGTGGGAGGAGTTATGGGAACTACCTTTATATTTTGTTGGGGAGGTGGTTCGTAAGAATTTATGGGAATCTGTATGTAACAAGTCCACATGAAAAATTTATCATTAGTAACAGGATGTAACATTCAATAAAAGTGAAGTGACAACTGCAGCTGCTAAGGCTACCTGCACCCGTCTAATTTCTATGTATCTTGGTGCACCTTTGACTATCACACTGCTAGAGGACACAGCTGAACTATCGCACTGACAGTAGACACAGTTGGACTATCACACTGACAGTAGACACAGCTGGACTATTACACTGCTAATAGACACAGCTGGAATTACACTGACAGTAGACACAGCTGGACTATCACACTGACAACAGACACAGGTGGACTATCACACTGACAGTTGACACAGTCCCTACTTGTGCCAGCGCCAGGCTGGTAGTCCCCTTTCATCTTTTGATAAATGTGGCATCCACATACCATTCAACTTTTAATAACTTGGATGCTGCAGAAATTGATTGGAGTACATTAAGTCAAGAGCGATGGTCGAACATTTCGAGTTGATAACCTTAAGTCAGTGAAAAGATTAAACCTATTGGTGAACAGCCCTTTCTTATCATTCACTCGTTAGCTCTGCCTTTCCTTCGTCTCTTTCTAAAGTACCCATTGAAATATTCACTACAATGAATGCAGTACATACAAAACTGAGGAACTGCTTCACATCCAAAACACGGGAAATGGATCACGTGCAAAACTCAGGAATTGCTTCGCATAGAAAACTCATGAATTACTTCATTCTAAAGTAAACTAAAGCAGTTCTCCACATTTAGCATGGTGCAGGCTTCCCATCAACATGAGAAACGAAGTACATTTTTTTTACAAAGATTCGTGAATGAAAAAGATTTCATAAAAATCAGTATTACTACAAAAAATTCTTCTTCGTATAGTTAAAATCATTGTAAATAATGAGTGGCAATTTTTTAAAAAGAAATGATATTTTATCTGTATGAATCGGCGGGAGAAATCAGCTAAGACATGGGACTTTCTGTTTTACGAAGCCTGATACACACTTTAAGCCTGAGAAAGTTCGTAAATATAGACCAGGTATTTTGTTTATGAAGCACTACACCTAAACTGTAGAATACACAAATTTCATTTTGCAACCAGATTATTCATTCTAGGAGTCAAGTGCAAGGTAGCAGCATGAGTGAAGACAATAGAATATATAACATTCTTTTACACAAGCTAGATCCGTGTTCTAAATGGCTGTGGACATTTAGTAGAACCTTTTTCTTCTCATTTTACATTGTACATTACACCTCCCGACTCTCTTGTATGCTATTGCTGCAAACTAGTAGGCTATAACTGTCATAATAGAGCAGGGGACCTTAACCTTCTCTGTACAGACCCCTTATGGATTGCCCATCATGTCCGGACATCTCTCTCGCCAGTTTGTCGAAATCGTCATTACCAGTCCCATCAGGAGCCAGTATGACTTCAAAAGATGTCAATAGGTTTTACTTTACATATGGATAACTAGAGATAGAACAGAAAAGATGGTAATTAGAATTTTATCCTGCTCATTTTCAAATGACATTTATTTTACTTACCGTATTTAGAGAACGAGTCCCATACCTCCAGATTTTGGTTCCCATACCCCGGTATGGATACCCCCGGTTAAGAACCCTTGTACTAGAGTAATGTCGTATCCAGCACTTTCGAAAAGGGGGACATGATTCTTGGTGGAACTACCACAAGCTTGAATTCCAGCTAGCTCATTAACAAATTTCTCATAATTAATCGTCAGTCCACTCAATTCATTTGTGTAAGATGTTTATTGCATATATTTTGGTAAATCAAAATGTACAGTACTTTAATAAGTAATTCACTGGGGGGGGGTACGCCCCATCCCTCATCCGTCCCTGAAAATCTGTTAAAGTTTAATCTGTATACTAAGGAAAAGTTACTAAAGCCTCCTATGTCACCTGGAATATGAACTTCAGTATCGAGATAATTATACCTTTTCACTGTAACCAGCTCCAGTTTTTCGTTCTTTTGCAATTTATTTACGTAACCCAGTGACAGAAAAGACATGACTATGGCTTTGTATTCATTCCGTAGCATTTCTTCGTGACAGGCATCATTTTCTAGTGTTAATCTCTTGTAATAACCCGGTATTCAAGATGGAGATTTGGAAATTTTAGGCCATTTTAAACTGTTACCAGTGAGCGAGCGCAGCGAGCGAGGCGATATTTACTCTGCCTTCATCTGAGAAATAAGGGGCCCGAACGCCCCGGCTAGACCCAATATGACACGGCCCGACCGCAATGGTTTTCAGAGGCTAATACAGTAATTGTTCTCCTATGTGAGATAGAGAAGAGATTCTTTTGGCAGATAGTAGATATATTCAATAAATATTGTTTTTAGCTATATGTTTACTCATTCGACCAAGGAAACCCCATGGAATCCCAGCTTTTCAAAGGAATGTACCGAGGGCTTCAATTGACATTGAAATGGGATTTACAAAGATTTCCTGTCGGAACAGTATGTTTTCTTGCATGAATTATAGCAATTGAATATCGGATATTGCGCTCATAATTTTACATGAACGTTTTTTCAATGGTTCAGGGTCGAAATCATCAAGGGTAATCACCCCATTTCTGGGTTTTATCAGTCGCTCAATAGCAAAGAGTATACCGACGCCGTTCGTTGACAAGGCAAGTTGAGAGCAGAGAACTGAACATTGCGCGTGTAATATATGATACGGTGCCTCGCTATATTCATATCCAGAGACAAAACGAGAGAGAGAAAAAAAAGTGAGAAAATAAATATTTTAGCTCAATTATTTTCCTGTAATTGTTCAACTACTGCACCAGGAATAAAAGTTTACACCAAGATGAAATTATGATGATATACGTATGTACAAACGCTCGATCGCTCGTCACGCGCTCACAAAGCGAGCTTTATGGGGGTACAGAGTATAGTAACTATGGAGGGAGCTACACATAGTTACTTCACATGACAGTCAGCCTTACATTTTCGTAGAGAATTAGGGGATTTGGGCTTTGTTTAATTTGGGTATTATTATTATTATTATTATTATTATTATTATTATTATTATTATTATCATCATCATCATCATTATGATGATGATGATGATAGTTGTTGTTGTTGTTGTTGTTGTTGTTATTATTATTATTATTATTATTATTATTATTATTATTATTATTATTATTATCATCCATCATCATCATCATCATCATCATCCGAACCTCCTTTCCCACCTTAGGGCAGGGTGAGGAGTAATGTCCGGACAGCCCAAATTTGCTCAGTCCAATGGGCCACGCTTTCATTCGATCACCATTTAAGCCCCCGGAATCCTGGCTCTATCTGATATGCCAAAAACGTTCACGACGTTCTGTAGCTTCACATAAACGTATCCGATAGAGTCAATCCGGACGCCTTCACGTTAAAAAAGGGAGGCAAATCCCTGATCATGCACTTCTCACAATATTCATCCAGCCAGCTAGATCTCTTGTCAGTCCCTTAGCCTCACCGACTTCCAAACCTCTCTTCCTCACACATTCATCCGCCACATCCCTCCAGCTTCTCCTTGGCCTACCTCGCCTCCTCCCTCCTTCAAATTCTCTCAGATATTATTACTATTATTATTATTATTATTATTATTATTATTATTATTATTATTATTATACTGTATTATCAATACTTCGAGCAGATGGGTATCATTTTTGGCAATGCGTCCTGTATCGTTGCTCTAGAGTCCTAGACTCAGGCTGTGTGTGTGTGTGTGGGTGGGTGGGTGGTTTAACTCTTGGGTTATTTCTTGAATTTGTTTGCAACTTCCCAGGTGAGTTCGGCTGGTCGCTGGGAAGGTTAGTACAGTTTTGCAACCATGATTTTTAATGGGGTCAGCCCTACACCTTCTTACTAAATCAAAAGTTCTCAGTTATGGTGAAAGAAGTGCAGACGTGGCTTTGATATTTCAGTACATGATGTACAATGGACTCTCACCCGTAATACCAAATTCTGGGAACGTGGCTCCTCCAAACCTGTATCGGTAGAACGGTGGCCTGCAGTCCTAATGGATCCAGGTTCGAATCCCCGGTGGGGCAGTGAACAGTTTAAGGATTTGAATTTCATAAATAGCAGACTTTACTGATCTATCTGAAGACCCTCCGACATGTAAAAACATACCTTCCAATATCATACACCAATCCTGTATGAGACAGCCCTAGCATATATTCAATATGGTCAGTGGATGAGAGCGCCGAAGTGGTGGCATGTGAAGTTGTATGGTATATAGGAGGACTACTGGGTCTTGTGAGCAGACTGTAAAGGCTAAGCCCAGAGTCGGACACATAAAAGAAACAAAAAGGATACTTGGGGTCAGTCCCCTTACTAAGAATTAAAACAATCAAACGTACAAGAGAGTGAGCACATGGATTTCAATGAAACTTTTCAGGCCAGTTCGCCTGGTTTCCCATCCCCGCCTCCGGAGGGGCTCGGAGACGAGTACTGTTTTCACTCAGTCTGTCTGCCTGTTTGTTTGTTTGTCTGTCTGCCTATCTGTCAACAACTTTACGCGAAAACTAATGGTGCGATTTTGACTAAAATTACAGGGATGATGGGCTATGACCTGACCACTTAATTAAATTTTGGGCCAAATAGGGCCAAGGCTCAGGCTGTAGGCCTAAAAAATGTAAAAAAAAAAAAGGGGGAGGAGAGGTAAAAATATTTTTTTCGCCGTAACTCCTTTCAAATTCGTCATATCGACATGAAACCAAAACCTAAAGGCGCATCTTTCAGATCTGCATCCTATAACATGCCTCATTACATCAGAGGGGTAACCCCCCAGTTAGCGGCAGGGAGGTCAATGTCAGGTGGGTCTGGCCTAAAATTTCAAATGGCCATAAAATCGTCAATTCTCACCTGATTTACTCCAAATTTGATATATGACATCTTTGACTAGACATCCTGTTGTGTTTACATGTTAGCACTAAAATGACTGCCGAAGACGGGTTTGCTGTGCCTTGGCACAGCTTCTTGTTCACTGATAATGGTTTCCACTACATAGGCCTATAGTTTCCTACCATTATTTTTAGGAGGGGAAAAACCCTCTCACCAAATTTAATATTCTCCGAAAGAGTGAAAGGGCAAAAGATATGGCCTTTAAATCGTAATGCAAGTTGTACAATGGACACTCATCCGTATTAAGATACTTGGGAAGCGTGATCCCCGCCCCCCCCCCATGATTCTTGAGAGGTCAAACCCCTCTTAGATATAATAACTGTCAAAAAGAGGAGAAAGTTTTGAAAAACTAACCCAGGAAAGTTCGTCTGGTTTCTCCGAAGGCCTTCCATTATATATTTAATGTTTCTCTCTATCTATTGCCAGACGCCTTAATCTCGTAAGAGGTGGCCACAAACAGATCACCTCCATGATGCCCTATCGCCTGCCATTTCACTGCCCTCTCCCTACCTCACACTCCCCTCTCTCATATACCTCTCCATTCCATCCTTCCATCTCATCCTCGACCTCCCTCTTCCCCTCCCCTCCTCCACCTCACTCACATACACTTTCTTCAGTTTCTCGCTCTCCATCCTCTCCACATGGCCAAACCGCCTCCATGTATTAGTCCTAACGCATTCTATCACATCTACATCCATACCACAACGCTCCTTCACTTCGACACTAGTCAGTCTGTCTCTTGTCGTAACTCCACATGCTCCTCTCAAATAATTCATTTCCACTGCTCTCACTCATGACTTGTGTCCTTCCAACAAGGTCCAAGCTTCACTTCCATATGTTAATGTTGGTATCGCAATACTATCATGCAGCGACATTTTAACTTCCATACTCACTTCCCTATTTCTTATCACTGCTTTCAAACAGCCAAGGACATTTCTTCCTTGTTGTACCCATTCAAGCATTTCACCTTCCACACTTCCATCCTTACTCATCACACTACCCAAGTACTTAAATGCACTCACATTTTCCATTTCCTCTTCATCCATCCTCTTTGTACAATCAGTGATTTAATTTCTGTCGAAGATCATAGCTTTACTCGTCCCTACATTAACCTTTAAATCCGTTTTTTACACACTCTCCCAGGCTCATTAACCAAGCCTTGCACTTCCTCTTACTCCTCATTTAACAACATAGTTTCATCTGCAACAACAGTGCAGGATGTTTCCAAATGCTGCCCTCACTCATTAGGGCAGCTCCAACATCCACTGTCCTACCTTGTATCCCTTTTATAACCCCTTCCATTTATAGACTGAATAACCATGGAGACATGACACATCCCTGTTTCAGTACAACATTCAGATAGAACAGCTCAATCAGTTCTCTACGGACCCGCACTGCAGCCTTAGCACCTTCACAGTGTATTCTTCACAGCACTGAACAGCTTCTCATTTACTCCATATATCCATAATACTTTCCACATTCCTTGTCTATCTACTCTGTCATATACTTTCTCCAGACCCATGAAGCCCGCATACACCTTCTTTCCTATATGTATAAACATACACTAGTCCTCCATTATCTAGATGAATACCCTTCACATGGTCGGAACAACTCTGGTCTTTTGTTGCAGCTAATGTCAGATGATTTTATTCCTCTGATCAGTTGAAGCCTGAAAGTGTTAATTCTATCACCATTAACCCTCACACAGTCATTACACCTTTAGTTTTCTACCAGTGTTTCGCGGCCTTTTCAGGCTACTGTGCACCTGCTGCTGCGGAGGGCAGCAGTTTCAAGTGTTGTAATTGTACGGTGAAAATGACCAGTGTTCAACGATTTGTCCCTCCCCCCCCCTCTCGTCTGCAGTGTTGTTTTAGTTGCAAAGGACTGGCTTGAAAACTATGCATCTGCTTACAGCATTGCACCACTGCAGTTGTATACCTTTTTTTTTTTTTTTAAGGAAAACATGAGTTTGTACTACCTCTCACTACAAATTAGGTCCATTTATCAACCGCGCTTCCCGCTATTCGAGACTGACGAATAGCTACTTCGACGCCAGATGACTCCCTCTTGATGCTTTCCCCGTGTTGCAAAGTCAATGGGGACAATCATTTAAGACGAAAACACCCTTGTAGAGGCGACATGAAGTTAAAATAGGCTGTGATCCAATTACAACCATCCTGCCAAATTATATCGCTTTTTTATTTTTTATTTTTTCAGTTTCGGCTGTACGACACGTATTTACAAACTGACAGACAGTCAGTCAAACAGACAGATGGGTAAAATTATGGTATATTTTATTCCAGCTTATTTGAACCTATTTAATTGAGCTGAGAGTGAGTCATAGGATCCTGAGCGAGTTACTGACTAGCTTGATGAACGTAAAACTATCTTTAAAATCCTCTAAAACTAACTTGATGGTGATGAATACTACCTGTGGGAGTTCAGGCATTTTGTTCATGAGCACCTGTACTTTTTTTTGTAATCTAAACTGACTGCCTCTCTCTCATTAAATCAATAACAATTACTCTTTCACTCATAAAATCATGAAGACAGTACTTTATTATCCAGTTCCAGCCTTTTGAGATGAAACACCTTTAATGCAGCCAAATCAGCTTTTAACCCGCCCCGTCCCGGAGACGTGAATTCACCTCCTCATATGATGTGCACTCATATCCCGGAGACATAAACTAACGCGGCAACATTGCAAGGTCCCTAATTTGCACAATTTTCAATTTTCGCTAGTGATTTCACGAGTGATTATTGGCACGTATACATGGGACACCTTCCTCTATTACTCTATAAGATGCCAAGCAGGGACAATGCCTTACACCGCATAACCTCTCCCCCCCCCCTGCACGCCATGGTCTCGGCAATTCACCTGTTAGCAGTGACCTGGCCAATAAAGACATTCAGGGCCAGAGTGATTCCCCAATCGATGACAATGTGGAGGACAAAGTTTACATAGCATTAGAGGAAGAAACAGTCAGAAATGATGATCAGGTAATGTGGGAAAAAAAGGTCATGAATGGTGATGAGTTAGTGAGCGAAACAATGCTTATAATGCCTATATTACTGTTTGAAAACCAATATACTCTTGTACTACATATAAATTCGTACCAAGTAAATAAATAAATAGTGTTTATGAGTGGATAAAATAGTTACCCTCCCATAGAACTCGTTTTCTTTGGTGCCAGCCTGTTAGAAAGCCCAGTCAGGTAAGGAGGCACTCGTACCTGGATCGAGTATTTTAAACCTCAGGTGAGTGATTTCTCTATGAATTTTCGATGTTTCTCACCAAAAGCGAATGTTTGAGCCTAAAAAAAAAAAAAGGTCCAAAAATGTCGGGACTGGGGCGTACCACCGCCCAGAAAATGTTGGGAAGGGGCGGGTTAAGATTCTTTTAGAATGACTGCTTTTTAGTTTAATTTATTCTTGCTACCTTCAGACGATTTTATTCAGATTGGGTGAGCCTTGGAAAGGGTACATATAGCCTTCATTAACCCTTCCTTGAATAGACATCTTTCCTTAATTAGGTGAAGTCGTATGGTGGTAGCAAGAGTAATAGTCTCATCTGATTGTACGCTTCACAACGGTTGATTTTAAATTCCATGTCAGTACCTCAGGTCTAGATGTTAATTGGCTGGGACAAAAAGAGGTGGCTTCACAAAAAGGACCCTCGGGCATTTCAACCCCTAATCAGTAAGGATTTCCCTTTTCCCGACGTGCACTCCTTGCTTCAGTGTTCTGCGCAGGAAATTTTAGTCTCCCAAATTTAGGTAAGTTAAGTTCCTTATAACTGTGGTGTAAATCTGGTGCTTTCATAAGTGAGTAAAGGTAAAAACAGATGCGGTAAAACACTGCCCAGGAAAAAAATAGTGCATCAGAATTAGTATGGGGGGTAAAATAGAAATTTCATAAATGAGTAAAAACGAAAATCAGACATTCCAGAATAACACAGAGGAGAATTTAGTCCCCGAAATAAGGCGTGTTCTTTTTCATACATGAAGCTCTCTCTCTCTCTTTTTCTCTCTCTCTTTTTTTATAAGACTAATATGCTCTAAAAATAAGCTACAGGAAAACTTAGACTCAAGAAATATGTCTCACCAATATGATATTAATACAGGGTGACCCCCAAAAAACTCCCACATTTCGAAAGGCTGTAGCACTGGCAGTAGTGAGGCAGGAGGGGCGGGGCTATGGTCTGTTGGTAGCCCAACCTCAACTGTCCTCAGTTGCAACATGGCGTGGTCGGGAGCACACCGTGCGTTCGCTGTCGAAGCATTCTTCACAAACAACCGTTCCGTGATTGCTGTGCAGAGGGCCTTTTGAAGACGTTTCAGTATTCCACAGAACCAAAATGTTCCAGATCGGAAAACCATCTTGCAGTGGGTTGAGAATTTCAGGGCAACAGGCTCAGGTTTAAAAAGAATATCACCTGGCTGACCTAGGAGCGCTCGTACGCCTGAGAATATTGAAGCATTGAGGCAATCTGTTGTCCAGTCTCCGAGAAGTTCTGCGCGGAAGCAAGCTTTAGCTGTTGGGATATCCCAGGAAAACTGCAAGGAGAATCTTACACAAAGACCTTCACTTCCATCCATACAAAATGATGGTTGTGCAAGAACTCAATGTGAGAGACTGGATTTGCCGCAGGGAGTTATGCGAGAACATTCTGCAATGTGTTCTGGAAGATGCTGTTCTCTTGTGCAGTGACGTAGCTCATTTTCATTTGAGTGGCTCTGTAAACTCATCGACCCCAAACTCTTGAAGCCCTGAAGGTTGCAACTCAGCAGGAGGTAGCCGCTGTTCCACCCGACATGACCCGTCGAGCCATGGCAACCTTCAGAAATCGCCTCCAAGCGTGTATAGACAATGACGGCCACCATTTGGAGGATGTCATCTTTAAAACATGATGAATAAAAACTGTATTGAATGAAGTTTCATGTGTGCAAATAATATTTTGATTATCTTTAACCAGTTTATTTTTCATTTACCTTTGAAATGTGGGAGGTTTTTTGGGTCACCCTGTATATGCAGTTCAGTACCCTTGTCAGCCACTGTGTACGTTATCCTATTCTTATTGTCAAGGACTTTTTGTGTCACTATTGCAGTATACGGTATATTCCTTACCTATCCTAACCATTTCCCCTACTTATCCAACTTATATCATTCTCTCTTACATACCCCTTTATTTCCTCTTCCACCACCACCCTCTCTCTCTCTCTCTCTCTCTCTCTCACACACACACACACACACACACACACACACACACACACACACACACACACACACACACACACACACACACACACACACACACACACACACACACACACGCACACACACATCAGACGAAATTATGCTTAACTCCCATCACATCATAACCGCAACACAGATCTCTCCTTCCCCTGCACCTTCCCCTCCTTCCCTTCCCTTCCCTTCCCTTCCCTTCCCTTCCCTTCCCTCCCTCCTCTTACCTTCTTCCTACTTGGCAAATCATCTCTCCTCCCGTTCATGCCTACAATGCCTTCACTCCCTCCCTTCCTTCCATTTCTTCGTTCACTTTCATTACTCCTTCCCTTCACTTCCGTCCTTATTCCCCTTCTCTCTCTCTCTCTCTCTCTTTCCTTCCTTCCTTCCTTTATTTTCTCTAATCTTTCTCCTTTCTTCCTCTCCTTTCCTTTTACACTTCTTCCCTTTCATTTCTTCCTTCATTCCATCCTTCCTTTCGTTTTTTCTTCTCTTTCCTTCCTTCATCCTTTCCTTCCTCAATTTATATTACTCTTTCCATTCATTCTTACCCCACCTCCCTCTGCTCCTGAGTATTAACAATTCATTCCCTTTCCTTCTCTCACTTCCCTCCTTCCTCTTCATTCCTCAGACTCACTCGCCCCAGCCACGCACCATATCATCAACTACCATCCCTCTTATGATTACTTCTGCCTCTACCTGTTTCTCTTTAACTAGTGCTCCATAAAAAATCCTGGCTCATTCCCTCCCGTCCCTTATCCTGGCCCCGCTAACTGTATGGTGTGTGCTGGGTGTACCACATTCATTATAGTCAGGACTTGGGTTACCTAAAAAGAACTGACAAGCGTTTTGCTTCGCCGGACTTTCAAAAACGCAGACACCGCCGCTTTTGGCATCATCATCATCATCATCATCATCATCAATATCATCATCATCATCATCATCATGACCCAATTTCCATCTATTACAGATGTTTGTGTTTGTGAGAGGGAGCCAGGATTTCATAGGCTTGAATGATACGTGGATGACTGTACAGCCCATTCCAGTGGACATGCTGCTGATACATCTCTCACTTTGTTTTACTTTGGTTAGGGTTTACAGTTAGAATGATGAAGATGACGGAAGGTGAAATATTAACAGCATGTCTACTGAAATGCATAGCAGTCATTTACACATCACTGAATCCTGGCTCCATCTCACGAGCTTAAACTTTATTACCCCTCTCACGGTTTTCATACGCGTTTGACGAGTATGATCTACTCCCCTCCCCTCACGGTTTTCATACTCATTTAGACGCATATGAACCACTGGATAAAAAAAAAAAAAAAAAAAAAAAAGGCGTATGATCTGCTTTCATACGCATTGTAGGCTCGTGTGTCTGGTGTGCCTAACAGTAAACGTGTGTCTCGCTGGTCTAAGTTGCTAGTGACAATCTCTTGCTTTTTGTATCTATTACAATTAATCTCGGTTTTACTGGGGCCAGAAAATAGAACTATAACAAATTTTCGTGTGTTCTATACACTATATAATGAAAAATTTGATAATATAATGAATAATTAGTGACGAGTAAGAGAATAAGTGTATAACACTTTCTTACGATGCAGCACCAGCTGTTCCTCTCCCCGGCCTTTCCCTCCCTCTGTCTCGCAGTCTACCTATCATCCACAAATGCCTTACAGTACACTTACATTTCCAAAAATATTAACAAGAAGCGGTGCCAAGGCACAGCATACCCGTCCCCTGCAGTCATTTTAGTGCTGACGTATAAACACAACAGGATATCTAGTCAAAGACGTCACATGTCATGTTTGGAGTAAATCGTGTGAAAATTGGCAACATTATGCCTGTCTGAAATTTTAGGCCCGACCCACCTGACATTGACCCACTTACAGTTAACTGAGGGGTGACCCCCCTGATGTAATGAGGCCTGCTATCGGATGCAGATTTGAAAGATGCAACTTTGCGTTTTGGTTTCATGTCGATATGACGAATTTGGAAGGAGTTATGGGGAAAAAACGATTTTCACCCATCCCCATAAATATAGATAGATAGATAGATACATAGGTATAGATAGATAGATAGATAGATAGATATCTTGGAAGGAGGTGTCATCGAGACTAATGTGGGTGAAAGCAAAATCTGAACGTGAGTTGTGGGTGTTTGTGAATGCATATGGGCCTAGTAGTGAAAGGGATGAAGAAGAGAGGGAGTCTTTCTGGAATGATGTTGATGAGTGTCTGCAGAGTGTTGAAGGGAATGTGAATGTGGTAATGAATGGAGATCTGAATGCTAGAGCAGGAAATGTAGCAGTTGAAGGTGTAGTTGTATGTATGGTGTGCCTGGAAAAAATAAAAATGGGGAACAAATGATAATGGTTGTTCGTTGAGTTTAGAGATGGTAATTGGAAATACCTTGTTTGAGAAGAAAGATATTTATAACTATACACGGGTGAGACAGGAGGGTGGAAGGGTTGTTGATAGAGCATTGATGGACTATGTGGTTGTGTCCAAGAATGTAATAGGAAGATTGTTGGATGTGAGAATTTTGAGAGGGAAGGGTGGAGGTATGTCTGACCAATACCTGATGGAGGGAAAGTTGAGAGAGTAGGTAAGAGATAGGCGAGAGCTAGGACAGTTAGGTGTGGCAGGGAGGTTTTGAATGTGAGCGAGTTGGATAAAAGAGAGAAAATGATAGGAGTATCAGGAGAAACTGAAAGATGAGTGGAACGCAGTGAAAGATCAGGAGAATGGCAGTGTGGTGGAGGAATGGCAGTTGTTTAAATGTGCTGTGGTGGGGCATGCGGTAGAGGTGTGTGGTGTGAGGCGAGTGGGTGGTGGTGTAAGAAAGGGAAGTGAATGGTGGTGCGAGGCAGTAAGTATGGCTGTGGCTGAGAAGAGACGTGCATATGATGTGTGGCTGCAGAGGAAGGATGGGTGTCATATGAGAGGTATAAGGAAAAGAGGAAGAGGGCGGGAAAGGATGTGCGCGATGTTACAGTAAAGTGGCAGCAAATGAGAGGTGGGGTAGGCGGCTGACTGAGAATTTTCAACAGAATAAGAAAATGTTTTGGAAGGAGGTGAATAGGGTACGAAAGGGAGAGTCTGGGAAGGAAAAGCGAGTAAAAGCAGAGGATGGAAGGATGTTAATTGAGATGGATGCAGGTAGGGGGAAATGGGTAGAGTATTTTGAAAGATTGTTAAAATGTAGAGGAGGAAAGGGAGGCTGAGATTGTGGCGGACGGAAGGGTGCAAGGAATAAATGTGTTGGGAGAGTTGAATGATTCCTTGATCACGAACTAGGAAGTGGAGAAGGCAGTAAAGGATATGAAAACAGGGAAAGCTGCAGGTATAGATGAGTATCCTGTGGAATGCCTGGAAGGTGGTGGAGCGACTATTGTTGACTGGATAGTAAGGTTGTTGAATGTGTGTTTTGTGCAAGGTATGGTGCCAATTGACTGCGCAAGTGTTTGTGTGGTCCCATTGTATAAAGGTAAGGGTGATAAGTATGAATGTACTAGTTTTAGGGTTATAAGTCTGTTGAGTGTTGTTGGTAAGGTGTATGGTAGAGTGTTAATTAAGAGAGTTAGAGAGGGTACAGAGGGAGTGATTGGTGATGAGCATTGTGACTCTTGGAGAGGAAGGGGATGTGTGGTTCAGGTGCTTGCTGTGAAATAGGTGTGTGAAAAGTATTTAGCGAAAGGTAAGGATGTGTTTTGGGCATTCATGCATTTAGAGAAAGCGTATGATAGAATCCATATGGAGGATTTGTGGACTGTTTTAAGATGGTATGGACTTGATGGTAGGTTACTAAAAGGAGTAAAAAGTTTTTACATAAATAGTAGCGAGTGTGTAAGAGTGGGAAATACTGTGAGTGATTAATTTCCCGTGGGAGTGGGGCTGCGGCAAGGATGTGTGATGTCACCTTGGTTGTTTAATATTTATATAGAAGGTGTTGTAAGGGAGGTGAATGCAAGAATGTTAGGTGGAGGTCTGAGTCTGGTGAATGTTGATGGTAGAGAGTGGAATCTGAAGCAGCTGTTGTTTGCAGATGATACTGCACTGGTGGTTGCTTCAGAGGAGAGATTGGGACAGTTGGTAGATGAGTTTGGAAGCGTGTGTGAAAGGAGGAAATTGAAAGTAAATGAGAATAAGAGTAAAGTGATAAAGTGTATGAGGTTAGTAGATTGTAGGAGGACGAATATAGTTTTGAATGGTGGTTGCTTGAGGAGGTAGAGTGTTTTGGGTCACATGTTGCTGTGGATGGAAGAATAGAAGCAGAAGTGAAGTTTGGAATGAATGAAGTAGGAAAGGTGCTGGGAGGAATGAAGAAAGTGATTAGATATCATTCGCTTAGAATGGATGTAAAGAGAAGGCTGCATGAGGGTGTTGTGGTACCAACTGCGTTATATGGGGCTGAAACATGGAATATGGGTGTAGCAGAGAGGAAAAGTTTGAATGTAATGGAGATGAGGTGTCTGAGGAGTATGTGTGGAGTGATGCGTATGGATCAAGTGAGAAATGATGAAGTGTGGAGAACTGGAGTTATTCGGGAGATGGCTGATCGAGTTGAGCAGAGAGTGTTGCGATGGTTTGGGGATATGGAGAGAATGGATAATGAGCGACTGGTAAATCAGATAAATGGATCTGACGTTAGACGTGTAAGGCTGAGAGGAAGACCATGAATAGGATGGATGGACATTGTGAAGCGAGCATTGGATGAGAGATGGATGTCTGTTGTGCAAGGAAGAGTGGCTGCGAGTGACAGAAATGAATGGAGAGAAATTGTGAATGAATAAACGATGACGCAACCCTGAGGGGATATTCTCTAGCATTTGTCTGATAAGCTGATCAGGTCAGGTGCAGGTAAGGAGATGGGTCTATTATGATGTGGCAGGGGTAAACCAGCTCTGCTGTCGAACCTTGCTGCGGATGTCACTGATTGCACTGTGCAGTTGACCCTTGTGTGGTGTGGTGCAGTGAGGATCTGTCCTTTCTCTGCTTTGGGACTAAGATGTGAATGAATGTTTGAGTGGATGAGTAAATTGGGAGTTTGTTATCCTGTCTCGGCTACCTCCCTTTCCTTGGGGGAAGCAGCCTAGGTATATAGATAGAAAGTAGATCTTTTGACTCTACAGCCTGGGCCTTTGCCCAATTTCGTCCAAAATTTAATCACGTGATCAGAAGGCCATAGCCTATCACCTGCCTATCACCCCTGAAATTTTAGTCACAATCACAGCAGTAGTTTTTGTGCAAAGTTGGTAACAGACAAACAGAGAGTCAGACAAACAAATAAACAAACAGAAAAAACGAGCAAAAACAATACTCATCCCCGAGCCTTTCCAGGGCGGGGTGGGGTAATTACCCAAAGACTATACAGTATATTATAACTACATTTGTGTTTGTATTACTTTGGTGTCCGACAAGAGACGGATTGTATTTAGTACTAACAATGGTACCCGGCATTTCCCTGGCCAAAAAAGGCAGACACCCTAATCTTATTGTTCTAGTTCAATCTTTCTTTCTACTGCAGAAAGACCATGTTTTGTACCTCTTATGCTTTTGAAGAGGGATTATATGAGGTCAAGGAACTTTCTGTTTCAGCTTTTGCAGACTAACACACAGTATTTGTGCACACTTGTTTACTATTACCGGTGACCTCAAATGACCTCTGACTGATGACCTCAAATGACCTTGGAGGTCAACCTCACAGCCTACGTCCGAATTGGAGGTCATGTGAGTCTCCAAGCCAAAAATTGGGCTGCTGGGTCCAGTCGTTCAAGCGTGTATTACTGGTGACCTCAAAATAATGACCTCCGACCAGTGACCTCAGATGACCTCGGAGGTCAACCTCACATAGAGGTCATGTGAGTCTCTATGCCAAAAATTGGGCTGCAGGGGTACCCAGCACTGCCTGGGCCAAAAAGGCAAACACTGTACTGGTGACCTCATATAATCCAAATCTGAATTTTGACATGCTTAAAACTATCCTTGGATCACCCTGATTCAGAATATATGTGGGTCAGGGGTTCTCTGGCCATTGTTTTGAGCCTGACTGAAGGACAAACAAGCAAAGAAGCAAACAAATAAACAATGTGGCTCTTTTATATATATAGTAAAAGTCCATTAATCCGAATGGCAGTGGACCGAGAATCATTCGGATCATCAAATTTTTCGGATTTTGAGGTGGGACCCCAAAGACACCTAATTTCATTTTTAACTTAAATTTTATCGAATGGATCCCTTTTCATTCATTCATAATGCAATATGGCACATATTAACATTACGTATTACACACATTTTTTACTTAATAATGTATTACTGAAGACACGAACTGTAATTGGTGAATTAAGAGATGTTATGGGCTGCTTAACTCACCAGTAATGTGTAGTGTTGAAAACAGCAGTTGTAGGCAGGTAAATCCAATTAGAGAGAGTAAGTCCAGGGTAAATAATAATATGCACGTATTGTAGCCTAAAAGCACAATTCGCTGTCAGACAATTCGCCATCAAAGTATGGACAATTCCCCGTCAGGACGATTCCCTGTCATTTATTTACATATCAATTTATTTAGCATGTACCCTAGTTTTTGAATACTTGCACCTCTTCAAAGTCGTTTTAAAATATACCCAGGATGTTTTAGTACCAGTGGAAATTAATGAAGACAGCTACGGGTGATGCTGGAATATAATTCCAAGTCAACTACAGAGAGATAGAAACAAGTTAATTGTCTAAAAGTGCAACTTATAAATGATATCCAAAGCCAACGCTATTGAATGAACATAGACTAATAGATCCCCTTGAAAATGAGTTATTAAAGTATCAATTAATAAATACTTGGGAAGTGTGATAAGTAGGGATGGAGGTTTGAAGGGTGAAGTGCTTGAAAGGGTACAGCAGGGAAGAAAGGTTGCTGGTTCCTTGAAAGCAGTGATAAGAAACAGGGAAGTGAGCATGGAAGTGAAAAAGGTACTACATGACAGTATTGTGATACCAACTCTAACGTATGGAAGTGAAGCTTGGACGTTGTTGGAAGGACACAAGTCAAGAGTGGGAGCAGTGGAAATGAGTTATTTAAGAGGAACCTGTGGAGTCACATGGGAGAGACAGGCTGACAAATGAGGATATAAAGGAGCATTGTGGTGTGGATGTGGATGTGATAGGAAGCGTTAGGAGGAATACAATGAGGTGGTTTGGCCATGTGGAGAGGATGGAGGGTGAAAGACTGACGAAGAGAGTGTATGTGAGTGAGGTGGAGGGGGGAGAGGTAGGAGGAGGCCGAGGATGAGATGGAGGGATGGGGTAGAGAGGTATATGAGAGAGGGGGGTGTGAGTTGGGAGCAGAGCAGTGAAATGACGAGGGACAGGGCGACGTGGAGGCGATTTGTTTGCGGCCATCCCGAATGGGATTGAGGCATCTGGCAATAGATAGATAGACAGATATTTATAGAATGATGGGGAATTGTCCAGGGTGTGATTTGTCCTGACGGTGAATTGTCTTGTTATTTTTGTGATGGCGGTTGACTTGACAGTGAATTGCCCTGAAACCATCAGTGGATTTACCTGCCTGGTTGCTTATGCACTTCAGCCAGTCACGGATATCAGTCTGCCTGACAGCGTGTGCACGTTTCTTGTAGAACTCGTTTTGCAAGATGTGGAAACTGATCACCTCAGCCCCATTGTAATGATTACTTTGTTCAATGAAATACGCCAGTTTATCAAAGTATACAGAAGCTTCCTTCCATGAAACTTCCATGACCACACCGCTTGGCACTTTGGCGCATTTGGCACCCAGTTTAATTTTTTAAATTTTGATTTATTGTACTTTTGGAGTTTTTGTCAGCATTGTTCAAATATTCGGATTATTGGGATTTTCGGATTATCAGTGCTTGGATTATGGAACTTTTACTGTATATATATATATATATATATATATATATATATATATATATATATATATATATATATATATATATATATATTTACATCCCTAGGTCACAAGAAAGTTACACTTTTTGGCTTTCAAATGCAATAAAAGGAATAATTAGTATCTGTATTAGATTCTGTTCTGTACGTACTTTCAGCGAGGGGGAAATATCTGGCCAGGCCCAAACCAGGAGGCGGAGTAGGAGCGTGTTGACCAAGTTTCCTCAGTGGGTTAAGCCCTAACCGCCCGGCTGACGTGTACAGCTGTCACAATTCAGGGCATGGAGCGCCATTTGCTGACGTCACATACTGCACTCATCTTCCCGCCACCCTTTGAACTCATGACCATTTTCTATGATACCCACAGGATAGGTAGGACCCCCAGGAACCCTGTGGTTGCACGGTTCAGTCTGTAAACGGCAGTGGTAGCATGAAGAGCCATGTCTTCTTCCTCGTCATCGTCTGATTCCCTTGCATTGCGTGAAGGGCCAATCACCTGATCAACCCCCACAAAAGTTCTGCCTGTAGTGCCCGGGAAAGGGCTAAGTGATAGTGCAATTGGACGTGCCTTCAACAACACCATGTTCTTACGGACATTCAGCGAGAGCATATCCTCAGAAGAGAGGAAGAGCTACCATGTGGAGAGCAACCTCTCTCTCACACTCCTACCCCTACCCACTCTTCGATGCCAGAGAAGGCTCTGAGACTTCTTCAGGAAGAGGGAGGAGCCTATGAAAGTGATGAATTCGGCGAGGAGGTGATTGATGACCCAGAATATTGGGAAGGTGATCATGGACCTGGCAGTCATCTGCAGAATAAATGCCTCAGAGCCGTTTCTCCCACACTCTCATCGCCTGCTCGCTGATGTCTCGTCCTTCAATGCTCCCCAACACCTCAGCTTAGCACCTGAAGGGGTGGTTCACCACAACTGGGCCATTTGGGACTGGTATTTCCCACACGGGCCCCACGTGGAGATACGCAGCACCAAGAGTCTCCCCAGGCAAGTTCCGCTTCAGATGAGCCATCACCCACTTACATCCCCACCTCCCACACCTCTCCCTCTCCTTCCCCTTTACCCCATACCCATGGACGTGCACGTGGGCTTGCACATGTGATAAAGAAACGTCCTGGAACTGCCAGACGGCCGGTCTACCACATGTGTGTAGAGTCGATACCTTTGTGTGGGTGAATGGTGCCAGTTTCAGTCGTCTGTGCCAGCAATTGATGAGGAGGGTGCAGGTGTGCAGGAAGATTAGCTTTCCCCCAGGCCCTGGACTATTAGCAGTTTGTTCAGGGCCATTTTCATGATTGCTATCATGCAATACTTGGTGGAGGAGATCAATTTCCACCAGGCCATGGGTGTGCAGTGGCCGGACGTGGCTGCCAGCGAGAGCACACACGTGTGACTGGATACCTGTGGAGGTGGGGGAAATGTTTGTGTGGCTCGCCCATACCATATTGATGGTGCACGTAAGAAAACTTGTGCTCCATGACTATTGGTCGGTAGATGAACTTGTGATCACTCCTGTCCTCGGTAAGTATATGGCCCATGACAGGTACACCTGGCCATCCTAAGGTTTCTTCACTTCAACAGAAATTACAGGCATGCACCGAACGACAGGTTATGGAAAATAAGCCCAATCCTAACAATGCTCAAGGAGTCATTTTCCATGGTTTTTCGTTCATACCAGAAAGTGGTTATTGATGAGTTGCTGATGTTATTCAGGGGCAGGCTGGCATTTATCCAGTATGTGCCCTCAAAGCGTCACCGATTTGGCCTCAAATTCTTTGTGCTTTGTGACAGCAAAACCGGGTATGTGCTGAATGTGATAGTTTATTGGCAACAGATGTTGATATACCTAATGATGATCCTCATGCGTTCTCTGCATCGGTCATGAAAGTGCTCATGGAAAGGCATTTCAAGGGGCACCACATTCTGTATACCGATAATTATTACACTGTCCCGGCATTGACCAAGTGTTTGCTTGACCATGGTACTGGGTCTTGTGGAACTGTTAGGGCCAACAGAAAGAATTTCCCTGTTTTTCCAGTAAATACTGAGAAAGAAACCCTTCTGACCAAGAAATGTGGCAACATAATAGCCTTTCTCTGGCATGACAAGGTACAGGTTAACATGTTATCTACAGTACATAAGGATGTAGTGGAGGAAACTGGGAAACAGACTACAGGACGAGGGAACCCGTGATAAAGACAGATGCTGTTAACGAGTATAATATCAAAATGCGGCTGGTTGATAAATCGGACACGCAAATTGGTGAGGTTGATTGCCTATGTAAGTCCTGCATGTTGTACAAGAAGGCGTTTTTACACCTTCTTGATATTGCCGTGCTGAACAGTTACATACTGTTCAAGGAGCTCGTCAGGAAACCTCTCTCTCTACGAGAGTTTGAAAGTGAGCTGACATGCAAACTCCTTGAGGAATATTCAACTGCTCATATGACAGGTGCTAGGCGGGGGACAGCGGGTACAGCAGACAGTCCCAGTTGTGCTAAGTGTTTCCAGAGGCACAAGCTGGTGGAGACTGGCCATACCAAAGCAGGTCGTCAGGCCTACAGGCGGTGTCACGTCTGTCATACAACCAAACACCGTCCCCCAGCATGAAAAGAGACCTCATACCAATGTGCAGAGTGCAAGGTCCCCCTATGCCCTAAATTTTTTTCCGAGTATCACTCCGAGCGTTAATACTGTGCAGGCGTGTGGGAAAATGTAAACATTGTACAAGAAAGCACAAGTTTGTGTATTTGTACAAATATGTGAAATGCTGGATATTATAAGTAAGTGCTATGATATATGTGTTTTATAAAAGGTCCTACAAATGCAGTGCAAAAAGTGTTACTGTTTATTGGATATTGGTGAAAAATTATTGGTAATACCTTGAGTTAGCCTACCTGTTACCTTAAAGAAAACCACTTCTGAATGGGCCAGCAAGAAAATCACCTGGTTGGCTATAACTAAATTATTTCACTCGATACTCAGGTGAATTGTGCTGAATATGAGCATCAGTGTATTTGTGATGTGAAGTACAAATAATGTACGTTGTGTATAACATTCATAAGATTTTCACAATGCCCCTGTTTAGTACAAATCAGTCTGAATTACAGTACAAGTAATTACCTCATACTCAACGAGAACGCGTGAAAAAGCCACAGCATTTACTTGTCAAAGTGCAATAACCAGTACTCGTGATGTCATGTGCAATTTTAAGTGTCGTAGTAAAGGGAAAATATTATGATTGATCGAACAAGTGAGCGCAGAAAAAACGAAGAGATATTTCTTTTCCCACACACCTTCAGGGCATAGTGGCACTATGAAACGGGTGGAAAACCCTTTGGGGAGCCACATGGGTAGGGCGATGACATCCTAACAATGGTGAGTAAGGAGAACTAGGGAAACGAGTGGAATTTACCACATTCCATCCAAGGTGACACAGGCAGTGTTATAATCATTACTCTAGTCAGTGCTGGCAGTGCTAGCCATCGAGGCCAAGGCCACGGCCAGTGGCGATTGGTCGGATCCGCTTTGCCAAACAGGAAAACCACTCGTCTTCCACTCATCCTTACTTATCGACGGGACCACCTACCTTCATTGGAAAGGGGAAGAGTTGTTGAGTCTTATGAGCTTTCATCTGCTTCTCTAGCTATTACAATCTGGCAGATATTAGGATTTGAAGTAAGGATATATTTGCCTAAATCTCGGAAATCCCCCATAAGGAGGAGTGGGCGACGGCCCGGAACCAGCGGCGGCTGGACGTTGAGGAAGGAAAAGAAAAATTAAATAATGTAACATTAGGTAAAAAATAATCGGCTGAAAAAAAAGTAATATCTATTTGTAGTTACTTACCCAGTCATCAGTCTATCTATCTATCCTTCTATTTATCTATCTGTCTGTCAACCTCCTTGTCGATTCTATACGTGCATTTCTGTTTACCTGTGTAATTATCTGTCTGTCTACATATCCATTTATCTGTACTAAGTTATGTGAGATCGCATAGCTTGTTATGAATTTTAACTGAAGGTCTATTTATCTATCTATTGCCAGACGCCATAATCCCGTAAGTCCTTCACAATATTTGTCGAATATCAGTGATCATTGTTTAGGAAAGAGAGAGAGAGAGAGAGAGAGAGAGAGAGAGAGAGAGAGAGAGAGAGAGAGAGAAAGAGAGAGAACAACTAGATTGGGGAACTGAAAGCTAGTGTTACAGAATAAGTGTAAGGTGTATTTTTGTTTTTTCACTGACATATTTAACTTTTCCATGACACCTTACGCTTTTTCTCCCTTCCCCCCAGACTCATTACCCTTTCTTATTTACTCCCAAACCTTGACTCTCCACCTTATTCTCGGTCTCCCACGTCTCCTTCCAGGACGTTATTCTCATACACTCTTCAAAGTCACACTCACTCCAATCACTGTCTATGGCCGTACCACCTCAAATGAATCGTCTTTATTCATCCTATCACTCCATCCTTCACTCTGCATTCATCACCATCCTATTTATTATGTTTACTACTTTCCATTATAATCATCACTATCTTTTTAACTATGTTCCTTTCATTATCATCATTACCATTATTGTCCTGTAAATTTTTCACGTATCCTCCCATCATCATCATCATCATTATCATCATTCTATCCTTATATCCCACCATTAACCACCAGCTGCTGGGGGTTCTGGGCATCACTCACTACTAATGGGGGATTTCCGAGATTTTGGCAAAAATACCCTTACTTCAAACCCTAGTATCTACCAAACTATAATAGCTACAGAAGCAAATTAAATCTCATGACTCGACAACTCTTCCTCTTTTCAGTGAAGGTATCCCGAGGTCTCTAGATGGTCCCATCGATGAATAAAGATGAGTTGAAGACGAGTGTTTTTTTACGTTTGGCTGGGCCATGATCTAAGTAGGGGAGGTCAGCCAGACAGTGCGCCGCGTGAGCCGCATGACGTCACATCAGCCCTCTGGCGAGCGGGTTCAGCTTGTCCCATTCTGTGCTCTCTCCTTGCTCTTGTCAGTTACCATTCAGATCCGTTAGCAAGCTGATAGCAATCGAAATAGCAAATAAACAAACAAGCAGGTCAGCGACTAGCAAGAAAATGAAATTGAACATAGTAACAGAGAGAGAGAGAGAGAGAGAGAGAGAGAGCATGAATGAATGAATGGGGACACCATGATCTAGACACCACAGCATCAAGCCCTGGGAGAGAAAGAGAATGAATATTATATACACCAATAAATATGGTTGTATTTTTTCACACTATTAAATGATGGAAATTACATTGATCTCTTCATTTTCCCGTCTAAGAGCAATCATAAACGCTGCTTGCGTTATTATACATATATATATATATATATATATATATATATATATATATATATATATATATATATATATATATATACATAATATTATTATATATACATGTAGATAGATAGATAGATAGATAATAAGTGTGTATGTGCTCGAATGTGTATTTGTGTGTGGAGGTTTTTGTTATTTTGTTATTTTCATTCCCTTAGCCGTATCGCCACCTCACCTTGGTGGGAAGGTGCGATGAAGTATAAAACAAAAAATATAGATAGACAGATAGACAGATAGGAGAAGCATAAATTAAGTCCTGCTGTGGAATGTTACAGGCGGACGATAATGTGATTTATTGGCGTATTGATTATGGTTATGGTAAATGGTTATAAAGACATAAAATTTACTGTAGGAGGGATGAAGCTATGAATGAAGCAGTGTGGTCGAATCTCAGATAGTGCGTCCTGGCCGACGCCAGCCAGCCAGCCTTGAGAGCAAGGATTGGGAAGGCAATGGGGCTCGTGTAACGTCACGCAGGCGGGGATTCCCTGCTGTCTGACTGACCTTCCCTTCTTAGATCATGGGCTTGGCGGATCCGACTGTGCGCCACTGGCCGTGGCCTTGGCCTTGGTGGCTAGCGTTGGGAGCACTGACTGGAATGGAGACTGTAACGCTGCCCGTGCTGCCTTGGATGGAATGTGGTAAATTCCACTCATTTCCTCACTTCTCCTTATTTACCATTGTAAGGATGAGTCATCACCTTGTCCATGTGGCTCCCCAAAGGGTATTCCGCCCATTTCATAGTGCCACTATGCCCGTAGGTGTGTGGGGAAGGAAATCTCTCTTTTTTTTTTTTTTTCTGTACTCACTTCTTCCATCAATTATAATATTTTCCCTTTACTCCGACACTTATAATTACACTTGACATTACGATTACAGGTAATTGCACTTTGACAAGTAAATGCTGTGGCTGTTTCACACATTATCGTTGAATATGAGTAATTATTGGTACCATAATTCAGACTGATATGTACTAATCAGGGGCATTGTGGAAATCTTAAAAATTTTTATACACAACTTACATTATATGTACTTCACATCAAAAATATACTGATGCTCATATTCAGCACAATTCCCCTGTGTATCGAGTGAAATAATTTGGTTATAGCCAATCAGGTAATTTTTTTTTGGCCCGCTAACAAGTTTTTTTTTTTTTTATGCGAGGAAGAAGGAACCAAAGGCCATGAGCCCGCAGTAACAGTTCCCTCCAAGAGAAAAACAAAATACAATATAGAGCCAAATTCAAGATCCGATCATTTTGAGATGCCTGGACACACTGCGTTTGAAAGACTGGAGATCATAGGCAGCAGGAAATACAGACAGAGGGAGACAGTTCCAGAGCTGACCTGTTGCATAAATGAAAGACTGGGAGTAACGGTTAACTCTTGCATTAGAGAGTTAGACAGAAAAGGGATGAGAGTTTGCTGCCAGACGGGTGCTACGCGCCCGTCGTAGAGGTGGAGGAATGCAAGCAGACAGTTCAGAGGAGCAGTCATCATTAAAGTAGCGATAGAAAAGAGATAAAGATGCAACAGTGCAGCAAAGAGACAGAGGTTGAAGGGAGTCAGTAAGAGGAGGAGAGTTAATGAGACGATAAGCCTTTGACTCCACCCTATTGAGAAGAGCTGTATGTGGGGAGCCTCCCCACACATGAGAGTTGTACTCCACACAGGGGCGGATAAAACCCCTGTATAGAGTCAACAATTGTGCAGGGGTAAAGAAAGAGCGGAGTCGGTTTAGCACATCCAATCTCTTGGAAGCAGATTTTACAAGAGATGTAATATGATCTTTCCAAGATAAGTCCCGAGTAAATGAAACCCCAAGCATGTTCAAGGATGATGCAGGATTAAGCTGAATATTATTAAACATTAGTGGGTACACCTGTGGAAGATTTTGTCGGGTTGATAGGTGTAAGAACTGAGTCTTAGATGCATTAAAGACAACCATATTATTTTTACCCCAGTCAGAGATACGAGCCAAGTCAGACATTAGGTGTGCCATAACCTCATCCCTTGTTTGTTGAAATAACTGTTGAGATGGGCATTGCGGGAACCGAATGGAAAGGTGAAGGGTGGAGTCATCAGCGTATGAGTGGATAGGGTTAGATGTTCAGCTTAGAAGATCATTGATGAATGAAAGGAAGAGAGTTGGTAATAGGACAGAGCCCTGAGGAACACCACTGTTGATAGACCTAGGAGAAGAACGATGGCCGTCTACAACAGCGGCTATAGAACGACCAGAAAGGAAGCTAGCGATGAAGGCACAGATAGAAGGATATAAACCGTAGGAGGGCAGTTTGGAAATTAAAGATTTATGCCAGACTCGATCGAAAGCCTTTGAGATGTCAAGTACAATGGCAAAGCTTTCGCCAAAGTCCCGAAAGTAGGATGACCAGGAGTCTGAAAGGTAGGAGAGAAGATCGCCAGTGGAGCGTCCCTGACGGAACCCATACTGATGATTGGAAAGAAGGTTGTGATAGGAAAGATGCCTTAAAATTTTTTTATTAAGAATTGACTCGAAAACTTTTGAAATACAGGACGTTAAAGCAATTGGACGATAGTTGGAGGGTTGGGAGTGGTCACCCTTCTTTGGGACTGGCTGAATGAGAGCAAACTTCCAGCAAGAAGGAAAGGTACAACTTAACAGACAAAGGCGAAAGAGTTTGCCTAGGCAGGGTGTAAGCACAGAAGCACAGTTCTTGAGAACAACAGGAGGGACCCCATCCGGCCCATAGGCCTTGTTAGTACTGAGGCCAGTGATGGCAAAAAATACATCAACTGAAGAAATTTTAATGTCAGCCATGAGGAAGTCAGAGGGGGGAAGTGATGGAGGAACAGCACCGGAATCGTCTAAGGTGGAATTGGAGGAGAAAGTCTGTGTGAAGAGATCTGCTTTAACAGTAGAAGAAATAGCTACAGAACCATCAGAGTAGAAAAGAGGAGGGAAGGATGATGAGGTAAAGTTGTTAGAAAGATTTTTGGCAAGGTGCCAGAAGGAGCAGGAAGAATTCGAGTTAGAGAGTTGAGAGCATTTAGTATGGATGAAATTATTTTTAGTAGAGCGAAGAACAGACTTAGCACGATTCCGGGCAGAAATGTAAAGATGATGTGATTCATGGGTGGGTTGGCTCCGGTACCTTTTGAAGGCCCTCTCCTTGTTGCGGACAGCATTAGAACAAGCGTGATTAAACCAAGGCTTTCTTGTGTTAGTCAAAGGATATGAGAAAGGAATGTATGCTTCCATGTCCGAGAGAATAATCTCCGTAATGCACAAGGCACACTCAGATGGCTTACGGCCATGGAAGCAATAATCATTCCAGGGAAAATCAAAGAAGTACTGCCTGAGGGCCTCCCAGTCCGCGGCTCCAAAATGCCACAGACGACGTTTCCCTGGAGGGTCCACAGGCCGTACCGGAGTGATAGGACAGGTTAAGGTAATAAGGTTGTGATCGGAGGAGCCCAACGGAGAGAAAAGATTAACAGAGTAAGCAGAAGGATTAGGTGTGAGGAAGAGGTCAAGTATGTTGGAGCTCTCTCCAAGGCGGTCAGGGATACGGGTAGGGTGCTGTACAAGCTGCTCTAGGTCATTAAGGATAGAAAAGATGTAGGCTTGTTCACCAGGTGGATCTGTGAAAGGAGAGGAAAGCCAAAGGTGGTGGTGAACATTGAAATCTCCAAGAATGGAGATTTGAGAGAAAGGAGAAATGGATAGAATGTGTTCCATTGTAGAAGTAAGATAGGCGAAGAATTTTTGATAGTCAGTAGAATTAGGAGATAAGTAAACAGCACAGATATATTTAGTCAGAGAATGACAGGAAAGCTGAAGCCAGAGTGTGGAGAATTCAGAAGAATCAAGTTCAGGAACACGAGAGCAAGATAAGTTGTTGCGTATATATACACAACAGCCACCTTTGGCTTTGAAATGAGTATAGAGAAAGTAGGAGGATACAGAAAAGGGTTTGCTGTCAGTTGCCTCATACAGCTGAGTCTCCGTTAGAAAAAGAAGGTGAGGTTTACAGGAGGAGAGGTGGTGCTCAACAGAGCGAAAGTTAGAGGAAAGGCTGCGAATGTTGCAGAAATGAAGAAGAAGAGAGTCAGGCAGTGGTTCCAGGCACCTTGAGTCGTCACAGGGAGAGGCGCAGATGGTGGGGGCATTTATGGTCCCCTCCCCTGGGGACTCCGAGGCTTGATAAATCGACGCCATTTTTGGTGAATTTTGAATTGGAAGTGTAGTGTGTACTGTGCATGTAGTTTGGTGAAGATAGTTAGAGAAATTTGTACTGGAGAGCATGCTGGTCTACTCTCTGTGTAACTGAGACACTGAAAAAGTTCAGCAAAGGGGGTTGGTCAGGAACTAGTCCTGAGGGCTGATGAAACGGGAGCTCCAGCACTCCCTGTCATCAGCTTTCCATCCACCTCGGGAGTACTGCTCATATTCATCACAATCTCCCTGAGTATCGAGTGAAATAATTCTCCAATAGCCAACCAGGTATTTTTCTTTCTGGCCCGCTCACAAGCGGTTTTCTTTCAGGTAACAAGTAAGATACACTGATGCTCATATTCAGCACAATTTTAATGAGTGTCGAGTGAAATAATTGTGTCACAGCCAACCAGGTAATTTTCTTTCTGGCTCACTCACAAATGGTTATCTTTCACGTAACAGGCAGGCTAATTCAAGGTATTTCCAATTATCTTTTCCACCAATATCCAGTAAACAGTAACACTTTTTGCATTGCCTTTGTAGAGGTTCTTATAAAACACGTATATCATAGCACTTCCTATAGATCATTTATGTCCAACATTTCACTTATTTATAAAAAATACACAAACTTATTTATTCCTGTACACTATTTACACTTTCCCACACGCCTATTCAGTATTCACGCTCGGAGTGATACTCGGAAAAACATTTAGGGCATAGGGGGACCTTGCACTCTGCACATTGGTATGAGGTCTCTTTTCGTGCTGGGGGACAGCATTTGGTCGTGTGACAGACGTGGCATTGCCTGTAAGCCTGACGACCTGCTTTGGTATGGCCAGTCTCCACCAGTTTGTGCCAATGGAAATACTCAGCACAGCTGAGCCTGTCTGCTGTAGCCGCTGTCCCCCACCTGGCACCTGGCACCTGAGCAGTTAAATATTCCTCAAGGAGTTCGCGTGCCAGCTCTTTCTCAAACTCTCTCAGAGAGATATGTTTCCCGATGAACTCCTTGAACAGTATGTAACTGTTCAGCACGGCGATATCGAGAAGGTGTAAAAACGCCTTCTTGTACAACATGCAGGACTTACATAGGCAATCATCCTCACCAATCTGCATGTCCGATTTATCAGCCAGCTGCATTTTGGTATTATAATCGTTGACAGCATCTGGCTATATCACTGATTCCCTGGTCCTGTAGTCTGTTTTCCCAGTTTTCTCCAACACACTCTTATGTACTGTAGACATATTTCATCCCAGAGAAGGGCTAACATGTTGTCACATTTGTTGGTCAGAAGGACTCCTTTCTCGGTATTTGCCCTTAATACAAGGAAATTCTTTCTGTTGGCCCTAACAATTCCACAGGACCCAGTACCATGGTCAACCAAATACTTTGTCAGTGCCTGGGCAGTGTAATAATTATCGGCATACAGAATGTGGTGCCTGTTTAAATACCATTCCCTGAGCACTTTCACTACCAAAGCAGAGAACCCATTAAGATCGTCACAAGGTATATCAACATCTGTTGCCGAATAAACTATCATATCCAGCACATATCCAGTTTTGCAGTCACAAAGCACAAAGAATTTGAGGCCAAATCGGTGATGCTTTGATGACACACACTCAATAAATGCCAGCCTGCCTCTGAATAACATCAGCGACACATCAATAACCACTTTCTGGAATGGATGAAAAACCCTGGAAAATGACTCCTTGAGCATTGTTAGGATTGATCTTATTTTCCATAACCTGTCGCTCAGTCCAGGCCCATAGTTTCTCTTGAAGTGAAGGAACCTTAGGATGGCCAGGTACCAGTCTCGGGCCATATACTTGCCGAAGACAGGTGTGCCACGAATTCATCAGCTGACCAACAGTCATGGAGCACATGTTTTCTTACGTGCATCATCAACATGGTAAGGGCGAGCCACACAAACACCTCCCCCACCTCCACAGGTATCCAGTCACGAATGTGCCTGCTCTTGCTGGCTGCCACGTCCAGCCACTACACACCCATGGCCTGGTAGAAGTTGATCTCCTCCACCAGGTATTGCATGATAACAGTCATGAAAATGATCCTGAACAAACTGCTAATAGTCCAGGGCCTGGGGGGAAGCTCATTCTCCTGCACACCTGCACCATCATCAAATGCCGGTACAGACAGCTCAAAGCCAATGCCATCCTCCCACAGAAAGGTATCAGCTCTATCCACACGTGGTAGAGCTGGCCGTCTGGCAGTTCCAGGACGTTTCTTTATCACTCATGCATGCCCATGGGCAAGGGCTGAATGGGAAGGAGAGGGAGAGGTGTGGGAGTTGGGGGTGTAAGCGGGTGATGACTCATCTGACACAGAACTTGCCTGGGGAGACGCTTGGTGCTGCATATCTACATGTGGGGCCCGTGTGGGAAATACCACTCCTGAAGGGCCCAGTTGTAGAGAATCACCCTTTGAGGTGCTAGACTGTGTTAGGGAGCACTGAAGGACGAGACATCAGTGACCAGGCGGCGAGAGTGTGGGAGAGGCGGCTCTGTGGCATTTATTCCGCAGATGACCACGAGGTCCACAGTCACCTTCCTGATGTTCTGGGTCATCAATCGCCACCTCCTCGCCGAATTCATCACTTTCATAGGCTCTTCCCTCTTCCTAAAGATGTCTCAGAGCCTTCTCTGGTGTCAGACAGCTAGTAGGGGTCGGAGGGGAAGAGATGTGACTCTCCACATGGTAGCTCTTCCTCTCCTCTGAGGACGTGCTCTTGCTGAATGTCTGTGAGGACACAGTGTCATCCAAGGCACATCCAATTGCACTATCACTTAGCCCTTTTCTCGGCACTGAGGGCAGAACTTTTTGCAGGGGTCAATAAGGTGATCGGCCCTTCCTGCGGTGCAAGAGATTTGAACGATGACAAGGAAGAAGACATGGCTCCTCACGCTAGAACTGTCATGTACAGACTGAACTGCGTAATCGTGGGGTACCTGGGAGTCCTACCTATCCCGTGGGTATCGTAGAAAATGGTCACGAGTTCAAAGGGTGGCGGGAAGGTGAGTGCGGTATGTGACGTCAGATGGCAGCACTCCACGCCCTGAATTGTGACAGCTATACACGTCAGCTGGCGGTTAGGAGTTAAACATTGGTCTTTTTTTCCTGGCCCAGGCTTGTTTTGTCACGGACAGCAAACACCAACACACATAGCCAAACACCACTCCTTTAAGGACGCAAAACCATATTCTTCTAAGTTTAGCGGGTTTGGGGACATGTTTTAAGTGGCGTATAGGAAGCCTGATAGCTCCTATTCACCAGCGATTTACTTCCCATATACTACCACGCTATTCTCATCTGTGTTACTCATCTTTTTGCTGTATCAAAATTGAATGCATACATTAATATTGCAAAATATATTTAAACAACTGTTTCCCAGCTGGCAGGGTAGTCATGGTAGCACCTCTCTCTTAGTGATACAGTTTGCACATTACGCCTTAAGAGCTTCCTGTTTTTTTAATTATATCATTTGAATATAAACAGCTTGCACCAACAACATGCAGGAGGATGTTGAGGTGTAAAATGCTGAATTAATTGCTAATGATGTGCTAATGAGAATTCCAAAACGACTTGCAACATGATTTATTGGAGCATCTATTCCTTAGTGAAATATTTTACATGTAACAGTTTATTATTTTGTGTTTGTTTTGTATTTCGTTGCAATAACGACCTTGATTGCATAAATAATACTCTCATGGTCAAAACAATTCTTGTATTTTATTGCAGCTAACGACAGTCTATCTTTCATTCAGCTAAGAGTAGACTCAGATTCTTTAGAACCATCATACTGTCACCATTAACCCCCTCACGGTCAGGACAACTCTGGAATTCTGTTTCACCCAAAGGCATGCCATTTTGTTCTGCTGAGAATGAGTCATAGAAACCTGAGAGTGACAACACACAGGAACATACAAATGCACCAAATACCTAAATAATCCAACAAGGTTGATGTGCTGGGCAGCCTCCTCAGCCGACGAGAATTTGATCCATAGGGCCGTATTCTAAATGGCATTGTAAACTTCGTAGCACCCTACTCTTAGCGATTTACTTATACCTAATGCTGTTGGTATGCTTTTATATAATTTTAATGTGGACATACTTTAGTTTGCATCATTAATATACGAAAGAATATTGAAGTGTAAGGTGCAGAATAATATGCAGGGAAAGAGTTGTTACGAAATCTACAAAGCCACTCATACTCTTCTTCTGTGGTGTGGTGTTCGCTTTGTCAACACAGAGGGAGACCTCGGCAGGAAGGGATATAGGCTGCAAGGGTAACTAAAAGATCTTCGTTTTCTTTTTCCATCATGACTAAGCTTACTTTTATAGATAGGCAGCAGGACAGGCAGACAGAAAAACAGGTAGAGAGGTTGACAAGCAAATATTCAGAAAAGGCAGGTAGACAAACATGCAGATAGACCGATGGACGGGCTGATCGACTGACATGTAGGTAGACAGACAGACACAGGCAGACAGATACACAAAGACGAACTTTTTGACAAAATATGAAGGAGGGTGTGGGATCCTTATGGAAGTGGGAGTTAAGGAGGAAGGGAAGGGGGGACGGGAATGGGAGGGGATTAGAGGGAATAGAGAGTGGGAGGATGCGAGAGGGAATGAAAGGGGGTTGGATGAGATGGAATATGGAAAGGGATGGAGAGATGAGAGGGAAGGGAAGAGAAAGAGAGGGAATGGAAAAGAATGAGAAGAGACAGGAAGGAAAGGAGAAGGATGAGTGGCGATGAGAAAGAATAGGAGAGAATGGGAGAGGATAAGAGGGGATAGGCACTGGGAGGGAACGAGAAGGAATGGGAGGGAATCGAATGGACTGAGAAAAGACAAAATCAAGATGTGTGCATTTCGAGATTCTTAAACACAGCGTTCATAAGACGGAAGGTCATCAGCAAAGGTAGTGAGAGACAGACAGTAGGAGAGTTTCAATGCTGACCAGTTGAGTCTGTTGGGAGCTGGGCATTGGGATTAACTCATCGCAGAGCTGGATAGAAAAAAGGGTGAGAATGTGTAGCTGGGTGGGAGCTGCATACATGCCATAGTCGTGGTGTGCAGTGAAAAAGGGATTGGAGACTTGGAAAGAATAGTCTTGAACTCTGCATAATTGGCAAAGACAATTATAAAACAATGTTAGCCACTGGCTGATCAGCGAGGAGGACTGAGAGTTTCGTGTTAGGCTGAGGGATCTTTTGCGGTAAGAGAATGGCGTCGACGAAGATGAATAGGTTTAAGCTAGCAGAAAAACCAAATGGCAGGTGAGATTGCTGAGTAGGAAATATGAAGCTTCTGCTTAGCAGATGCACGGCCGATGTTACCTGGGGGAAGGTGGGTGTATCATTATGCCAGGGAGGGCCCAGATGTGAATGTATTCAGTCACATATTTGAGGGGCCATGGAGGGTAAGATTTTTTTTCATCAGCCCTACCACCATTTGATTTTATTCAGCTTAGGATTGCCCAGCGGCAGTATAAATTGGAATAAACAAAATATTTGGCAAGAAGTGTCAGGGAGCCAACAACGAACACGAAAATAACTCATCCCCGCAGCCTCTTCCTCCATCCCCAAACCCCCACTAGTCACGTGCCGAAGAAGACAGACACTCCTTGCCTTTGTGGGTGTTTGGACTGTGTGTGTGTGTGTGTGTGTGTGTGTGTGTGTGTGTGTGTGTGTGTGTGTGTGTGTGAGAGAGAGAGAGAGAGAGAGAGAGAGAGAGCAGACACGAAAAGATAGGGAATGACATAAAGTACGACGAGAACAGATCAGAGTAAAATAGAGAATAAAAAGAGGGAGTGCACACAAACTGATTATTTGCGAAGGAGTTGTTTGTTACAACCACACAATAGATCTTTTCCACCTGATGCCACGAGTCATGTGACTTTTGTTTACGGCGCCACATTGGACGGCAAATTGTCGGATGCCTAGAGAGAGAGACTTGCAGAATCCACAATGGTATTTCATTGTTGTGCCTTCGGCTGTAAGACAAGGCAGAAAACTGGAAGTCGAGCACATTTCTACCGGTTTCTAGCCAATGAGGAAAGGCGACAAAAGTGGACAGCTGCCGTGAAGAGGGAGAAATGACAGCTAATGGCCTATTCCCACCTCTGTAGCAAGCATTTCTTATCAGGTGAGCCGATGATTTGTAGTTGTAGATTTAGTAGTTGTAGGTGTCATGGGATATCCTAATTATGTTAATGTCACAGAGCACAAGACCCACACGGCCATGTGGCATATGAGCGGGGGAGTGCGGCCTTGCCGATACCTCCACCTGACCTATAATTATACACTCGCCAGAACTGACCTGCCCTCAGACAAGGGGGGGGAAACCTTTATACAGAAAACTCTCCTTGATTTTTACCTCAGTGGTGGTGTGGAACAAAAGTCATAATAATTTCATAATTAGTTTCGGAAATACACCAGTTTATATAGAAACCGAGAGAGAAAGAGAAAGCCAGAGACACAGGGTAAGGATCATGGAGCGGGGCTGCAGTGGTGGCCGATGGTCGGTGACATCCTACCTCTATGGTCGGTGACATGTGGATATGGCTACAGTGGGGGAATCCCCGGTCATCCCGGCTGCCCCACCACAGCGTTCATTTCTCGCTGCGGCTACTATAGGTTAAGGAAGCCAATGAAATAGCCATGAAAAATGAAGAAAAATTATTTTATTTTATTTTATTGTTTTATTACTATTCTTTATGAAAAACATAAACTGATTTACAATAGTTTTACTGATCCAAGGATCAACAGTAGCATTTCCTTTATAAATATTCATTATATTCTAAAATTTACATTGAAAATACAATCTCTCTCTCTCTCTCTCTCTCTCTCTCTATCTATCTATCTATCTATCTATCTCTCTATCTATCTATCACTCGATATGCATGTCTCCCTCATCTAAACCTTCTTCTTCACTGGTGGAATCATTCGCCACGTTAATGACGAATTCTTCGACCATGTGATTGCGCACAAGGTCATTTCTGATATATTCCTGTTCTAGCTTTCTCGTATGCTCCATACATTTTTGCCAGTTTTCTGGTGTTACTTTCCTCACTGCATTTCTTGTGATTTCCTCCACCACACGCATTGTCTGATTATTATTGGAATTCTTTTTTCTTACTTCATCTTTCACTTGAGCCCGTATAAGTTCTATTGGATTTAATTCGCAGTGGTAGGGCGTAAGTCGTAAAACCTTACGTCCTTGGTCTTTTGCGATAGTGTCTGTTTCATACTCTTGCCTGTCTTTGTTTCTTTCCACCAGATCTAGCAGCTCTAGCTTGGAATGTTGTGGGTTGTGTTGAATGTTGTTCTCCCTCAGCAATATCACGTCGTTCCATCAGAATTTTTCGTCCTTTATCTGATTTCTTGAAAGTATATCCATTCTTTCTCAGGAGTCTGAAGGCTTGCTCTTGATCCCTTAAAATTAATCTCCTCCTTTACCTTCGCTAAAATTTGATCCAAATTCGGAACTTCACCTCTTTCATAAAATGATGCGACAATTCTGCAAAGACATGCAATATCAAACGCGTCCATGCTGTCCACCACTGGAGATATCCTGGGTCTCTTCAACGGGGGCGAGGAAACGCTGCCTTCTCTTGCTTCCCTTTTGAATCTTTGTATAGAGCTCACAGATATTCCTGTCACTTCCGATGTTTCTCAAGAACGGTCTCATTTAATGAAGAGTGGATCCTCCGATGGTGCTCGTGCACACGAAGCACCACAAGCTTTCCCTGCCTGTTGAGTGGCTGCCGACAATCCTCACGCTCCAGGTTTTCGGTCATTATTGAGTCTTGCAACATAAAAGAATAAATTGTAAATGATAAAGAAAACACATCTCACCACATCACAACACAACACAACGTGCGACACCACAACACAACACAACGTGCGACACCACAACAAAACACAACACAATGTGCGACACAACAACACAACACAACGCAACGTGCGACACCACAACACAATATGAGACACCACAACTGAACACAACACAACGTGCGACACCATGACACAACACAACACAACACAACGTGCGACATCACAATACAACACAACACAACGTGCGACACCACACCACAACATAACACAACACAACACAACATAACACAACACAACACAACACAACACAACACAACGTGCGACACAACAACACAACACAACACAACGTGCGACACCACAGCACAACACAACACAACGTGCGACACCACAACACAACACAACACAACGTGCGACACCACAACACAACACAGCACAACGTGCGACATCACAACACAACACAACACCACACCACACCAACACATAACATGAATGCACCAAGCTATATTACTTATAAAGGTATCTATATTTTGATGACATGTATAATAAATACAGTCATGGACAGAGAAACCTGGACAGGTGAGCTGAGGCAAATGTCCTATTTTCTCTTTTCCCTCAGGTTGTCCGTCACTCTTCGTTCACGACTCCTTTCCCTCCTCCCCCTCTCCCCATCCCGTTAATCCCATCCCTCCTCTTCCCTAGGCTACTCAGCTATCACTATGAAAACACACACACACACACACACACACACACACACACACACACACACACACACACACACACACACACACACACACCTGAAAAGCTCATCTTCTTTCTTCATAAACGCAGCTGCTCTCTCTCTCTCTCTCTCTCTCTCAAGGTTCTGTTGGAGTGAATAGTGTCAGTGCAAAGTATGCGTTTACTGTGAAATAAGTATTATATAAAAAAAAAATAAAACACTGGAACATATTTAAAGAGAACACCTGCAGTAGGCCGGTTGGCCTGTGCTAGGCAACTCCTTTTAAGTTTGGGTCTGCATGTTAGAGAGAGAGAGAGAGGTGAGGAGTGACCATTTGTCCCCTGGGAATGACCAGCCCCCTCCTCTCTCTCTCTCTCTCTCTCTCTCTCTCAAGGTTCTGTAGTAGTGAATAATAATGTCAATGCAAAGTATAACTTAACTGTGATATAAGTATTATAAAATAAATAAAACATTGGAATATATTTATAGAGAACAACTACAAGAAGTCCCCTCGAGACGTCAGCATGTGGAACTGTCATTAATTCCCTGTGGGCCATTTAACGTTCACCTTCATACATGTCTACAGTCTACACCCTTCTGCCACAATTTTCACCATAGATTCCACAATATTTCTCCTCATCTTTACTTTCCAATACAAAGCATACCATTAGTCATGATAATGATTGCACACACACACACACACACACACACACACACACACACACACACACACACACACACACACACACACACACACACACACACACACACACACACACACACACACACACACACACACACACACACACACACGAGAGAGAGAGAGAGAGAGAGAGAGAGAGAGAGAGGGGGGGTAGATGGGGGAGGGAGGAGGGAGACAAGAAAGGACGGAAGCAGAGGTTTAGAGAGAGAGAGAGAGAGAGAGAGAGAGAGAGAGAGAGAGAGAGAGGGTAGATGGGGGAGGGAGGAGGGAGACAAGAAAGGACGGAAGCAGAGGTTTAGAGAGAGAGAGAGAGAGAGATGGTAGATGGGGGAGGGAGGAGGGAGAGAAGAAAGGAGGGAAGCAAGGGTTTAGAGAGAGAGAGAGAGAGAGAGAGAGAGAGAGAGAGAGAGATAGAGAGAGAGAGAGAGGGTAAGTCCGTTGATGAAATGCGAATATGGATATCCAGCTCTGACTGAAGCAAGGGGAAAACTGCAGACAACTCTGTCTTGTCATCTCCCAGGAGTCAGTCAGGAGGTGCTGTGACCTGAGATGCCAACTTACAAATTCTTGATGACAGGCGAATCAAGCTCAAAAAAAAAAAAAAAGTAAAATAAAGAATAATATGCTATTAAATCTAAATATACAACGAATAACTGGTCCAATATTTTTCATTTATTTTTATCGCTTTGTAACAAAAAAAAAAAAAAAAAAAGTTGCATCCAAAAACAGGAACCACAGTTCATATTGACCTGTGAGCATAGCGGGTCACTTATACCCATTCATTCATTGGCTGTGTGTGTGTGTGTGTGTGTGTGTGTGTGTGTGTGTGTGTGTGTGTGTGTGTGTGTGTGTGCCTCTTGCCCTCAGGCCTTGTCCCTGGCCAGCCTGTATTCCCACAGGTCTTTAAGTCAGGTGCGTTCGGCCTTTGACAGTGACTTTGGAGTAAAATAGACGATATTCTACCCTCGTCTTTCCTGAGACAGACTATGGTCCTTTCACCGCAAGAAGTCCGTTCAGGGTGGGGCCCACCTGGTGAATCACCTCTAGCGATGCTGCCTAATCAACCGTAGTACGTGCCTCTCTCTCTCTCTTATTTCCCATTTATGTGCTATTTGAAAGTGTTTTTTATATTCTGTATATAGTAAAGGAAGCTATATAGTACACTGAGTATCACTTTTTAGAATTATAACAACGATTTGAATGAATTCTACGACACGTGGCAGTGCTTTTTTCCCATGTTGCCACGCCGTAGACTTGCCAATTTGACCACCAATTATCGGATTATCACTGTCCCTACCTACCCCCATCCCACCTCTCTCTCTCTCTCTCTCTCTCTCTCTCTCTCTCTCTCTCTCTCTCTCTCTCTCTCTCTCTCTCTCTCTCTCTCTCTCTCTCTCTCTCTCGTCAATATAACAGAAAGTTCTGATGACGAAGAAGATTATGATTAAAGATCAGAGAGAGGATTAGGCCTACAGGGGAAACCTCTTAAAAATAAAACGCGCCTAGACTTTTACCTCATAAGTGGTGTGGAAAAAAAATTGAAAATAAATAATAAATATATACAATATATATCAATCAATCAATCATTTCCTGTGGCACCCTCGGGGATGCATAGGGCCTCGATGAACTCACACCACCACATCCTATCTTGTGCTAACTCCTCAAGATCTCCCCAACACTCATCTCCAGCTTCCCGTCTCATTGTCCTCACCCACGTCTCTTTTGGCCTTCCTCTACCTCTCCTACCAAGTGCCACCCACCCTGGTGTACCTCGTACTATTCCCTGTCTCCTATACACATGTCCTAGCCACTTCCATCGTGAGAATCTAACATATTCATCGATCGGCTGCACTCCCGTTATTTCTCTAATTCTACTATTTGGTATCCTTTCCCACCACTTAACTCCTAATATTCTTCTAAGTGCTTTATTTTCAAACACCAAGAATTTATTTTCCATAGTCACTGTGCTGTACCAAGACTCGTGTCCATAAATTAAGATACTCCTAACCATTACCTTATAAAGTTTGATTTTTGTATGCACAGAGAAATTGTTATTATTCCAAATATTTTTAAGCATTCCCATTGCCTGATTAGCCTTCTTTAACCTTTCCTCGAATTCATAGTTCAAAGAACCATCCTTGGCTAAATAAGTACCTAAATATTTAAACTTATCAACTTGCTTTACAACCATACCTCCAATTACACATTCCTGCGCTTTTTCCATATTCATATTGATTATTTCAGTTTTTCCACAATTAATAACCAAACCCACCTTGCGACCTTCACTCACCAAACAGTCCAACACTCTCTGCATCTCTTCTGGCCCATCACAAATCAGAACTATATCATCTGCATAATCTAAATCCAAAAGTTTCCTGTTCTCTCCCCAAAGTATATATATATATATATATATATATATATATATACAGAGAGAGAGAGAGAGAGAGAGACAGGTGTGATGGAGGTAGGTAGGGAGAGTGATAATCCGATAATTGGTGGTCAAATTGGCAACGTCGCACTCTGGGGAATTCCAAATTCTGCCACACCCTGAACGGACTTCTTGCTGTGAAAGGACCATAGTACCACTATCTATAATTTTCTATTTTATTTAGAAATGAATGTTGCTTCACAGAACGCAAACCTGTCATTCATGCTCCAATTAATTATACATTTTTTACTTAGTACAAAAATATTTTAATTACAAATAAGAGGATACATAATGTACTTTTATCAACAACCCCCTATATTTATCTTGTACCAGGTATGTAGCTACTAAGATTTTTTTGTTAATATAAAATGTAAAATCATTAAAACTATATTGTTGAAGTCTTCTAGTTTATGTTGTGGCACCCATCAGCATGAAATAAATGACCTTAATTTTAGTTTGTGCCAATGTTATGTATCAGTTGCAATGTAAAAGTTAACTTCAAGAGTAATTTTGACAGTTTTGACTTATACTATCAGTTATGCATTTTATGTAAAACTACTTCAAACGTACAGTATATAGGCTGTGTGTGTGTGTATCTAGGCCTATAATTACTGAAATTTTCAAAAGTAAATTTTTTGCTAAATTTCCAGAATTACAGCCAACTCACCTTGAAACTTAAAATTTTTATTTTCTAATGTTTTATATTGTGATTAATTTGAATCTGATATTCATTTCTATCAGAAATTACTGTACTTTTTTTTTATTCCAAACTAAGCTAACTCAACCAACCTAACCTAACCTAACCTAACTTTGGACGTAACTTGAAGATTAAGAGAGGATAACTGCAATAGGCCAATAGGCCCATGCTAGACAGCTCCCACAAGACTGTGACTAATTTACCCTGCCTACAATAGCCCATGCTGGCCCATGCTAGACAGCTCTCACAGGAGTGTGACAACAAGAATGACAAATTTTGTATGCAACCCATATCTAACATATGCTTATCTAGCCTAAGCTTGAAACTTTCTAAATAGGGGGCATCAATTACTGTAGGTGTACATCATTGGGAAACCTATTCCATTCATCAACTACTTGATTCCAAGTCAGTGTATACAGTCCCTCCACCCTTGGTCCCACGTCAATATTTTACTGATTACTAAGATGATTTACATGTACCATATGTCATTTCTAGCTATCTACATTGCACATATGCAATATGACATGTCTGTTTACCTTGAAAGATGAACCGTTGAACTTTGGTGTTTCCCAAATAGTGATAGAGATCACCATATCTGTGATCTGGTTTCGGTCCCCAATCCTTGAAACTGGTGAATTTCTCCCTAGATATGGTGTAAGGATCTGGCCTCAGACAATTTATCTTGTTCCTTTACAGATCTTGGTGGCGTTGATTCAGATTTCTGCCTGTATCTGACAGTTTCATCTCTGACAGCCCTGTCTGGACAGCCATTACTGTGAAGAGTTTGCCGTCCAATATGAAGTCGTAAATACAAGCACGTGATTTCTGTGACATCACCAGAAAAGGTCTATAACTTTTTATCGCTTCGTAAACGTCATCAGTACGCTTTGTCCTGTTTGTAGCTATTGGGTCGGATCCTGTTCCTTTTTCTTGATTCTGCCCACCTCAATGCCCACTTCATTATGATGTACTTATTTCATTTTACCTGTCTCCAGATAATTTTACTCAGTTTGTGAGAGGCTTTTCAAATAGGAGAGCTGGTTCTACATTTCACTGTTTCCTTCAGTACTACAGGTCTCTCTAAGGTAAAATCATCTAACAGTAACAACGATAAAATTTAAATGCTCTCGGGCTGAGTGAGTCTCTCATAAGTTAAAAGAAATCATACCGCGATGGTCAAGAATCGCTTTAACGATGTATTAGTGAAGGCATTTTGGCTCTTGCTACAGACACCTTTTCCTTTTATTGAGCAGTTGGTCAATTTGTCATCATCATTATCATCATCATCGCCGTGTTCGTCGTCCTTGGCAACAGGAGCAGCAGCAGCAGTATCAACAACAAGGCCAGCGGTAGCAGAAAGAGTTGATTTCCTTAGTTATATTAAAATTGGGTTGTCTGCCACTCAACACACACACAAGGAAGTCAGTTTTCTGTCAGCTCTTGAAGAATGTTTGTTTCCCCTGTGTCCTTGTTTATCCAGCACTGCAGATCGGGACCTGGATGTAAAGTCATCGCTGCACGTAATGTTCTAGGGGAGAACTGTGACCTGGTAAAAAATAATTGCCTAAATTTCAGAAGGAAGAGGACAACGAGCGTTGACGTGACGAACATCTTTATTCAAACGTTTCGACATTTATAATGTCATCATCTGTGATCTAAAAATGGGAAACAAAAAATCAAGTCAGAACACTAAAAACACAATATTGTGCAAATGAAAAAACACACAGACATACGGTCTATATGTGACGAAAGAAAAACAGGGGAATGGAAAGTGATATGTGATTAAAGATTTCCCGCACCTATAGTGCAGGCTGGGCCATACATTAGCCCGGTCAGTGGGGTATGGGCTGATTAAAAAATAGTAAGGGGGAAGACAGGGCCTAGAGATTGCCCAGCACACATGCCCTGTCTTCCCGTGCAGTTCAAACGAGAAAAGTTCACTGTCAACTCTTGCCACCTGAGTCCACGTGGTCTCGCACTGTTTCCTGTTCACCACCGCTGGCAATGCAGCCACGTATAAAAGTTACAATGATTTAAAATCTCTCACCCCAGGTTGCTCTCACCTGCATATGCCTTCCCCCTCTCACTGAGGATGGCGCAGACCATGGGAACCTCTGTAGATATATGGTATAAGGCACCACCAAATATACTGAATAAGGTGGCACCCCCCCATAAAAAAAATCTCACCAGAAACCATGTGGGAGGAAGGTGAGATTGTATGCCACTATCCCGACAGCCGAACATGAATTGTACTGGTAAGGATTTCTTGGGTGTTCCTGTTGGATCATCATCCACTAAAGGTCCAACCGCATTGCTTCCTCTGTGGCAGTTTGCCACCGAAAGTGAGTAGACACTTTCTTGGCAAATCAGAGACTACTAAACAAGATGATATTCATGAAGATCAACCAGTACAGCATAAGAAGCCTTGCAAAAGATTACAAATATGATACCTTAATGACTGAATGAGAAAACATCAGTTGGGATATTGTAAGTCTGAATGAGATCCACAGAAAAGAAGAAAATATAATTCAGCACCAAGACATCAACCACACATTTTCTACAGAGATAGGCAAAGTGAAAGAGTTAGTGATTTAGGAGTTCTTATTAACAGAAATCTTGCAGAGAACATTGTTAAATTCAGTAGCGTATCTGATCGTGTAGAATGGATTGTAATTAGATTAGGTTAACGATACACCATGAAAATAATACAAGTAAATGCACCAACTTCTCAAAACCCAGAAGAAATAGAAACATTCTACGACAACATCTCCCATATTATGGAAGAAAAGACCACATACATTATACGGATGGGAGACTTCAATGCAAAAGTTGGAAAATCGAAAAATGGAGAAGCACAAATGGAAAATTCGGAGTGGGAGACAGGAATGGCAGAGGTGAAAAGGTGGTAAATTTTGCTGAAATGTAAAACATCAGAATAATGAACACATTCTTTCACAAAAGAACAGGGAAAAATGGAGAAGTTCAAAGGGAGAAACCTAGGAAACCGACTTCATTATAGCAGATAAGAAAAACACGATCATATATGTCACAGTTATCAGTTAAGTAAATATAGTAAGTGACCATAGAATGCTGGGTTGCACAGCCAGATTCATTTTCAGAAATGAAAGAAAAACCTGATTAAAAATTAAAAGATGTGCCCAATAAAAGAAAGCAAAAAGAAAGCAGCCTTTCAGTTAGAAGTAAACAGCAGATTTCAGGCTCTACACTGATGAGATAAATGATACACTAACAAAAGTGCTAAGAGAATCAGTGAAGGTAGTAGGGAAAACTAATACAACTAAAACCAAATAATATTAAACAATGACCCTCGAGCTAATGAAAAGAAGAAAGGAGATGAAAGTAAAAACAAAGACAGATGAAATAAAAATCATTCAAGAAGGGGCAAACGCCAAGGGGTACTTAGCCTCACTCGCCCTCTGACTCCACCCGCGTGGGTCCCTTTGTGCAACTCTCCAGGCAGCGACTCTTCCTCCTCTAAGTATCTCCCAACAGGAGTGATCGACCTGCTCCAGCTATGAGTTACGTGGCCTTCCCTTTGCCTCCTCCACCCTGGGTTAACTCGCTTAGAGATCACCTTGTGAACAGGATCAGCCTCAGGAGAACAGGCCACATGCCCATATAGCAGGAGTTGGTGTTGACCTATTTTGTGGGTAATAGGCCTTGATTCAGGCTCATGGAGTAGTCGCTCATTATGCACCTGGTTGTACCAGCAGTATCCCATGATCCTGCATCAATTCGCTGCTTCAAGTCACTTCTTGGTGTCCATGTCCCATAGTCATAGAGTATGTCAGGGAGTATCAGTGCCTTGAAAATGCAAATTTTCGTTCTTCTACATACATAATGACAGTGCCAAATACCCGAATTAAGTGAATCCATAATCCCGTAGGCCAGGCCAATACAGTGAGAGATCTCAGTGTCAGCTCTACCGTTATTATGGACCACACTACCAAGATAAGTGAATCTTTCCAAGATTTCTACTGTATATCCTCACCACATGCTTGGACAGACTGAACTGCTTCATCCAACAAGCCACCAAATGCCTGGAGTTGGTCTTAGCCCAAGAGACCTTTAATCTCAGTGGCTTCACATTCTCATGAAATTCCTCTTGGGTACTCAGTAGTGTCTCCAGCAACTCCACATCATCAGCAAAGTCAAGGTTGGTAACCCTGAAATTGCCAATTGCAACCCCACAGTGACTTCAACTCACAGCCAGGTCCAGTACCCAATTTATACATGTGTTGAAAAGAGTGGGGACAAGGACACATCCCTGTCTTACACCAGAACTTGCTGGGAAGAAGTCGGATGTTCCCCTCACACATTTGACAGCACTCTCATTGTTTGGGTACAAGCCAACAGTCAGCCAGATGCCGGGGTCCCACGGAGTCGCAGGAGCTCCTCTCGTACCTCCCGATTTACTGAGTCAAACATCTTCTTGAGATCCATATAGGCTGCTAGCAGACCTTTTAAAAACTCAAGACAATGTTCCACAATAACTCAAAGAGCTAGGATACTGTCAACAGTAGACTTATTGGACGTGAATCCAGACTGCTCAGGCCTCTGAAACTTTAACAAATGGTCCCGGATAAACATCAGGAGAATGTGAGCACGAACCTTGCCCAGCACACTGAGCACTGTAATACCACGATAGTTATTACAGTCACACTGGTTTCCTTTTCCTCTCCAGATAGGGGTGGACAAACCCTCCGTCCACTCATGAGGAATGATACCGGTGTGCCAATCGGCTTCTATGACTGCATATAACCTCCTGATCATGGGTTCACCCCAGTTTTGATCAGTTCTGCTGGAATGGCACAAACGCCAGCTGCTCTACCACTTTTCAACCTAGTCACTGCCTTCTTGATTTCATCTAGAGAAGGCACAGCTTCGTCAATGGTTGTACACTAGCCGATGGAAGCTCTCTGCCGGGAGGTTCAGCAATTTACAGCTATTCAAAGCCCAACGAGCTTTATACTCACTTGCCCCCGACACGAGCCGTCCATCTGCTGTACAAACATAGTTAACCTGAGAGGTGGGTCTGGAGTAGACCTTCAGGGCTTGGTAGACCGGTTGAAGGTCATTTGCATAAAAACGGCTTTCCATCTCCTCAACCATTTTCATAACATACCTATGAGCAGGAGACAGAGAGAAGAAAACAGGAAAAGAAACACGGATCAACTCAAAGAAGCCATCAGAAAAGAAAAAATTGAAACAGGTCCAAAGTAAAATACCTGTAGTACTAGGAAAGCAATAGATTATGTCGCTGAAAGATAAAAACGATGAAGTCATTAAATGAGGAGATAAGATGGTGAAGAGCATTGAAAAATTTTACAAAGAGCTGTATGCATCAAAGACAATAGTATCAATGGTTAACTTTTCAGTTGACACAAGTGAAATACCTGACAAAAGACCAGACGAAGTGAACATTTAAAAGTATGAAAAGAAAGTAGGCTCCAGGATAAGATGGAATAGTAGCAGATTTACCGTAGGATACAGGAGTAGAGGCACAGAACTGGCTTGCCCACTTATTTACTCATTGTTTAAAGAGAACAAAATTCCGAAAACATGCCTCCCCTACAAGTGAGAAGGAGTGTTGCCTCCCTAGCATTATTTTACAGATACTTTTATGGTAAATGCTCAGACGCAATTGCATCCATTGTGCCTCTTCTCCTCGCCTTCCCCCGTGCTACACGGGCGTCTGGTAGCACTCATAACCTGACTGTGACATAGCCATGTTGTACAACTTCTGCCTAACAGAATTCCTTTACTCTCTGAACTGCTTCTCTTTAGAATACGTTTCCCCAGATTAGTATCCTCACAAGTTTCAACCTACACTAGCTCAAGTCCAACTTTATATATATATATATATATATATATATATATATATATATATATATATATATATATATATATATATATATATATATATATTAATGAATAGAAGACACCAATGATCTGGTGTAGTGAATTTAAAAATTCAATCTCTTTGTCCATCCTCTGTTGAGTGAGAGAGAGAGAGAGAGAGAGAGAGAGAGAGAGAGAGAGAGAGAGAGAATAGATCCTCTCTCCCTTAACATACTAAGCATTAACTTTTTTTAATATGATTTTTTTTTTCTTAAAATGTTGTCCTTACTTCTATGATTTTATTGAGCTCAAGACAGGCCTTTCGAATAACTGGGTCCAATTAAAGATGACTGTTGTTAACACCATTGCTAAATGGGATTTTGTTCTTACGATATATACAACAGTCTGTCAACAGCAAGAACTGACTGAAAACATTCATCTTATTGAAAGAGCTGGAATTAGACTGTACTAGACAAATACTCAACATTTAAGCCATGAAATCACAATACATGTAAATCAGTCTGTATCTTTAACATTCGATGATAAACATCCCCCCCCCCAACACACGCGCATACACACACACACACACACACACACACACACACACACACACACACACACACACACACACACACACACACACACACACACACACACACACACACACACACACACACTGTATTCCTTCTCGTCTAACCTATCTATCAATCAATCTATTCCTAAACGCCTTACTCCCGTAAGGGGTAGCCCCTCTGTGATCCATTCGGAACGATGACTTCTCCCGCACTATACTCGTGTGATCTGTAGACAATACTATTCATCTTAGGAAAAGCTTTTAGTAGTTCAGTATATCTTTCATTAAACCGTTCAGTGCGTGTGTCTTTCCCAACATTAATATGATCGTCAGGTGGGATGAAGTGTAAAACTGAATGGATTAAGGACAAAGGCAGGCTTAGGAAAATACTGTACGTTTAGGTTGTGTAATAATATATGTAAGTCAGTTCGTCTCCTTGTATGAAGTGACAGACATTTTAACATGCTGCTCATTAACCCTTTCAGGACGATGACGTCTTGCTCTCAGTACACATTTCATTCAGTTCAGGAGAGTTTACTGCAGTGGCCAAATGATCATAGCTTTCATTAACCCGTGCAGTACCAGGGTCTCTTCTTCACTGAATATTATACTCTGTTAAGCAAAAGAAATTAAATGAAAAAGATCCCTTCGTATTGGTAAAATCTGATTATGAAAACGTCTTGAACAGATAAAGTTTTGAAATCACGATGCAATATAATAACTCACTCCATATCCTCGTATCTAGTAACAGAGGTTGTCTCCCTTCCCCCTCACTACATTGCCCCTGGTGTAATCTGCCACTGGCCAGCCCACATCATCCATCACACTGTCAGCCTGTCACTATAATCTCTCACATCACAAATTACCCCCGCTCGGCTTTCACCTCGTAGGACGATAAATTAGGTTTACTTACATGCATCAGTGGTGGTGCGGAATGGTGGGGGATGGTCATGTGGAAGTATGGAGAACGATACAATGATAATTACCCATAGTACAAGGGTGTCAGGTAATCCAGAAGGACGCCTACGTGCGGTGACACCGTTCTTCAACTACTCTATCCCCCGAACGGGGAAAAGGGCAGGGTCACCCGTATTCTACCGGGTTCAAATTCAGATGAGCCTGGGGTCACAGCAACAACTACGATCACGTATTGTACATCTTGCTTTTGCTGCAACCACTCTATTTTATATAGCTTATTGAGGAGATTTCGAAATGAAAGGGTTGAAAACCCTTCTTTATACATTATTTTAACGCTATGTTTCTCTCTCTCTCTCTCTCTCTCTCTCTCTCCCCCTCATGAAACAAGAGCTATACTCAGAATACGGAAGACTTCTCTCTGTAGCAGTAGTAGTTGTAGTTGTTGTTGTTACCCCAACTTCATCTGAATGGGAACCCAGTAGACTGCAGGCTGATGCTGCACCCTTCCGGTAGTCCACCATCCTCCTTTCAGGGGATAGGGAGGGAGGTGAGGGGCGTTTGTATAACCATGCACTGGAGTCTGTCAGTGCTACCACGCGAAGACACCCCTCTCCAATAACCCTCTCATTGCAAAAGGGCCTATTGAAGGTACAGCAGTGAAATGGGCGAGAGGAGAGAGGGTAGATAACGAACCAAGTGGAGAAAGGGGATGTAAAAATATTTGCAATAGTGTGAGCTGTATCGGACTGAAGCTCTGCGTGCCATTGATTTCCAGACGCCTAATGTCGGAGTTCACCTAGGGTGGCCTAGATAAAGGGTGTCATCGTGCCCAACGTACATGAACCTTGAGCAAGCCCATCTGTCACGAATAACTTCGAGGAGGGAGGGAGACGTCTTTGCCGGGCAACACCAATATAACCGGTCTACGCCACTACCTCTTTCACGAGTGTCAGTCTGCTTCTTCCCTGTCCCCCAGAAGAATGATACTGGGCAGCATTAGAAGCACAACTTTAGATGAACCTTGGTCAACAGCCACAACCACTCGCCTCCACCCCTTCCCACCAATCCAAATTGTGCTTCTTCACATACTTTTTCCACTAATCCCTGCAGTCCTGGGAAGTCCTTGCGAAGTTGAATGAAATCATGTGGTGTTAGCCTGAGTTAGCTATGACTAGAGTCATCGTATTCAAGAGGTTAATGATGATTGCTTCTTAACCATTCACCAAGAGAGGTCCTTCTTCAGCTGAATTAAATATTTTGTTGGAAGGTGGAATGGAATATATGAAAAGGGATCATCATATTGTAGGGTTTGATGATGATGATGATGATGATGAGAATGAGGATGAGGATGAGGACGCAAAAAGATGAGGGTAGCGAAAATTAGGAAGAAATGGAGTGCCTCATATTTCTTTCCCAGCTATCGTGCTTCCATCTCCTGTCTTGCTGCCTATAGTGTAGGCTACCCATACTATCTTTGGCATGGTGACCTGCTGGGTGGAGGATGATGATGATAATCATTTACTGACTCATTGTGCTACACACACACACACACACACACACACACACACAATGATGAGAAGAATATGCAGCTTTGTCGGTATATCTTCACCTGACTGAACAGGACCACTCTCACATCTTCAATACTTAGCCGTGGTTGCATAAAGTTCAATAAACTTTGATGGCGGAGGATAAGAGTCCTCTTAGTTAATTTTCAACCCGACCTAAAAGTCTGACTACATTTTGTCCTTAACCGAGTGGAAAGGGGTTGGTGATGTTTGTCAGGTAAGAATAAATGCACTGTGGTAACGTGGTGATGAGGGGGTTGGATGAGTAGAGGAGAGGGGGTTCAGTGACTCGGAAGGAAGGAGAAGCGAGTTACGAAGGAAGGAGTGGGGTGAAAGTTTTGTAAACAAAATGAGGGAAGACTTATTCAATGAGTGTGAGAGGAAAGTATTCAGTGAATGGAGTTAGTAAATAAAGTTGGGGTTTAGTGGAAGAAAAGGAGGTTAGTGAACGGAAGTAGGGGGTTCGTTAAGACGGGGGAATTCGGAAAGGTTGAGAGTCTCGAGACGGGTTAAAGAACACAGTGAAGTATGGGGACGAAAGTGACGTGTTCAGTGAGTGTCAGGGTGAGTGCAGCATGTGATGTGGGGAAACGGGTCGCTCAGGCCACTACTCAGATGCATAAGTGTTGCTTCCGCATGGTGCACTGAGAAGGGGCGGAGGGGTTACCGCAGAAAGGAGGTGGAGAGAAGAAACGGAAGACGAAGGAAGTTAGGGAAGAGAAAGAGAGGGGAAGAAGGAAGAGGAAGGAAGGGGAAAGAGTACAATGCAAAGTACACACTACAAAAAAAAAGGAAACAGCAGCAGACCTTTTGAGGGTTTTTTTTGTAAAGGCTAAGGTAGAAAGGAGGTGAAGAGAAGAAATGGAAGACGAAGCAAGAGAGGGAAGAGGAAGGGAAGGGAAGGGAAGGGAAGAAGGAAGAGGAGGGGAAAGGGAGAGGGAAAGAGTACAGTAAAAAACAGAGTACAAAGGAGAGGAAACAGCAGCAGAACTTTTGACTCTTTTGAGGCTGTTTTGCTTAAGAGGAAATTCTATCGTGTGTATCTAATTATGCCTCCGCTCACCCATGGTGGAGGAGGCATGAAGAGATTGATCTGTCCATCCGGGCGTGCATGGGTCCGTGTGTCCGTTCGTGTGTGCATGGGTCTGTGCGTCCGTTACATTATCGTGGGCGCGATATCTCCTGAACTCATCAATGGATTTCCAGCAAACCTTTGTCAGTGATGTAGTTTGAGGAGATAATGAACGGATTAGGTCAGGTAAGTCAAATGATCAAAGGTCAAGGTCATATGGAGTCGACTTAGTTTATCCTTGTGACCACGACATTTCCTGAACCTCACGACGGATTTCGATTCAGTATGAAGGGACGGTGAACTGATATGGTAACCAAGGTCAGTGTTAAAAAAGGTAATAAGGGTGTGGGCGGGATATCTCCTGAACCCCTCCACGGATTTCGATTCAGATCTTGTCAGTGCTACAGTATGAAGGGACGATAACCTGATTAAGTCAGTAAGGTCAAGGGGTCAAAGGTCAAGGTCATATGGGTGTGGCAGCAATATCACATAACCCCTCGACGGATAATGACCAAACTTTAAAAGTGATACAATGTGACGGTATGATGAACTGCTTTGATAAGCAAGGTCAATTGACCGAAGGTCAAGGTCACATGGAATCGAATTAGTTTATATTCAGTTTCATTTCAATTCACAATGAACCCTGTAATGGAGGTTCAATGGCGAGTCCGTGCGCAAGTCTTGGCGGAGGCATACCCAGCGACGCTTTGCGTCGACAACTCAGTGCCCGAGTTCTTGACGGTTCATTATAAGTCGAAGATAAGGAGACTAAACCAAGAAGGAGAGGAAAAAGAGAGGGAAAGAAGGGAAGCAAGTAAGGAAAAGGTCAAGGAACGGAGAAAGGATATGATGGAAGGCAAGGAATAGGGAAAAGAGAGGGAAGGATGAAGAGAATAAAGGGGAGAAAAAGGGGGAGCGCGAGAGGAAGGAGGGGAAGTATAGAAAGATGGAGTGAGGCGAGACGGGGAAGGGAACAGGGGGAAAGTGAGGGAAGGGGAGGAGAAAGGGGGGGAAGGGGAGGAGAAAGTGGGAAGGGGGGAGGAGGGAGGGATAGAAAGGAAGATATGGAGGAAAGAAGAAGAAGATGGAGAAAGGAAAGAAACTGGAACAGAGGGGGAGAGGGGTAAAGAAAGTGGTGATGCACCCTAACTGACGCGCGTATAATTCTTATAATGGCGATAAATCAGACAATGAAGGGTATGGACATGTTAATACTCTCCCTGGATTTGAGTTTGCAACCGAGTTTTCCTGCTAGCATTTTAGTCAAAGCAGTTGTTTATATATTTCGTTTTACCCATTTTAACGACACAAAACCACATTCACGTAAACACAACACCACATATCAGTACTCGAACTACTTCGAAAACTATACATAAAGCTATATGAGTATTTATACATAAACAGATCCAGAAAGACACGGTTACACATACCTCCATTCCACAACCACTCATGCCAAATATCATCACCCTTCCTTACTAACACTTCATTTACTATCATTAGTTTCCACCCATTTATGTTCATATCCCATTTGCATTCATGCATACGGGTATGTCACGCATTCATCGTTATCATTCATAATCCATACACACTCGTCTACAATCGTTCACAGCCACGCTTATTCATAGCTTCTACTCGCACATACTCTCATTCATATCTACGCTCTCTGCTACAGGTGAATGCCCCACAGTTTCATCTACGCTACAGTCCTATTTACACTATTATATTCCTGCCACATCCGTTGTCACACACACACACACACACACACACACACACACACACACACACACACTACCGATCGCTGGCAGATGCAGGAAACAGTTTAAAGATATGAATCACCATAAAAATCTTTATGATTTTCATAAGACCTACCGCCATGCCATCATACTCCCTGACATATACATATACGCCCTTTTTGACTGGGAGTTATAGCATGATTCAGTATGAACGATACGATACTAACGCCCATGTGGGGATATATTTAGGTGGGTGGAATCTTCTGCTGTACGTAAGTCTGATACAGGATCTGAGGGAACAAATTGTCTAGCCTGCCAGGAGTTCAACATAAAATAGTGCGTACTCTCAAGCCCGCATATCAACACAAGTAAAGAACAACACCCGCGCACACACACACACACACACACACACACACACACACACACACACACACACACACACACACACACACACACACACACACACACACACACACATGAACTTTACCAACACCATACCCTCCCCAGACATAAACAAACACCCAACTCCCCTACAAACCCCAACACGCATCTACAGAACATCTGGCACAGGACGCGTAATAACATCAAGGTTGGTGCCCTCCCGCTACCCACTCTCGCCACACACACACACACACACACACACACACACAAACATCAAGGTTGGTGCCCTCCCGCTACTCACTCTCGCCACACACACACACACACACACACACACACACACACACACACACACACACACACACACACACACACACACACACACACACACAATTACTGGGGGATGGGTAACCCTGTGTTCTGTCAGTGTCACCTCCGAACACCGCCTCCCTCTGCCGGTTTCTAATGCTGTCACCATTCTCTCATTCATTCTCCCCCCCCCCTCTCTCTCTCTCTCTCTCTCTCGTGCAGGTAAAGCTCAGATTATTCATACGATAAAACAAACAACAATCCTCCCCCCTATTCTATGACAGGCCATGCCTTATAAATTTATATTAACACGGTCGTTTGTTTGCACTTCTTATCTACCCATGTACCCGCCTTCATAATAATATCTGATGCATTAAATCCCCGGGTGACAGTGATGACAACGAGAGTGAATTATTATGAGTTGCGAACGTAGACATAGGGTAAGACGAACCCATGGGGTGAGATGGAACCTCCCCTCTAAAACCTAACAGAAAGGGTGAGGTTTAGTTATTTGTCTCTAGATGTCCTCCCCGTCACCAAACAGATGTGCCATTGTTGGCGGCATCCATGCCCAATTGCCTCTTTTTGTTCAATAGAGTATGTTGCCTTTTTTTTGTGTGGTGCTGATGTTATTTGCACATGGTAAGAAATAGGATTTTTCGTATTGAAATATTAGTTGTAATGACTTACTGTTTACGCTGGATATACTCATGTGTGTGTACATGAAAAATATGTGCCATAAATGGGTATACAGAATTTGGATGTTTTGGTAATTGTTTAGGAAATGAATTTTTTTTTGGGGGGTAAGACGGAATCCCACAGGTTCCGTCTTACCCCTCACACTAAATATTTCACAAACCCTTTACATTTTCTTCTCTCTTTCTCTATAGATGCCTCGGAAATATGTAATAAATCTTTCCAGGGACAATCATGTCACCACTGTCATTTTGCCACCACATTGTAGTCACCGAATTCAGCCATTGGATGTTTCCTTCATGAAGCCACTGAATGCCTACAATGTGAAGGCTGTTGAAACATTCCTGAGAAACACTCCCGGCAGGCAGGTGACCATCTACAAACTAAGTACATTGTTCGGAGAGGCCTATCTACAGGCTGGTATTCCAAGCACAGCCATCAATGGCTTTAGAAAAACCGGAATTTGTCCATTGAATTGCCAGGTTTTAGGTGAAACTGATTTTTTACCTGCCCACCTGACGGATATTCCATTAAATGGTGAAAAGGAAGAGGAAGATCTGGGTGACCCAGTTCCCCCACCATGACCACGGTGGATGAACCTGACCTGCAAGGAGCTGCCGAGCTAGAAAATCCAACTGTGGCGCCTGGGCCTGTAACACCGAAAGTGGCTCGGAGCTTGTTCAGGTCAGGTAGTTCATCCCAGGACATAATTCCCTTGCCAAAAGTGGCCAGCATTGTATGAAAGAAGGCACTCAGGCCACAAGGCCTAGCTCTTGTTTTGACAGGATCCACATACAAGACAGGGTTAGAGTCAGAAATTCATAAGAAAAAAGAAAAGAACTGGCTCTTGTGCAGAAGTGCCAAAAGGGAGAATGTAACAAGAAAGAAACTAGCAACTACAACACGAAAAAAAAAAAGACACAAAAGAAAAACGCAAAGCAAGCGAAGGCTGGGCCATCCTAGAATCATGACAGCAACAGTGAGGATGGAGATTCAACCATGTACTTGTGTTGCAATGGCACGTTTGGTAATTCTGTGCGAGGGGAAGGTTGGGTTTGTTGTGCCATATGCAAGGGATGGGCACATGAGAAATGTACAGGGATGGAGGACGATGAGGAAGAGGTTCTTGTGTCCGAGTTGTGTCAGTTAGGATGTGTTTCTTCATGATGAGGCTGAGGGGTAAGATGGACCCTGGGGTCCACCATACCCCGTGATTTTGTTTTTGGTACAATAAAAACTGATTTTGTAAAATCTCGCGTTTCTGTCATTTCCTTTAAGAACCGTTACCAGGGTGTTGACTTTAAATATAACACCCCAGAGCATCACCACAACCCTTGGAAACCATCCAGATTCAATAAATGTGGTTTCCACACTCCTTTTTGTGTTAAGTGGTTCGTCTTACCCCACCTTCCCCTACACATCAGCCAGGCAGTTGACGAGGGTTGTGTAAGAGAACGTGTTGCTGAAAATAAGTTTTTTTTTTTCTTTATTAATGGAATATGTGATTGTTATCGCCAGTGCGAATTTGTGTTGGGGGGGGGGATGAAATTTATGAGACATGTGGTGGGTGTGGTTTTAAGTGGATTATTTATGATAGTTTACGCTGAGGAGAGAGAGAGAGAGAGAGAGAGAGAGAGAGAGAGAGAGAGAGAGAGAGAGAGAGAGAGGACCCAAGGTATAAATCCAAAAAAATAGTGTTACGACAGGTGAATATGAGACGTGTCCGGTGAGATGGACAAGGCAAATGACATGCACAAGTAACAAATCAGAAACACAAGATAGAAAAGAATAATACTAAACGAATTTGACAAGTTAACAGATGAACAAAATATCGTTCATAGATTTTACTTCCGTGTAATACGACTAAACAAACTGACGTACTTCAGTAAAGTATCCCATGTGTATCTATGCGTTTATGTGCGTTTGTGTATGTTTTTGTTCTATTTGTCTGTGACTGTGTGTTTGTGTGTGTGTGTGCGTGTGTGTGTGGAGGGGTGTATTTATGCGTGTTCACCCTTGCGTGTACGTATTAAAGTGTAGCTATAAACAAATTCTCTATCATTATATCTTGGTAACACGGTATCCTCATAGGGCAATTGCTGGATAATAAAGTGTTTGCATTATCAGGTTGTCAGTGAATCTTGTTTGTAAATAAAGTTGATGCAGTTCATTAAATGGTGGTGGTCTGCAGAACCCGAATGTCCTCTCATTTAGTCCATCCCGGGTAATGCGTAAAGCATATATTTTACGAAGAGATGTACTACGTGGAACTAATGAAATAAATGGACCATTTAGTAAGCATGTACTGAACAGTAAAAGCATTGAGCGGCGAGAAGTGCTGCCGCTTAATAATGAAGCACCTAGGTAACCAAGAATTTGGACTATCAAACAAATGGGCGATTAAAAAAAAAGAAAAAAGATGATCCAAGTCCTTCCATAATCAAAGGAGGCCATATCATGGTACCGGTGAATGTCGCGCAGTTGTGTGTTGGGATGGAACTTCTGAGACCCTAATTGGGAATGAGTACATGATTTGCTTGATCCCTGTCAGTTATCCACACCGCTCGCACTCACACCCTCCTACACCCTCCACCCAGTTCGTTTCTGCTCTCTCTCTCTCTCTCTCTCTCTCTCTCTGTGAACGACGGAGAAGTGGATAGGCAAACAAGATATCTCAGTCAGTCTGGCACTGGTCTAACGTGCAAGGTAATCTCTGGAGTGGGTTCAACCTTCATTGCCTGCCACCGAGTTTGTTCGGTGGGCGCTCACAGACTACCGCCTCTCCAGAACAATCAATATTAATAACCTATACCATACCACTGTCTACTATTTTGTGTTTCTTTTCATCATCTGCGTTTCGTATCATTCCTTCCCTCCTAACCTACACTATATTTCTGTCTATTACAACTCCATTGTGCTTCACCGTCTGTGCCCTGTGTCTACACCTTACCACTGTCTACAACCTCTACCTCCTGCTCCACTGTCTGTGCTTGTATCTCTCCTAGTTTCCACCTAACCTACAGTACACTCTGCTGCTACCACTGTCATCTGTTTTGCCGTCTGAGCTTTGTATTTATCCCTCTTTCCTCCTAAACAGTCCATAAATTTTTCCCTGTAAGAAAAAGGAAGAGAAAAGGAAGGGGTTGGTAGGGAAAAATGGAAGGAAAAGGAGAGGGAAAGAGGGTGTCGTGTATCTCAGAAAGGCTTACACGGGAGGGGTACTGTGAGTGCGCAATAAAGAAGGACAGGGGGGAACAGAAACAATGTAATTATAGGGTATGAGTATATGAGCCAACACAGAATACGAGGGGAAAATCATAACAACGAGAGAGAGAGAGAGAGAGAGAGAGAGAGAGAGAGAGAGTCTGTATCCTTTAGATACATTTTTTTTTTTTTCATTATTGCATTTGATGGGAAAGAAGTACTGTACTCCTATAGATAAAGTATTAGTAGAAGCAGTTGTTGTAACTTCAGGTTCATCTGAATGTGAACCCATTAGACTGCTAACTGATGATCCCCTCCCCCCCTGCACTCCATCCTCCTCCTGTCAGAGGATAGGGAGGGAGTTGTTGGGAGTTTGTATAACCAGGTAACGGAGCCACCCAGGTATGTTACTGTCGTCGCGCGAAGGCACTCCTCTCCACCACCAAAGAAGTGTACGTAAAACAGGGACTTAAAGGATCAAAAGGAATAAATGACGAGAAACTGAAAATACAGAAAGGAGGAAGGAGACAGGACGATTAATTTGTCGAGGGTTAGAGAAAGGGAAAATAATTTTTTAGAGTGATTTTTTTGTTAAATCAAGCTGGATGGTAAAATGAACAATGAATGAGAGGAACTAATAGTAAAGGACAGAAGTAAAATTAAGAAAGAGCTGAAAGATATGAAGGAACGGAAGAATAAGTAGTGAGAAGAAGAGAGCAAATAGTACAAAGTAAAGTCTGAAAGTAGAAGGGGAGGAAGGAAAGATGAGGAAACAAAGGAGGGATGAGAAAGAACAACAAGAAATATAGGAATATAGAGTGAAATAGTGACACGGAGAATGGAAGGATAAGGTGGAGAGAAAGAATGGGTAAACAGAGGAAGTGGAGAGAAAAGAGAATGGGAGAAGTGACGGAGATATGAAGGAATGGAGAAAATAGCTGAAGGGAAGCGTAAAGTCGATGGGAAAGGAAGTAATATGTGGGAAAAAGAGAAGAGTGAGAAGGGAAACAAAGGCAAAGAGAAAGGGAGGGGAGAAGTGGAGGAAAGGAGAGAGACTAAAAAACAAAGTAGGTGGATGGGGAGATAAGAATATCACAAGGAAATTCCAGAAAAGAAGAGTGAAAACAAAGAAACATGGAAAGGGGAAGAATGGGACGAGGTGGAGAGTGAGAGAGAGAATAAAAAGAAAGGATGGAGGGAGGACTGAAAGACAGGAATGGGGCTCCGGTGACTCATTAACGGCTAAATAAGATCGCCTTTTGCTAGCTTGAATAAAATAATAGAGTCGTTCCCATCATGAGAGAGTTGATGGTAAGATAATTAACGTGAAATAAAATAGCTTGGCGTTAGTTGGAAAGAAATACCAGACGTGTATTACCATGAGTGGGTTGGAGAGAATAAACTATAAAAAAAAAAAAAATGATAAGGGAATGAATGAAAGGGGAGATGCGGTGAAAAAGGTAAATCGAGTGGAGAAAAAGAGAGAGAAAGGAAAGGAAAGGAAGATTGGGAAGGAGGAAACGGAAGAAAAAAATGACCTGAATGAGAAGAGGAGGGAGGGAGGATGGATAAAAATACTACAGTGAAAAGAGGGAAGGAAGATAGACGAAGGGGACAAGGAAAGGGAATGAACGGAGGAAAGGGAGGGAAGGGGAAGGAGGGACAGGAATGAAAGAATGGAACAGGGAAAGGTGGGCAGCAGAGAGAAAGAAATGAGCGAAAAAAAAAAAGAGAGAGAGAAGAGAAAGAGAGAGAGAAAAAAAAGCAAATGAATGGAGGAAACAAAAAGAGAAAATGATAGATAAGTTGATAGAGAGAGAGAGAGAGAGAGAGAGAGAGAGAGAGAGAGAGAGAGAGAGAGAGAGAGAGAGACAGACAGACAGACAGACAGACAGACAGGCAGAGAGAGAGAGAGAGAGAGAGAGAGAGAGAGAGACAGACAGACAGACAGACAGACAGGCAGAGAGAGAGAGAGAGAGAGAGAGAGACAGACAGACAGACAGACAGACAGGCAGAGAGAGAGAGAGAGAGAGAGAGACAGGCAGAGAGAGAGAGAGAGAGAGAGAGAGAGAGAGAGAGAGAGACAGACAGACAGGCAGAGAGAGAGAGAGAGAGAGAGAAAGGGGAGGAGGGGAAGTCACTGATATGGAAACTAATCCAAGTATCAGTATCAGAGGGGGGCAGGTCACCAAGGCCGTGGGACAGAGAGAAGGAGACTGAGAGAGAGTAGGATGAAAGCAGGCGTCAGAGAGGAATATATATTTTTTCTTTTTTATGAGTAATGGAAGGAGAGAGGGAGTAGAGAGGTTTATTAGCAAGGTTCGGGTACATGGTATTGACGGTAATATCTTAAAATAGTAAGAGTCCTGGCTGAAGGGGCGAAAGTAGTTGTAATAAATGGCGCTAGGTCAGACTGGGGATTAGTAACTAGCTGTGTATCTCTGGGAGCTGTACTCGGTCCCATTATATATATATATATATATATATATATATATATATATATATATATATATATATATATATATATATATATATACACACAGTATAAAAGTAGATGGATAGATAAATATGTAAGAATTAGACCTAAGAATCGCTAGCCATTTTAACAGAATTGCTGATGACATAAAATGCTATGTATCGTTAAATCAAGTGATGATTGTGTTACCCTAAGAAAGGACCTCGATATATTGCACAAATGGCAAAATAATTGGCAAATGGAATTTAGCGTTGACTAATGTAAAGTTCTTAACGTTAGCAAGACCATCGCAGATACTAGCTACAAATTACATAATAAAGATATTAAAAAATCGGAATGCGAGAGAGCTCTAGGAGTCATGGATGGCAAAGACCATAAACCAAGGCAACATTTTATTACTGCGAAAATTAAAGCAAATAGGGTCGTAGGATTTATTTCGCGAGGAGTGAGCAATAGGGCCGCTAAAGTACTATTGCAACTCTATGTAGCATTATTGAGGACAACATTTAGACCATTCCGTGCAATTAGGTATTCGTACTATGAACTGAATATAAATTCGTTAGAAAATGTACAGCTATAAGTAACAAAAATATATAATATTCGGAACCTTTCATATAAAGTCATAGTGAAAAGACTAAATATGCACTCACTAAAAAGGCATACAGGAAGGGAGACTTAACTGAGGTGTTTAAGTGGATGAGGGAATAAGTAAGGGAAATATTAGCAAGGTACTTAATGTGAACATACAGGATAGGACTCGACCTACTTCTTTCAAAACTGAAAAAATCCTTCTTAGTAGGAAGATATGTAGAACTTGGTTTGGCAATAGAGTAGTGGACAAAAGGAATAAGTTACCTGGTGGTGTAATTTCTCCCCCTTCAGTGACAGTTTCAAGCATCGGCTAAACAAGCATATGACAAGTAAGAGTTGGATATGAAATAACATTTCGTAAGAAATTCATTCATATTCATTATCAGGTTTCACTACAATAATCTCATTTTTCCTTTCGCACTTTCCACGTCAATTTCTCTATACTGAATGCTGTTCCTCTTCACTTTTTCCTGCTGGTTTAGGCTGGAGGGTTTGGAGGGCGAGAAAGAGCCTTCTCTGCTATCCTTCTATTAGTATAGTCACATATTCGTAAGAACTGTCTATCATGGGCCAAATGGCCTACAACAGTTATCCTCTCTTATGTTCTTATGTAACAAAGGGAAATGAAGAATATATCATCATAAACAGGGAAAGAGGGGGATGAAATCGTGAGAGGGAGAGAGAACCAAGTATGAGCAGCGTATGAATATCATGGAAGAATAGTCGAATCGATAATGCATACTAGTATACTGAAATGATATAACAAAATTATGGTATCGAACTTATTTGGTGGGAAAGGTTACCCTCAGCTGATGTATGAGTATGTAAAGAAACAGTCGGACAGACAGGCGGACAAAGAGAGAGACTGATAGTCAGATAAATAGACATACACAATAGATAGATAGGCAGACAGATAGATAGATACAGAGTGGCAGATATATTTACGGAAACAGACAAGCGCACACACACACGATAGGCAGCTAGATAAGCACTGATAGGTAGACAAATTTGTAGATAGACTGTAAAGACATAAATTTACATCATAGGCTAAAAGTCATATGATTTTCCTTTATACAATTTAAATATACTTGAGAAGGGTGGGAACGTGTTTGGTAAGGGCAAGAAAAATTATTATTGATATCAATATCTAAACGGGATCTGGAAAAACAGGTTGCACTAGTCTTATAATGACCATCACCTCTCTCTCTCTCTCTCTCATTTTCTCTCTCTCTCTCTCTCTCTCTCTCTCTCTCTTTGTGTGTGTGTATCTATCTATCTATCTATCTATCTATATATGTGTGTATGTGTGTATGTGTGTGTGTGTGTGTGTGTGTGTGTGTGTGTGTGTGTGTGTGTGTGTGTGTGTGTGTGTGTGTGTGTGTGTGTGTGTGTGTGTGTGTGTGTGTGTGTGTGTGTGTGTGTGTGTGTGTGTGTGTGTGTGTGTGTGTGTGTGTGTGTGTGTGTGTGTTTTCTTGCTCATCTATGCTTGTTTTTTTGGGGGGTGTATTTTTTGTGTAAACATGCTGAGGGAGTCTGAGGTCAAGAGGAGGCGTGGAAAGCTAAGTACATGGACGGATATGGTAGGTGAATATATGAATACGTGAGGAATGAAAGTGCAGTGAGCAATAGGTTTGGTGAGGGAGAGAGAAATGGATGAATTACCTAACTATGGAAACGCAAATTACAAAGGTTACACTTCATTTTTATAACTCTGTAGTCGACAGAACGGTCAATTATCTACTAACAATATGAAGCAAGTTTGGAGGAATCATTAGGCCAGTGAGATTGAGCAGAGAATTTCGAGGGCTTGAATGTTGACTGAAAAGTTGTATGACTTATATTACCACTTACAGTTTTAATAGTTACCCAGGGTTTTTGACTTTCTGTACCTATCCCTTGATCCCTGTCCATGTACAGGTAATAAAAATACTCACTGATTTGTTGGTCAGTGTTTATCGATATCCTCTTACATCTCATTATAATCCATTTTCCACTAGCTATCTTTTTCAAGTCTCAGTGTTTTGTATTCCCTTTTCTCAGCTCGTTATAAGTCATTTTCGTTTCATTCTCTCTTTACAGCTCTCTAATATCAGCTGATACTCTTGTTAGGTCTCCAACTTTTTTCCACATATGTTTTTCTTGGCGAGTGATGAGAAGGGTGGGTGGCGAACTGAATGAAAGGAAGGCAATGATTGATTATGTTTATGTGGATGAAAGGATGCGAAGATGTGTAAAGGATGCAAGAGTGTATAGAGGTTGGGGGAGTGGACTTTCTGACCACTACTTGGTGGTGGCCAGAATTAGAATGCAAGTAAGATGGAGGAATAGAAGAAGGGAAAGACGAGAGGAAGGAGTAGTTGCAAAGAGAGTGGAAAGGTTACAAGAGGATGAGAAAAAGGCAGAGTATAAGAGAGAAGTGGAGGAACGATTGGGCAAATATGAAATGGAGCAGATGGGAGACGTGGAAGGTGTGTGTAAGATATTTACAGAAGAAATATGTGCAGCATGTGATGTGGTGTGTGGAAGAAAGAGAAGACGGAGGGGGGTGCAAGGAACAGCATGGTGGAATGAAGAGGTGAAACAGGCTGTGGCACAAAAGAAGAAAGCATACAATGAATGGATGAGAAATAGGGGCGTGGAAGAAGCTGAGAGGCGGAAGAGAGAGTTATATGTGGAAAGAAAGAGAGAGGTGAAAAGATTAGTAAGAGAGAATAAGAAGAGAGTGGATGAGGAATTTGGAAGGAATTTGGGTGTAAAGTGGAGGGACTGTAAGAAAATGTTCTGGAGAGAGGTGAAAAGAATAAGACAGGGTGGAAGTGAAGTCAGCAGGGGAGTGAAAGATAAAAATGGTAGATTACTAGTGGAGAAGGGAGAAAAAGTGAGCAGATGGAGAGAACACTTTAAGGAATTGTTGAACGTAGAGGATGGAAGTAATGCGAGTATAAGTGGCTGGGGAATGGCTGGGAGAAGGAGGGAGGTGAGAAGACAGGAAGAAATCAGTAGGATAGAAGTTGTGAAAGAAATGAAGAAAGTTAAATCGGGGAAAGCCCCAGGAATTGATGGAGTGTGTGGTGAAATGTTGAAGCATGGAGGAGAGATAGTAGTAGAATGGATGTGGAAGATGTGCAGATTGGCCTGGGAGGAAGGTAGAGTCCTGGAGGATTGGAAGTCAGGTATAATTATTCCCTTGTACAAAGGAAAAGGGGAAAAAGAAGTGTGTGGTAATCATAGGGGCATTTGTCTTCTTAGTATAATAGGAAAAGTGTATGGTAGGATACTTATAGACAGAGTTAGAGAAAGAACAGAGAAATTAGTTGGAGAAGAACAGGGAGGCTTTAGGAAGGGAAGAGGTTGTGTAGATCAGATATTCATTCTTAGATTTTTAGTGGAAAAGTTTCTAGAGAAGGGAAAGAAGTTGTATGCGGCTTTCATGGATTTGGAGAAAGCATATGACAGGGTGGATAGACAAGGATTGTGGAAAGTGTTAAGAATATATGGAGTAGATGGGAAGTTGTTGAATGCTGTGAAGAGTATGTACGATGGTGCGAAGGTTGCAGTGCGTGTGGATGGTGAACTAAGTGAATTTTTCTCTTTGAAAGTTGGTTTGAAACAGGGATGTGTCATGTCTTCATGGTTGTTCAATCTGTACATGGATGGGGCAATAAAAGAGGTACAAGATAGGGTAGTGGATGTTGGAGTGGCCCTGGTGAGAGAGGATAGTGTTTGGAAACTCCCTGTACTGTTGTTTGCAGATGATACTGTGTTGTTGAGTGAAGACGAAGGGGAGCTGCAAGGCTTGGTGGATGAGTTTGAGAGAGTGTGTAAGAAACGGAATCTAAAGGTGAATGTAGGGAAGAGTAAAGTGATGGTCTTTGAGAGAGGTGAAGTCAGTGAATGTACAGCGAGGTTGGATGGTGAGGATGTGGAAAATGTGAGTACGTTTAAGTACTTGGGTAGTGTGATGAGTAAGGATGGAGGTTTGGAGAGTGAAGTGCATGAAAGGGTACAGCAGGGAAGAAAGGTTGCTGGTTCTTTGAAAGCAGTGATAAGAAACAGGGAAGTGAGCATGGAAGTGAAAAAGTTACTACATGACAGTATTGTGATACCAACTCTAACGTACGGAAGTGAAGCTTGGGCATTGTTGGAAGGACACAAGTCAAGAGTGAGAGCAGTGGAAATGAGTTATTTAAGAGGAGCCTGTGGAGTCACGTGGAGAGACAGGCTGACGAATGAGGATATAAAGGAGCGTTGTGGTGTTGATGTGGATGTGATAGGAAGCGTTATGAGGAACACACTGAGGTGGTTTGGCCATTGGAGAGGATGGAGGGTGAAAGACTGACGAAGAGAGTGTATGTGAGTGAGATGGAGGGGGGAAGAGGGAGGGGGAGGCCGAGGATGAGATGGAGGGATGGGGTGGAGAGGTATATGAGAGAGGGGGGTGTGAGTTGGGAGCAGGGCAGTGAAATGGCGGGGGACAGGGCGACTTGGAGGCGATTTGTTTGTGGCCACCCCAAACGGGATTGAGGCGTCTGGCAATAGATAGATAGATAGATAGATAGTTTTTCTTGCGGGTCCAAATTTACCTCGTGGCACTTTCCCTCCCTGGGTTTTATGAGAGTCATAACACGACCGTCACTTTCCTGACTGCTGCCGGGTGAGCCTGAGCTGGTTCGAGAGGGATGATAGGGAGATTAAAAACAGTTTAACACACACACACACACACACACACACACACACACACACACACACACATACACACACACACACACATACAAGAGCAAATACATAAATACAAATATGCATACATAAGTGTAATACATACATACATACACGGATTCTCACACACACACACAGGCACACACATATATTCACGCATGCACTAATAATCACACACACACACACACACACACACACACACACACACACACACACACACACACACACACACACACACACACACACACACACACACACACACACACACACACACACCGGCCTAAATAAATCCCTCAAAAAAAGTGTCACTCTATTAACAAGGATACTTTTGTCTTGTTGGTGGGGTCGTATAATAGAGCAGCGAAGGCATGGTAACATTATTTATATCGAAAAATTGTTCCTGTGTCTGAGGAGTACGTGTGGAGGGACGCGTATGGATCGAGTGCGAAATGATGAAGTGCGAAGGAGAACTGGAGCTGCTCGGGAGATGGATGGTAGAGTTGTGCAGAGGGTGTTGCGATGGTTTGGCCATATGGAGAGAATGGATAATCAGCGATTGGTGAAAAAGATAACTAGATCTGATGTGAGAGGTGTAAGGCTGAGAGGGGGACCACGAATAGGATGGATGGACAGTGTGAAGAGAGCGCTGGATGCGAGAGGGATGTCTGTTGAGCAAGGAAGAGTGGCTCTGCGTGACAGAAATAAATGGAGAGAAATTGTGAATGAATAGATGATGACGCACACCTGAGAGGATATTCTCTCGCATTTGATCTGATCAGCTATTCAGGTCAGATGCGGGTAAGGGGATGGGTCTGTTATGATGTGGCAGGGGTAAGCCAGCTCTGCTGTCGGGCCCTGCTGCGGATGTCACTGATTGCACTGCGCAGTTGACCCTTGTGCGGTGTGATGCGGTGAGGATCTGACCCTTCTCCCCTTTGGGGCTAAGATGCGAATGAATGTGTTTGAACGGATGAGTAAATGGGGAGTGTGTCGTCCTGTCTCGGCTGCCTCCCTTTCTTTGGGGGAAGCAGCCTAGGTATATAGATAGATAGATAGTATTCTTCCTTAACCAATTACCTCCCAAAGGATCATTCTTTTCAGATGCTTATACTATTTTGAGTTTATAAAAAATGAGTCGGGTCTGTTGTGCAGACTATAATCTTAAGAATAAGAGAAAGTACCACATATATTCACTGTACTGCATAAGTGATTAGCATCCAGACAAGAAAAAAGAAAAAAAGGCCTTAAAACTCATCCTTTGCCATATATAATCAGGGGCTAGAACGCTGGTTTTCTCTTTATCTTATCCTTTACCTGAAAATACTGTAGATATGTTAGCTATTGTACTTTCGATTAGAAATACAGAGAAAACAATACATCCATTCACCATTATACAAATTTAGTGTTCAATACATCTTATACCTAAAGACACCACAAAACCACGAATTCATTTATCCCCTCACTTCGATTATGAATTTTGCACTATAAACACCCTACTATTAACATTCAGCTATTTTATTCAACTATTGTGTTGAAGGAATTGTTAAAGCTGTATTTTAACTTCTCTAGTTCAAAAGGACCCCCATAAGTTTGAAAAAATCGTGTGGTAATAGCAAGAGAAAATAATGTTACGCCATCAGACTGAGAGACTTTGGAACTTTCAGCAACAACATCCAATACCAGTACCGCATGAGATGATATCTCTGCCCTGGTGGGGGTTTCTACCATCCTACATGAGGGCACTAGCGCCTTGCGGTCAGCCATGATAGAAAAAGGACGAAGGAAATTACTTTCTTTTTTTGGCTTCAGCTTTAGTAAAGGTGGTGAATTTGGAAGTAAATATCTATTGTATTCTCACGACCAAAGATGACAAACTCTTCCCTGCCGGTTTTGGAGACGGTGAGTTACATTGATACCATTAAGTCGTTTTCATTTTACTTTGATTATTTATGTACTGTTATATTTAACTCAGTAGAGACTCTTTGAACTGGACGTGGCAGATATAATCTTCAGTAACTCCTTATCTCAAGATGTCTCCAATAAGTCGAATGAAATCGCATGGTAGTTGTTTTTTATTCTGTTGTTGGTGTAGAGGTGGTAATGCCAGGCTCATCTGAAATGTGTAGGCTTAACTTGTCTCACCATCCTCCATTGGGGAGATAGGGATGCAGTTATTGGAACTTCGTATGGAGAGGCTGTTGAAAAAATAAATAAATAAAACGTTGGCACCATATGAATGCGTCCCTCTCCGTCACTTTTCTTGGTAAAAAAAAAATAAAAAATAAAAAAAAATAAAAAAAAAAGCCTTGAAAGTTATGAAAGAGTTACTCTCATCCATACCATATTCACTTCTCTTTCCTCTCCGTCATCATCATTGCAGGCTTCCCTTCATTTGCAAAGTTACTCCGTTTTTTCTTCTCCATATGTACTTTTTTCTTCTGCAGTTCTCTCTCTCTCCCTCCCTCCCTCCCTCTCTCTCTCTCTCTCTCTCTCTCTCTCTCTCTCTCTCTCTCTCTCTCT